>NC_090325.1:83458681-83817431 GCF_035084215.1 Heptranchias perlo | reverse complement strand
CAAATTTGCTTGAGTTCTTTGAGGACATAACGTACAGGGTGGATAAAGGGGAACCAGTGGACGTAGTGTATTTGGACTTCCAGAAGGCATTCGACAAGGTGCCACATAAAAGATTATTGCTCAAGATAAAGAATCACTGGATTGGGGGTAATAATCTGGCACGGGTGGAGGATTGGTTATCTAACAGGAAGCAGAGAGTTGGGATAAATGGTTCATTCTCGGACTGGCAACCGGTAGCCAGTGGTGTTCCGCAGGGGTCGGTGCTGGGTCCCCAACTCTTTACAATCTATATTAACGATTTGGAGGAGGGGACCGAGTATAATGTATCAAAGTTTGCAGATGATACAAAGATGGGAGGGAATGTGGAGAGTGAGGAGGACATAAAAAACCTACACTGGGATATAGACAGGCTGGGTGAGTGGGCGGAGATTTGGCAGATGCAATACAATATTGGAAAATGTGAGGTTATGCACTTTGGCAGGAAAAATCAGAGAGCAAGTTATTATCTTAAAGGCGAGAAACTGGAAAGTACTGCAGTACAAAGGGATCTGGGGGTCCTAGTGCAAGAAGATCAAAAAGTTAGTATGCAGGTGCAGCAGGTGATCAAGAAGGCCAATGGAATGTTGGCTTTTATTGCTCGGGGGATGGAATATAAAAACAGGGAGGTATTGCTGCAGCTATATAAGGTATTGGTGAGACCGCACCTGGAATACTGCATACAGTTTTGGTGTCCATACTTAAGAAAAGACATACTTGCTCTTGAGGCAGTACAAAGAAGGTTCACTCGGTTAATCCCGGGGATGAGGGGGCGGACATATGAGGAGAGGTTGAGTAGATTGGGACTCTACTCATTGGAGTTCAGAAGAATGAGAGGCGATCTTATTGAAACATATAAGATTGCGAAGGGGCTTGATCGGGTGGATGCGGTAAGGATGTTCCCAAGGATGGGTGAAACTAGAACTAGGGGGCATAATCTTAGAATAAGGGGGCTGCTCTTTCAAAACTGAGATGAGGAGAAACTTCTTCACTCAAAGGGTAGTAGGTCTGTGGAATTTGCTGCCCCAGGAAGCTGTGGAAGCTACATCATTAAATAAATTTAAAACAGAAATCGACAGTTTCCTAGAAGTAAAGGGAATTAGGGGTTACGGGGAGCGGGCAGGAAATTGGACATGAATTTAGATTTGAGATTAGGATCAGATCAGCCATGATCTAATTGAATGGCGGAGCAGGCTCGAGGGGCCGATTGGCCTACTCCTGCTCCTATTTCTTATGTTCTTATGACAAGGGTGTCCCGTGTGGGAAATGTAAGTCACACTGGTGTAGTTTAGAGGCTGAGGGTAAAGGATATCATTGGAGTGTACAGGAAACTACTCCACATTCAAATATTCTGTATCTTGGTAGGGTCCTTGAGATACTCAGTTCCCCGGCAGTAACATCCTTTTGTTTGTCCGAAGCTGAACCAAACTGTTCGCAACCTTGACGTCCTATTTGACCCTAAGTTGAGTTTCTGACCTCATATCCTCTCCATCACCAAGACCACCTACTACCACCTCCGTAACATCGTCCGTCTCCGTCTCCACCTCAGCTTATCTGCTGCTGAAACCCTCATCCATGCCGTTGTTAGCTGCCTAGGCCCTAAGTTCTGGAATTCCCTCTACCTCTCTCTCCTCCTTTAAGATGCTCCTTAAAACCTACCTCTTTGACCAAGGTTACGGTCATGTGTCCTAATATCTCCTTATGGCTTGGTGTCAAATATTGTTTGATAACGCTCCTGTGAAGCGTCTTGGGACATTTTACTACATTAAAGGCGCTATATAAATGTAAGTTGTTGTTGATGAGCACAAAAATACACACATGATAATAAAGTTCTTAATGTTGATGTTCAAGTTATATACAAACTAAAACCAAATCACTATATTAAAAATCCCTTTAAAGTTGGCAAAGATGATGTTCATTATTGAAGAAACTAAAGGAAATTTTGGTTTGGGTTTTTTGGGATGATATTGATGCAGTTTTCACGCATTCCCTACTTTGTCTATTACCCCTCAGAATGAATAGATAGCAGCTAAGTGAAACTGTGGAAAAATAAGTTATATACTGCAAGTTTTAAATGACATTGTAATGTGTTTGATTTTCCTGGAACGTCTTTCAATTCACTGCTCTATGAGAAATGTCGCAAAGCAATAATCAGTCAAGCTGCAATTCAATTTCCCTGGCCTCGAGGTTAATTGTTCCACAAACATTTACAATCACTTAGTCCAAATACTCATTTAGATTAAATAAAATAACTGCCAGGCTTTGAACAAGTGTGTCATTTCTCATTCAAGTCAAATAGGTTGTCTAAAAAGAAGTTTGGATTTTGAACATGTGCTGTTGTAGGTACTTCCAACCTAAACCTAAAGGGGAAGGAAAATCTAAGTGAACTATTTATCTATGCAAGATAAAAGTTAACCATATACACACATATATTTTTTAAAAATACACGTAGCATGCAGAAGTCACACATTGTTATAGGTGCAAAACAATCTTAAAATGTTGGGTACTTCTAACTTCCAACCTGAAACTGAAACAAATTCCAATCTGCAAAATTCCCTGACCAAGAAACAATTAAACTCTAAATGACCTCAGCCTCTGCTTAATAATAATTAGGTTTTGTAGCCTTAAGGAGACACAACTTCACCTTAGCAAAAGAAAACTGGGTATAAACTGGGTGACATGGACATGTTGGGCCGAAGGGCCTGTTTCCATGTTGTAACTTCTATGATTCTATGAAAACATTGTGCATAGCAAGGCAGAACACTCCTTTTCTTATAAAGCACTGTAGCAGTTAACTTACCATCAGCAATACCTTAGGAGATATCAGAGAAACATGAAAAAACAAACTTCCAATATCACACTCTAATTTTTGTGTCACACTATTAAAAAAACATGTAAAACAAGAAATGCAGTAACTTGTATGGAGAAACCCTCACGGAGTAGAAAATATTGCAGTCAGATTGTCTGTAGCCTCTTCTTTGACCCAACCAATCACGCATAAAAAAAGGCAAAGCCCTGAATTCTGACCTTTAGACCAAGAAAACTCAATGAACACATCCACTATTTAACAGCAATTTTTTGGCCTTAAACAGACACAGCTTCACCCGGGCAGAATATATTGTGCATTATATGGCATAACATTCCCATTCTTATAAAACAGCTCATGATCCAACTTATCATAAGCAAAGTCATGGGAGATCATATATGTATGTAGGTATGGAGTCCTGGGTTTATCACATGCCTATGTCTATCACACCAAATGTGAGAAATGTGTCACATTTGTACTTGATTTTCTAAAATGTCATATTTATAAAACAACAACAAATCATATCTGAGGAGGTGGGGAATGTACTGATGAGCAAGTAGGAATAAAAACCATCAATCAACAGTTTTGAAAACTACCAATGGAGACAGTGAAATGTTACTTTAGGGGTATAAACTGGTTCTGTATCATGTTGAATTCTTTTTTGAACATCTCCCACCTCTTCTGTCGTTTTAGCCATTAACAGACTTGACATAACTTTGACAGGATAAATGTCGTAACTATATTCAGGGGGTTATTTATGCAACTATCGCACGTGAAATGGACAGTTTTTTCTTCTGTAACTGTAAGTGAGGGGGAGAAATTAATTGTTTAATTTATTAACCTGCAATGAGTCAGGAAAACACTGAATTTACCTTTTACATTTTTTTTAAAACCAGTTAGTAATGCCATGAATTTTGTTTTTATTAACACATAAAAAGTCTTGAATGTAGTGTTTGTTTCTCACATATGCAAAGCATTCATCACACATAAAAATCCTGATTTCTCAGGACCAATTAAAAAGCACTTCACTGCCTCCAACTAAAATTCTTTCCAAATCTTTTCAGCAGCCATATATGTTCCCACCCCAGCATCCCCTTTGGAACAACGTAACCTATGAGTTACCATGAACAATTCCATGAACAACTACTTCAGATTCCAGGCATTTGGAGTAGTTTTCTTTTTATTTGATCTGCTATGTGGGGTTTCCTTTGCTTCAGCTCAATCCAGTGACACCAGGAGGCATCTCCTGCAACCAGGAGTGGCTCCATTCATTTCAATGAATGTTGTAACTTTGGGCTGGCCAAAAAGTTGATCTGGAGTCACCTGGACCCAGGGAAGCATGCAAAGTAACCAGAGTACCCTTGTGATACTCCATATGCCAGATGTCACATGTCACCTTAATCAGCCAACATACAGAGCAATCTTCAGATGCCTAGTTAGAGAATAAGCCAAACCTTACTTCATGAACTGCCACATTAACAGCCAGAGGGACCACAAAGACAGTCTGAATTGCTAGCAGTTTCAGCACATTCAATGCAAGCTACCAATGTTTACTGGAATAGATGAGGTTGGGTTGCAAGCTATTGCTTCTCATACATAAACTCACACACACACACACACACACACTGTTTCTCTGCACTCCAGATAAATGCAAAATTCCAGGACCAAATTAAACTGTTGAGGAAGTTAATGCACCATTAAAGTGAAGATTGTAGCAAACTTTAAATCTCACCATTTTACATATCAATTTTATACAATGCCTTACTGAAGTGTATTAGTACTTCAATGCCTCTGTCAATAGTAGTGAAGGTAGGTAAATCAGAGGTGTGACTTTAAAGTATCTAAAGGTCACAAGGCATTTCACAAGGGGCAGAATCAGACACCGAGCAGTAATTGGCAAAGGAGCTAGGGGAGGGGGGTTAAAAGCATGGTTGAATTGGTAGTTTTTAAAAAAAATGAGGCATTTGAAAACAGGGACAAATGTAGCAACCCAGCAGAGTTTAGGAACAGAATTCCAGAATGCAGGGGCCTCTGCCAATGATGGTGGAATGATGGTTCTGACAGTTGGTTTGGAGAAAACACACAGTGGACCAGAATCAGGAGAGTAAAGGGTAAAAGTTGGGACCTAGTGCTAGAGGAGGTTGCAGAGGTCATTGAAATCAGTAAGTTTTACAGCACGGATGGAGGAGATTCAGTTCATTGCACCTATGCTGGCTCTGAAAAAGCTATCCGCCTGGTCCCATTAGAACATAAAAAATAGGAACAGGAGTAGGCAATACGGACCCCTCAAGCCTGCTCTGCCATTCAATAAGATCATGGCTGATCTTCAACCTCAATTCCACTTTCCTGCCTGATCCCCAAATCCCTTGATTCCCCTAGAGTCCAAAAATCCATCTATCTCAGCCTTGAATATACTCAACTACTCAGCATCCACAGCCCTCTGGAATTCCAAAGATCCACAACCCTCTGAGTGAAGAAATTCCTCCTCATCTCAATCTTAAATGGCCGATCCCTCATCTTGAGACTATGTCCCCTAGTTCCAGACTCTCCAGCCAGGGGAAACAACCTCTCAGCATCTATCCTGTCAAGCCCCCTCAGAATCTCATATGTTTCAATGAGATCACCTCTCATTCTTCTAAACTCCAGAGAATATAGGCCCATTCTACTCAACCTCTCCCCATAGGACAACCCTCTCATCCCAGGAATTAATCTGGTGAACCTCCGTTGCATCGCATGTAAGACAAGTATATCCTTCCTTAGATAAGGAGACCAAAACTGTACACAGTACTCCAGATGAGGTCTCACCAAAGCCCTGTATAATTGTAGTAAGGCTTTCGTACTCTTGTACTCCAACCCCATTGCAATAAAGGCCAACATGCCATTTGCTTTCCTAATTGCCTGTTGTACCTGCACGCTAACTTCTTGTGTTTCTTGTACACAAGGACACCCAAGTCTCTCTGGACATCAACATCTAATAGTTTCTCACCATTTAAAAAATATTTTGTTTTTCTATTCTTCCTATCAAAGCGAATAAACTCACATTTCCCCACATTATACTCCATCTCCATATTTGTCTATATACCTTTGCAGACTCTATGTCCTCCTCACAGCTTACTTTCCCACCTAGCTTTGTATCATAAGCAAACTTGGATACATTACACTCGGTCCCTTCATCCAAGCCATTAATATAGATTGTAAATAGCTGAGGCCCAAGCACAATCCTCGCAGCACTCCACTAATTACAGACCGCCAACCTGAAAATGATCCGTTTATCCCTACTCTCTGTTTTCTGTCCGTTAACCAATCCTCTATCCATGCTAATATGTTACCCCCAACCCCATGAGCCCTTATCTTGCATAACAAACCTTTTATGTGACACCTTATTGAATGCCTTTTGAAAATCCAAATATACTACATCCACTGTATCCTTTATTTACCCTGCTCAAAAAACTCTAATAAATGTATCAAACAGGATTTCCCTTTCATAAAACCATGTTGACTCTGCCTAATTATATTATGATGTTCTAAGTGCCCTGTTAACACTTCCTTAATAATGGATTCCAGCATTTTCCCAATGACTGATGTCAGGCAAACTGGCCGATAGTTCCCCGTTTTCTCTCTCCCTCCTTTCTTGAATAGCGGGGTTACATTTGCTACCTTCCAATCCGCTGGGACCATTCTAGAATCTAGGGAATTTTGGAAGATCATAACCAATGAATCAACTATTCCCATGCCCTTTCAAGTTTTTCTCTTTCCTTTTAAAAGTTATTGTGGATTCTACTTTTACCACTGTTTCTAGTAGCGCACCCATGTCTACATATATTTTAAAAAGTTCTTCTAACACCTCTCTTCACTATTTTTATGATGATCTTAAATTTATGTTGCCCAGTTACTGACTCACACCAGTGGAAATAGCTTTCCCCTATTGACCACATCAAAGCCCTATGTAATTTTGAACATCTCTATCAGATCTCCTCTTAACCTTCTCTGCTCCAATGTGAAGAGCCCCAGTTTCTCGAGTGTCTCCTCATAACTAAACATCTCTGGTGTTATCATTGTGAATCTCTTCGACACCTTCCCCATGACCACCTTCTTCACAATTGACCACACTCCCTTTTTTTGTGTTGTCTGCAAATTTGGATATTTCCCCCCTATACCCAAATCCAGTTATTTACATACATTGAGTAGAGGAATGGTCCCAACATTGATCTTTGGATCACCACTGTTTACATCCCTCCAGTCTGGAAAAACTTCCATCTACCAGTATGGATTACTCCTGGGTTTCCAAACAGCAAGGTACACAGTATATGTCAGCTTCGAACTGTCTATACTTTAAACAATGTTTGGTGGTAGTGCAAAGATACTAACAGAACTGATATTTTAGTCGGGTTATTAAGTACTCACAGACTATTTGGATTATGGAGATATTAACCCGATTTTATCGGGGGACAGGATCGGTCCTTGTGAGGGGTCTAGGTGAGCGACGTGCTCGCATGTTGAGGCCCGGAGAGATTTTAACTCCCAGGCCTCATTTTAATATCCAGGTCCCGACCCCTGCCCGAATCCGGCAGAAATCACTGCCCAGATGGCAGGTGGGAATAGGAATTCGGGCAGCATGAAGCTGCCGCCGGAGACCCGCGGGAATTAAAACTTACCTCACTGTGCCTCTTCTAGCCCATGATCCAGTTCCTGGCAGATTTGGCCTGGCGGTGAAGTCACCACTGCTCCCCCACTCAGGCCTCCCATTAAAATAGCATATTTAAAGAGGACCCCCGCCAGCTTGGGATGGGTGTCCTTGCCACCAAAAATTAAAATTGTGGATGGTCAGATTGGGGCGGGAAAGGAGTAGGTAAGTCCCCCACTCCATTTTAACTGTCCCACCGTCTGGTTTGCTTAAATTTGTTTAAATTAAATTTGTTTAACATCAAGGCTTTCATTTCCCCCTTCCTCTCCTGATAATACCATCTCTTGCTAGGGTGTGGTTCCACAGACACTGGTTGCTCTCCCATAACTCACCCAAGTGGCCTCTCTTCATGTGCAAGCCTAAACTGTGAGTGCTGCATGGCTATTTGATCATGTGAGTGGCATCATGGCCAAGCAGTCTTCACTCAATGTCCACACACTTGCATGTTTCAGCAGGGCTCACTCAGGAACAGGGACAGGGACAGTTGACTATTTTCCTCTTCCTGAGGTCAGTTATAGTGGCCCTAGTGCCACCCTGACTAACGTTAGCTAAATAAACAAAGACCAGGAATCAAAACCAGGACATTCTGATTAGTATGTTTCAGTAACACACTGTTTCAACCAACTGACCCAATAGTAGACCTCTCCGAAATCTTTAAGAAGCATATTTAATCACAAAATCTTGTAATGGCTTTGTTTATTCATGTCATTAAATATTAAGCCATTGGATTTGGAGACTGTCTCCTTCATTTGGCTTTCAATGATCATTTACTTGTAGGAACACAGGAAGGCCATTCAGCCCCTCGAGCCCGCTCCGCCATTTGATAAGATCATGGCTGATCTGTGATCTAACTCCATTTACCTGCCTTTGGCCTATATCCCTTAATACCTTTGGTTGCCAAAAAGCTATCTATCTCAGATTTAAAATTAGCAATTGAGCGAGCATCAATTGCCATTTGCGGAAGAGAGTTCCAAACTTCTACCACCCTTTGTGTGTAGAAGTGTTTTCTAATCTCACTCCTGAAAGGTCTGGCTCTAAATTTTAGACTGTGCCCCCTACTCCTAGAATCCCCAACCAGCGGAAATAGTTTCTCTCTATCCACCCTATCTGTTCCCTTTCATATCTTATAAACTTCGATCAGATCACCCCTTAACCTTCTAAACTCTAGAGAATACAACCCCAATTTGTGTAATCTCTCCTCGTAACTTAACTCTTGATGTCCGGGTATCATTCTAGTAAACCTACGTTGCACTCCCTCCAAGGCCAATATGTCTTTCCAAAGGTGCGGTGCCCAGAACTGCTCACAGTACTCCAGGTGCGGTCTAACCAGGGTTTTGTATAGCTGCAGCATAACTTCTGCCCCCTTGTACTCTAGTCCTCTAGATATAAAGGCCAGCATTCCATTTGCCTTATTGATTATTTTCTGCACCTGTTCATGACACTTCAATGATCTTTGTACCTGAACCCCTAAGTCCCTTTGAACATCCACAGTTTTTAACTTTTTACCATTTAGAAAGTACCCTGTTCTATCCTTTTTTGGTCCAAAGTGGATGACCTCACATTTGCCTACATTGAATTCCATTTGCCACAGTTTTGCCCATTCACCTAATCTATCAATATCCCTTTGTAATTTTATGTTTTCATCTACACTGCTTACAATGCCACCAATCTTTGTATCATCGGCAAACTTAGATATGAGACTTTCTATGCCTTCATCTAAGTCGTTAATAAATATTGTGAATAATTGAGGCCCCAAGACTCCACTAGTCACATCCTGCCAATGTGAGTACCTACCCATTATCCCTACTCTCTGTCACCTTTCGCTCAGCCAACTTTCTAACCAAGTCTGTACTTTTCTCTCAATTCCATGGGCTTCTATCTCAGCTAACAGTCTCTTATGTGGGACTTTATCAAATGCCTTCTGGAAGTCCATATAAATAACATCCATTGACATACCCCTGTCCACTACTTTTGTCACCTCTTCAAAAAATTCAATCAGGTTTGTCAGGTACGTCCTACCTTTCACAAATCCATGCTGGCTCTCTCTGATTAACTGAAAATTCTCGGTGTTCAGTCACCCTATCCTTAATTATAGACTCCATCATTTTCCCCATAACAGATGTTAAACTAACTGGTCTATAATTCCCTGGTTTCCCTCTCTCTCCTTTCTTAAAAAGCGGAGTGACATGTGCAATTTTCCAATCTAGAGGGACGGTTTCTGAATCTAGAGAACTTTGAAAGATTATAGTTAGGGCATCTGCAATGTGCTCACTTACTTCCTTTAAAACCATGGGATAGAAACCATCTGCTCCGAGGGATTTGTCACTCTTTAGTGCTATTATTTTCTTCATTACTGTTGCTTTACTTATGTTAATTTTATCGATTCCCTGTCCCCGATTCAGTATTAGTTTTCTTGGGATTTCCAGCATGCTATCCTCTTTTTCTACTGTAAATACTGACGCAAAGTAATTATTCAACATGTCCGCCATTTCCCCATTGTCACTGACAATATCCCCACTTTCAGTTTTTAAGGGGCCAGCACTGCTCCTGACCACCCTCTTTTTCCTAATATAACTATAAAGTTCTTCATATTAGTTTTGATATCCCTTGCAAGTTTCTTTCCATACTCGCTTTTTGTAGCTTTTACTATCTGTTTTGTGACCCTTTGTTGATCTTTGTATCTTTCCCATTCGCCAGGATCTGTGCCATTTTTTGCCTTTTTGTATGTCCTTTCCTTATGTCTTATACTGTCCCTGACCTCTTTAGTTGTCCATGGCTGTTTTGTTTTGGTAAGTAGAGTTGTTGCCCCTCAGGGGTATAAACCGGTTCTGTATCACGTTAAATGTTTCTTTAAACATCTCCCACTGATCAGTCATTTTACCCATTAACAGATTTGCCCAGTTTACTGTGGACAGTATCTGTCTCATCCCATTGAAGTCGGCCTTACCCAAGTCTAGAATCTTACCAGCTGACTCACTTTTTTCCGTTTCAAACACTACCTTGAACTCGATCATGTTATGATCGCTATTGGATAGATGTTCACGCACAGTTAAGCCGTTAACTAAATCTGGTTCATTACTCATTACTAAATCTAGTATGGCTTGCCCCCTTGTTGCCTCTCGAACATACTGCTGTAGAAAACTATCCGGACACACTCAAGAAATTCACTACCTTTCTGAAAGTTGCTCGTCTGCTTTTCCCAATCTATATGAAGGTTAAAGTCCCCCATTAAGACCACTATGCCTTTCTTACACGCTTGTCTAATCTCTGCATTGATACAATCTAGCACTTCAGAGCTGCTGCCAGGGGTCCTATACACAACTCCCACTATAGTCTTAGATCCTTTCCTATTTCTCAATTCAACCCATAAGGTCTCTGTTGGCTGCTTACCTCTCGTTATATCCTCCTTTATCATTGAAGTGATTTCATCTCTAATCACTAAGGCTACTCCTCCCCCTCTTCCATTTCCCCATCTCTCCTGTAGACCTTATAACCCGATATATTTAGTTCCCAATCCTGACCATCCTGCATCCATGTCTCAGTAATAGCTATCATGTCATACCCTCCAATTTGAATTTGTGCCTGTAGTTCATTTAATTTATTCCTTATACTCCGTGCGTTTGTATATAGAACTCTTAGTTGGGCCACACACCCTAGCCTGACCTTCAGCTTTGATGCTGGGTTAATCGCATTACGCCTTCTAGTTTTCACTTTATCTGTAGTGCCTAAAGTACACTTTCTTTCTGCTGCTCTACGCTTTTCCCTTTCATTTGTTCTTGAACAAGTATTTGTACTATTTGTATTGTAAATTTCCCCTGGGTACTCCCCTCTCTAGCTGCTTTTAACTTTACTCCCTTCTGACTCCCCGCTCAGGTTCCCATCCGCCTGCCACTTTAGTTTAAACCCTCCCCAATAGCAGTAGTAAACCCCACTGTGAGGATATTGGTCCTGGATCTGTTGAGGTGCAACCCATCCGTCTTGTACAGGTCCCACCTTCTCCAGAATCGGTCCCAATTCCTCAGGAATCTAAATCCCTCCCTCCTGCACCAACCCTCCAGCCACGCATTGATCTGGTCTATTCTCCTATTTCTATACTCACTAGCATGTGGCACTGGGAGTAATCCTGAGATTACTACCCTTGAGGTCCTGCTTTTTAACTTATTTCCTAACTCCTTATGTTCTGCTTGCAGGACCTCATCCCTCTTTTTACCTATGTCGTTGGTACCGATATGTACCACAACCTCTGGCTGTTCACCCTCCCCCTTCAGAATGTCCTGCAGCCGCTCAGTGACATCCATGACCCTGGCACCATGGAGGCAACATACCATCCTGGAATCACGTTTGCGGCCGCAGAAATGCCTGTCTGCTCCCCTAACTATAGAATCCCCTATCACAATTGCTCTCTCGACCTTTCTCCTCGCCCGCTGTACAGCTGAGCCACCCATGGTGCTCTGGTCTTGGCTCTGGCTGCACTCCCCAGAGGAACCCTCTCCCCCACCAGTACGCAGAACTGAATACTGGTTGGAGAGTGAGATGCCCTCAGGGGACTCCTGCACTACTTGCCTGGTCCTCCTTGTCCGTCTGGCGGTCATCCAGTCCCTCTCTGCCTGCATTCTCTTAATCTGCGGGGTGACCACTTCCTGAAACGTGCTATCCACGAAACTCTCAGCCTCGCGGATGCACTGCAGTGATGCCAGCTGCTGCTCAAGGTCCGAAACCCCGAACTCGAGCTCCACCAGCTGACAACACTTCCTGCACATGTGGTTGTCCAGGACACGGGAAGCGTCCTGGAGTTCCCCACATGGCACAGGTCGTGCATTCCACGGGTCTGAGCTGCCCTGCCATGCCATGCCTTAATCTATTAGATTAACTTAAAACAAGCAAAAACAAATTGTCTAATTCAGTGTCCAAAATTTGATTTAAGGCACTGACTGAAGATGCCAGATTTTCTTTCATCAGTCGTAAAATTAAATACTTTAGGTGGTGAATCAAACTTTCCTTGTGGGAAATTGGTACCAGTTGAAACTTAGAGCGCATTTAGTTCACTAGACCCCAGGATCCACAGATCTTCAGATATTATAAGCAAAGATCGAACCACTGTCTAAATATTTGTTTTCAATCTGGTTGTAGTGCAGATCAAAGACCTTGAATTATCATAAAAGCTAAAAACAGGACTTATTGTGGGGGGAAAATAAGTCAATTAGTTGCTAGAATGTTTATTCACCTTCCAGTTGTACAAAATACCAGACAGCTATGGCTTACAGAAAAAGTCAGGAATGGCTTCCAGAAATATACTTGCAAATTGTGGATGAGTTAGCTGCTTCTCGATGTCAATCAGTTTATTTTGCAGCAAATCCTTGCCATCAATCGCTGAGCGGACTTACATCACACAACTTTTTACATTTAAAGAGCAGTCACCTCCTTGTTCCCCAAGGTCATGAAATTTTAGCAACATAAGTACTTCCTAGTAAATAATTACAAGTCACTCATCCACGTGCCATGTGTATGGTGTACAAACTGGTTCCAATCACATTCACAGGAAATATAAACACATTTACACACAAAGGTAGAAGTTTGGAACTCTCTTCCGCAAATGGCAGTTGATGCTAGCTCAATTGTTAATTTTTAATCTGAGATTGATCGATTTTTGTTAACCAAAGGTATTAAGGGATATGGGGCTACGGCAGGTACATGGAGTTAGGTCACAGATCAGGCATGATCTCACTGAATGGCGGAACAGGCTCGAGAGGCTAAATGGCCTACTCCTGTTCTATGTAGGAAAAAGGAGTGTGGCGAGAACGCCTGCTTCGAGTTTATATTAATCTTCCGAGCAGCAACCACATGAGGCCATCCACTGAGTGATCTCGAGATAAAACTTAGAAATCTATTAAGTTTTTTCACAGCCTCATCAACCTGAGGTGCTGCCTTTAATGTTCTGTGAACCTGTACCCCAAACCTCTGCTCTTCCACAGCACTGAGCCTACTTGCATTCATAATATAATTACTGCGATTATTGAGGTGGTACATTTACCTCACACTTACCAATGTAGAATTCCACCTGCCACTTTGTAGCACATTTAATCAATATCTCTTTGCAGTTTCCTTTGGTCTTCTAAAGAATTAACTATATCTCCTATTTTGATATCATTGGCAAATTTCAACACCACTCCCTCTTGGCCAATATCCAAATCATTGATATACATGGTGAACAGAAGTGGCTCCAAAACTGAATCCTGTGAGACACCACTACCCACTTCCAACCACTCTGAAAAACTGCCCTTAACTCCTACTCTCCGTTTTCTCCTTTATAGCTAATTTTTAATCTAGTTTGCTATCCTCCCCCTAATTCCATAACCCTTAATCTTCTCTAGTAATCTCCTCTGTGGTACCTTGTTAAAGGCTTTCCTAAAGTCCATGTACACTATACCCACTGCATTTCCCCATCTATCATGTCTGTTACCTCTTCAAACAATTATAGTATCATAGTGCGTTACAGCACAGAAGAAGGCCATTTGGCCCATCGTGCCTGTGCCGGCTCTTTGAAAGAGCCATCCAATTAGTCCCACTCCCCTGCTCTTTCCCTACAGCCCTGTGAATTTTTTTCCTTTCAAGAATTATCCAATTCCCTTTTGAAAGTTAATAATGAATCTGCTTCCACCACCCTTTCAGGCAATGCATTCCAGATCATAACAACTCTCTGCATAAAAAAATGTTTCCTCATGTCACCTCTGGTTCTTTGGCCAATCACTTTAAATCTGTGCTCTCTGGTTACTGACTCTTCTGCCACTAGAAACAGTGATATTTACTCTATTAAAACTGTTCATGAGGTTAGTCAAGCACAACCATCCGTTGGCTACTACTACCTATTTTCTCTTTAGATACATGGTAAGTTCATCCTTAATTAAAGACTCTTAAAATTTTGCCTACAACAGATGTTAAGCTAACTGGCATGTAATTACCCGGATTAGCTTTGCTCTGAACCCCTTTTTAAACTGGGTACTACAGTGGCCTCTTTCCAGTTCTGCGGCACACATTCACACTCAATAGAGCCTGAAATATATGGGGTTGATTTTAATCCCCGCCGCCCGCACCATTCCCACCATGGGCAACAGTAAAATTACATCCAAAGATATTAGAAAAAATAAATTTACCCACGTGTACTTTCAGAGATTCTACGAGGTGGATTTCAACCTCCCCCCAGCCGCCGGGAACGGAGTCGCACCATCTTTACTTACCTTAATCCACAGGAGGGCCGCCCGCCCCTGACAGGCGGGGGCCTACTTTACATTGAAAAGTCGTGGCCTGATGATGCAATTGGTGTTGCATCAGCCTTTTAACTTCCGGCATGCAGAGGGCCAACCCTGAATGCTGAACCACAGTGGGAGTCGCAAAGTGGCCAGAAGAGGCTGTGAGTTAAGTCTAAAAAAAATTACTTGGAAAAGTAATGGAATCCTTGTGGGCCAGGAGGAGATGGATTGTTCTCCCCTTCCCCCACCCCCAGCCCCAGGCTTGCCTCTCCCTCCCAGCATGGCATTGTATGCCAAAGCCCTTGCCTAGTTCGAATTTTATGCCAGGGACCACTGCCATGGGTCCCCAGCATCCTTGGTCTCCCAACCTGATTTTTGTTCCAGCCCACCAGCCTTGACATCAGTTCCGCCGGTTTAGGGTGGGAGACTGCGCCTCGATTATTCAAACAAAGCCCAGGAGTTAAAATGGCCCTGGTCTCACACTGAGCTCCCCATGGGGGGTTTTCACCCTCTCCGCATTATGGCCTGCCCGAATGCGGAGGTAAGATTAGTATGTGCGTAGAGGATGGTCAGAGATCAGTGGGGTCGAGAATCACAATGTCCCACCACTACTAACAATGAAATGAAACCAGAGAGGCAGGTTTTGCCAGAATGCCAATCTGGCAGGTGAAAATGGGTTGGGTAGGTAGGTGTGAGTGCTAGACTTGAGGCCAGTCTGCTACTATTGAGGAAAGGAAACAGAGCAGATGGGTTGCAGGTTGGCTACAGCCCGAGGTATGAAAGAGAGAGATATTAAAAAAGGAAAAAGAGAAATATATGAACAGTTTTATCGCTCTTGGTGTGTTCACATTAAATGGCACAGAGGAAAAAAATTCTGACCAAAATAGAGGAGCAAAACTGTTATACAGGAAAAATCTGATTAGGATAATGGAAGCACTCGGCACTGCAAGTACACAGACCAGAGGAGTTTTCACAATACACTATATTATTTAATGTTTTAGTATACACTACATCACACAGGAAAGCAGTTAAAATAGCACCAAACATTTTTTGAACAAGATAACACTGCACTCTTTTATATTGATAGAAATCTGTCAAAAATGAGACAGTTCTGAAATCATCAGGAAGGAATTCAGTCTTTATATGGTCTAATTAACACATACAAGGGACATTTCCATGTGGCAACTTTGTCTTCCTTATAAATTTACAAAGTCTGCCTTTATGCATGTGCGCAGACTGCTAGTTTATTATTGTAAAAATAGCATCTGTGGTTCTCATGTTTTTACAGGTTTCATTTAAAATAAAGGTTCTGTAATTCAGAAAAAAATCAGATCACTGTTTTAATGTTTTTCTGACAATACAATAATACTGTTCTGTGTAGTCTGCATTGTTGATTTATGAAATTAGGAATTCTAAATAACCTCACAATAATGGTTAATATAGGTCATGAGGCTACAACACATATTCGGGTTTCATTTAGAACAGGCTTTGGCTGTTGATTTCCATCCACATGAGACTAAGCTTATTCAGACAGATCACACTTAATTGATCTGAGGCTTACCAGAGAGCTAGAGGAGAGCTTTGCATCGTTACTTGCATTGGATTTAAACTGGTTTTCCTAATGGCTTGGTTGAATCTAATCTCTTGTTCAACTATGTCAATTGTAATCAGTTTTACAGTGTTTTGTTCTGTCCTGCAGTAAAAGGATCTTACTGTGCTCACAGGACACCAGATGCTGCAGAGGCAGTAATGGAGCAATCAAATATCATTTGGGAAGTTCAGTATAAAAAGCTAATTGAGTCAGACTGCAGATTTAATAACTCAGTGGCATGGAATGATTTTATATCCACTGAATATCTATTAATATATTTTATTTCCCTTTTTTAAAATTTTTAATTTCCTGCTAATTTTCTGCATTGTACTGCTGTCCTGAAGATGTCAACCTTCATGGTTATGGTTCCACGGATTCTCTGCACTACTCAGGCAGTGAGTGTTGGCAGGTTATTCCACTCTTGGGGGTCATCGCAGTCGAGCTCGATCCTGTTCATACCTGATGTCCAGTCATGTGCACTTTCTAGCAGAGGTTTTTGATAACAATCAGAGATGGGAACTCTGCCCAATTTTCCTTTCCCTAGCACAGGTGCTTTGAAGGCAACTGTAATGTCGGCTGAGATCAACTAACTCAGCAGAGACTGGGCTTGGATCTGGGACCTTCCTGGTAGCTGTATGATTCAACTACTCATTGGATAAACCTGCTGAGCTACCAAAATAGTTTTCTTTTCCAACTGTAACAGGAGAGGGGAAGATGGAGAAGCAAGAAGTGTAGAGGAGGGGAAATGGAGGGGGGGGTAATAGAGAGGAGGAAGATAGAGAAGGACAGAGCAAGACTGTTCGCTGTAGCAGCAACTGAAACAACTTACAATTATACAGAAAATGTTCCCAGGTGCAAGGAAAACGGACGCTTGGCAAAGGAAGATAGAATAAGAGGGGTGACCAAAAGTTCAGACGAAGAGATGAGTTTTAAGGAGGGTATTAAAGGAGGTGAGGTGGAGAAGCAGAGAGGTTTAGGAATGGAATTCCAGAGAGTGGGGGCTTGGTGGCTGAAGCACAGCCACCAATGGTGGGGTGAAGGGGGGTATTGGACAGAGTATAAATCAGGAAATTAGAGGAGCATGTAACAAGTGTAATGCAATAATCATGGGGGACATTAATCTTCATATAGACTGGGCAAACTAAATTGGCAAAAGTAGTTTGGAGGACGAGTTCACGGGATGCATCCAAGACAGTTTTCTAGAACAATATGACAAGGAACCAATGAGGGAACAGGCTATTTTAGATCTAGTATTGTGTAATGAGACAGGATTAATTAGTATTCTTATAATAAAGGATCCTCTGGGGAAAAGTGATCATAATATGATCGAATTTCATATTGAGTTTGAGATGTAGTTAAGTCAGAAACTAGGGTCCTAAATTTAAACAAGGCCAATTATGTAGGTATGAGGGGTGAGTTGGCTAAAGTAGATTGGGAAATTATATTAAAAGATATGACAGTAGATAAGCAATGGCAAACATTTAAAGAAATAATTCATAATTACCAGCAAATATACGTACCCTTGAGGAATAAAAACTCCACAGGAAAAGTGATCCAACCGTGGCTAAGTAGAGTAAATAGTTAGTACGAGGAGGGGTGAAGCCGATTAGGGACCATAAAAGAGATCTACTCGTGGAGGCAAAGGGGATGGCTGAGGTACTAAATGAGTACTTTGTATCTGTCTTCACCAAGGAAGAAGATGCTGCCAGAGTCTCAGTAAAGGAAGATATAGTTGAGATACTGGATGGGCTAAAAATTGATAAGAAATAGAAAGGCTAGCTGTACTTAAAGTAAATAAGTCACCTGGTCAGATGGGATGCATCCTAGGTTGCTGAGGGAATTAAGGGTGGAAATTGCAGAGGTATTGGCTGTAATCTTCCAAACATCCGTAGATACGGGGGTGGTGCCAGAGGACTGGAGAATTGCAAATGTTACCCCTTGTTCAAAAAAGGAGGTAAGGATAAAGCCAGCAACTATAGACCAGTCAGTTTAACCTCAGTGGGGGGGGAAACTTTTGGAAACGATAATCCGAAACAGAATTAACATTCACTTGGACGATTAGGGAAAGCCATGCACGGATTTATTAAAGGTGTTTAACTAACCTGATAGAGTTTTTTGATGCGGTAACAGAGAGGGTAGATGAGGGCAATGCATTTGATGTGGTGTATGTGGACTTTCAAAAGGCGTTTGATAAAGTGCCATACGGTAGGCTTATCATCAAGATTGCAGCCCATGGAATAAAGGGGGCAGTAGCAATGTGGATACAGAATTGGCTAAGGGACAGGAAACAGAGAGTTGTGGTAAACGGTTGTTTTTCTGACTCGTGGGAGGTGTACAGTGGTGTTCCCCAGAAGTCGGTGCTGGGACCAATGCCTTTCTTGATATATATTAATGACTTGGACTTGGGTGTACAGGGCACAATTTCAAAATTTGCATATGGCACAAAACTTGAAAGGGTAGTAAACAGTGAGGAGGATAGTGATAGACTTCAAGAGGATATAGACAGGCTGGCGGCATGGGCGGACATGTGGCAGGTGAAATTTAACGCAAAAAAATGCGAAGTGATACATTTTGGTAGGAAGAACGAGGAGAGGCACAACTCTAAAAAGGGAACAGGAACAGAGAAATATGGGGGTATATGTGCACAAATTGTTGAAGGTGACAGGGCAGGTTGAGAAAGCAGTTAAAAAAGCATACAGGATCCTGAACTTTATAAATAGAGGCATAGAGTACAAAAACAAGGAAGTCATGATGAACCTTTATAAAACACTGGTTCGGCTACAACTGGAGTATTGTGTCCAGTTCTGGGTACCACACTTTAGGAAAGATGTGAAGGCCTTAGAGAGGATGCAGAAGAGATTTACTAGAATGATTCTAGGGGTGAGGGACTTTAATTACGTGGATAGACTGGAGAAACTGGGGTTGTTCTCCTTGGAACAGAGACGGTTGCGAGGAGATTTGGTAGAGGTATTCAAAATCATGAAGGGTCCAGACAGAGTAGATAGAGAGAAACTGTTCCCATTGGTGGAAGGTTCAAGAACCAGAGGACACAGATTTAAGGTAATTGGCAAAAGAACCAAAAGTGACATGAGGAAAAACATTTTTACACAGCGAGTGGTTAGGATCTGCAACGCACTGCCCGAGGGTGTGGTGGAGGCAGATTCAAACGTGGCCTTCAAAACAGAACTGGATAAGTGCTTGAAAGGAAAAAAAATTGCAGGGCTACGGGGATCGAGTGGGGGAGTGGGACCAGCTGGATTGCTCTTGCATAGATCCAGCGCGGACTCAATAGGCCGAATGGCTTCCTTCCGTGCAGTAATCTTTCTATGATTCTAAGAAGTTAAGGATAGTATTAGATTAAAAGAAGAGGCTTACAATGTTGCCAAAAATTGTAGTAAGCCTGAGGATTGGGTGGGTTTTAGAAACCAGGAAACGGTAACCAAAAAATTGATGAAGAGGGAGCAAATTGAATAAGAGAGTAAACTAGGAGAGAAATATAAAAACAGATTGTAAGGTTTTCTACAAGTATATAAAAAGGAAGAGATTAGCGGGTCCCTTAGAGGCAGAAACAGGAGAAATTATAATGGGGAATAAGGAAATGGCAGAGACGTTAAACAAATATTTTATATCTGACTTCACAGTAGAAGACACAAAAAAATAGCTGAAATCGTGGGAAACCAAGGGTCTAAAGAGAGGGAGGAACTTATAGTAATTAATATTAGTAAAGAAAAAGTTTTAGAAAAATTAATGGGACTAAAAGCCGACAAATCCCCTGGACCTGATGGCCTACACCCTAGGGTTCTAAAAGAGGTGGCTGCAGAGATAGTAGATGCATTGGTTTTGATCTTCCAAAATTCCCTAGATTCTAGAACAGTCACCGTGGATTGGAAGGTAGCAAATGTAACCCCACTATTCAAGAAAGGAGGGAGAGAGAAAACAGGGAACTATAGGCCAGTTAGCTTGACATCAGTAGTAGGGAAAATGCTAGAATCTATTATTAAGGACGTAGTAACAGGGCACTTAGAAAATCATAATATTATTAGGCAAAGTCAACAAGGTTTTATGAAAGGGAAATCGTGTTTGACAAATCTATTAGAGTTTTTTGAGGATGCAACTAGCAGGATGTAGTTGGGAACCAATGGATGTAGTATATTTGGATTTTCAAAAGGCATTCGATAAGTGCCACACAAGAGGTTGTTACACAAGATATATTCCACTGAGGAAAAAAGGGGGTAAAAGAAATGACAGCCATCCATGGCTAAGTAAAGAAATTAAGGATAGTATCGAACTAAAAACAAGGACATATAAGGTAGCCAAACTTAGTGGGAGGATAGAAGATTGGGAAGTCTTCAAAAGACAGCAAAAAGTAACTAAAGGATTGATTAAGAAAGGGAAGATAGATTATGAAAATAAATTAGCAAAAAATATAAAAACAGATAGCAAGAGTTTCTAAAGTTATATAAAAAGAAAAAGGGTGGCTAAGGCAAACGTAAGTCCCTTAGAGGATGAGACCGGGAAATTAATGGTGGGAAACATGGAGATGGCAAAAATTCTGAACAAATATTTTGTTTCAGTCTTTACGGTAGAGGACACTAAGAATATCCCAACACTGGACAAACAGGAGGATCTGGGGGGGGGGGGGGGGGAGGAGCCAAATACGATTAAAATCACTAAGGAATTGGTACTCAGTAAAATAATGGGACTCAAGGCGGATAAATCCCCTGGACCTGATGGCTTCCATCCTAGGATCTTGAGGGAAGTGGCAGTAGGGATTGTGGATGCTTTGGTAATAATTTTCCAAAATTCTCTGGACTCAGCAAAGGTCCTGGCAGATTGGAAAACTGCTAATGTAACACCCTTATTTAAAAAGGGTAGTAGGCAGAAGGCTGGAAATTGTAGACCAGTTAGCCTAACATCTGTGGTGGGTAAAATTTTGGAGTCTATTATTAAGGAGACAAACGGAACATTTAGATAAACATAATTTAATAGGACAAAGTCAGCATGGCTTTATGAAGGGGAACTCGTGTCTGACAAATTTGCTTGAGTTCTTTGAGGATATAACGTACAGGGTGGATAAAGGGGAACCAGTGGATGTAGTGTATTTGGACTTCCAGAAGGCATTCGACAAGGTGCCACATAAAAGATTATTGCTCAAGATAAAGAATCACTGGATTGGGGGTAATATTCTGGTACGGGTGGTGGATTGGTTATCTAACAGGAAGCAGAGAGTTGGGATAAATGGTTCATTCTCGGACTGGCAACCAGTGGCCAGTGGTGTTCCGCAGGGGTCGGTGCTGGGTCCCCAACTCTTTACAATCTATATTAACGATTTGGAGGAGGGGACCGAGTGTAACATATCAAAGTTTGCAGATGATACAAAGATGGGAGGGAAAGTGGAGAGTGAGGAGGACATAAAAAAATCTACAAGGGCATATAGACAGGCTGGGTGAGTGGGCGGAGATTTGGCAGATGCAATACAATATTGGAAAATGTGAGGTTATGCACTTTGGCAGGAAAAATCAGAGAGCAAGTTATTATCTTAATGGCGAGAAACTGGAAAGTACTGCAGTACAAAGGGATCTGGGGGTTCTAGTGCAAGAACATCAAAAAGTTAATATGCAGGTGCAGCAGGTGATCAAGAAGGCCAACGGAATGTTGGCTTTTATTGCTAGGGGGATAGAATATAAAAACAGGGAGGTATTGCTGCAGTTATATAAGGTATTGGTGAGACCGCACCTGGAATACTGCATACAGTTTTGGTGTCCATACTTAAGAAAAGACATACTTGCTCTTGAGGCAGTACAAAGAAGGTTCCCTCGGCTAATCCCGGGGATGAGGGGGTGGACATATGAGGAGAGGTTGAGTAGATTGGGACTCTACTCATTGGAGTTCAGAAGAATGAGAGGTGATCTCATTGAAACACAAGATTCTATGAGGGCTTGACAGGGTAGATGCTGAGAGGATGTTTCCCCTGGCTGGGGAGTCTAGAACTAGGGGATATCGTCTCAGGATAAGGGGTCGGACATTTAGGACTGAGGAGGAATTTCTTCACTCAGAGGGTCATGAATATTTGGAATTCTCTACCCCAGAGGGCCGTGGATGCTCAGTCATTGAATATATTCAAGACTGAGATCGATAGATTTTTGGACTCTAAGGGAATCAAGGGATATGGGAATCAGACGGGAAAGTGAAGTTGAGGTCGAAGATCAGCCATAATCTTATTGAAGGCTTGATGGGCCATATGGCCAAATCCTGCTCCTGCTCCTATTTCTTACAAACTTATGTATATGCAAGAGGCAGAGGAATGGCTGTGGAGCTGGAGGAGGTTACAATGATGGGGGGGGGGGGGGGGGGTGCGTGGGGCAACAAGGCCATGGATGGATTGAAACGTAAGAATGAGAATTTTAAATCTGAAGTGCTGGAACCAATGTAGGTTATTGAGAATAGGATACTGGCACTGGAGTTTTAGATGAACTGACATTTGTGGAGAGTGGAGGATGGGAGGGTAGCCTGGAGAGCATTGGAATAATGGTCTGGAGATGGCAAAGGCACGAATGAGAGGGTTTCAGCATCAAGTAGGCTGAGGTAGGGGCAGAGATTGTGAGGGCAAGGAGGGATAACGTACCACAGTCACAGTCACAGAGAATGTCATTTATGACTTTGGTTAGGGCTGTTTTGGTGCTGTGGGTTAGGTGGAAATCAGATTGGAGGGATTCAGACAGGGAGTTGCAGGAGAGGGAAGGAACAATATATTGAAGGACACAACAGGAAAGGAAAGTTGGAGATAGGATGGTAGTTAGTTAGGACAGAGGAGTTGAGGGTGTTTTTTGATGACCCAGTTTATAAACAGAAGTCAGATCTTCGTCCTGTGTAGTAGTCATAGATCTGGGTTGTGCTAGTCTGTGAAAATCTGAATAGAGGCCACAGGGAAGGAGAGAAGGGGGTGAATCTGAGGCAACGTCCTGGGCTGGTCTCATTCACCTCCTGTAGAAAGTGCTAGCGGAGCAATTGGCAGGAGTCACAATGCCAGTAAATTAAATGTATGCAAGACTTTCAAATGCCCCAGGATCTAAGCTCACTTAACAAGTTGCATTTATATATCACCTTTAGAAAAGAAGTCCCATGATGCTATACAGAGGGGAGGAAAGGGAAAAGGAATGGATGTCAAGTCACAATGGGAGAGTGAGGAAAGGCCACCGTAAGCTGTCAAAAAGATAGGTTCTAAGAAGGTGGCGAGGAAATTAAAGGTGAAGGGGTTTGAGAGATATGAAAGTTCTGCCACTAACGGTGCAGCAGAGGCAGTGGGAGATACATGGAAGAATCAGAGGGCACAGCCTGGGTTTGGTAGGAAAGAAAGGCTGCAGGAAGTTGCAAAGGTAAGGTGGGGCAAGAACATGGAGGGGATTCTAGATGAAGATAAGTATTTTAAATTCAATGCTTTGGGTGACAGCAAGACAGCATAGGTCAGCATAGAAGAGGTAGATGAGTGAGCAGTATTAATGTGGTACAGGATATGAGCAGATGAGTTTTGCATGAGTTGGGGTTTATGGAGGGTGAAGAATGGGAGGTTGACAAGGAGAGTATTGGAGAAATTGAATCTCAAGGTGATGAAAGTGTGGATAAGGGATAACGGTGGTGGGTCGAGGTGGACCATGTGGAAGTGGAAGATAGCTGCCCTGTTGATACATAGGATATGAGGTTTGAAGCTCAGGCCTAAATGGAATGCCTGAGTGAGAAGCCAAAAAGAGGAACAAAGTGGCAAGGTAGTGTAAATTTATGGTGGGAGCCAAAAACGACTTACTTTGATGTTCAGTTGGAGGAAATTCTGGCTCATCCACAGCAGTGTCTGACGGGATAGAGGTAGTTGTGGGGGATAGGTAGGGATAGGTGTTATCAGCATACATATGAAAGTTAAACCTGTGCTACAGGTGACGTCACCAGGGGGCAGAGATAAAGATGAGACAAGCTTTGCACTGACTATCTCCAAGATCATGACTTCCTTCACCCCACGTTCAATGGCTGACCCTCTATTGCTTCTGGTTAATAAGGTTCAAAGGTGGGGCCAATATGGACAACAAAAAGGACTGTGTTCTGAAACATAATGCTACCCAAAATCTGACCACTCTTGTCTTTGTATTTGGACTACTAAAGTATTTATGACCCAGAAGGCTCCTCAGTGGTTCAGTAAGTTTATTCATTGAGTAATTGAGCCATGCCGACAGGTCTCGAGTTCAATTTTTGGTTTGCACAAAATTAGCCAGTGTCAATCAGTGCAGCTACTGGGATGCGCCAATCACAAAAGGAAAATTGGCCAAGGTTCCCACTCCTGGTTTGCTTTTAACAACCTCCAACTATAAGTATGTATGTGTGGATGTTGAATGAGGTCGTTTTCGAATAGTCTGACGGCTGACGTTGGACGAAATACCAGTGGCCTATTAGCAACTGTAGAAATAATGCTCAGTAAGAAGTCAAGATCTACAGGAAAGGATGTGAGAATAGAAAATTGGCAAGGAACAAAAGTACAATTATTGTAGGAAAGCTGTACTTCAGGCAAGTTTAACAAAAGAGAACTTAGAATTAATACGTAAAAGTTACAACATAGAAACAGGCCATTTGGCCCAACCAGCCCATGTTGGTGTTTATTCTCCTTTACTTGTGAAATCTCCTCTTTAGTACAACCTTCCAGCATGTATGAAGTGTAGTCTAGCAGTCCAAGTGCCTTTGCAGGACCAGTTTAAGGTTGTAACTTGTCCAAAAGTATAACAGGCAATAAACAACACACAAAAAGAACAGGCCACCGATGGAAGGCCCTAAAAATACTAATTTTGATTTGTTTTTTAAATATACAAATTCTACAGGCTAAACCCTTGTTGAAGGATATCAATTAAACCAATTGATCAATTTTAAGTTGAGAGAACAAGCACTCGCATTAGTTTCAAGCCATATGTCATTTCAGAATGCGAGATATCTGGCACAACTTCCGACAACAACCGCACCTTATCAAAACAAGTTAAGTGTGAGTGCAAAACAACAGAGGAAAGCTGACAATAGCATGGGAGAGCAACCTATGCAAGATGTGCTACAGAGCGAAACAAATGCAATCAATAGTGAAAGACTTTTGCACCTTTGGTTTTGCATTTCAATTCTTGTGGTGCTAAAAGTGGCAATTTTCTGATAAAGAAAAATCACGGCATGATTTGTTTGCAATGCCAACATTTAAGACTTAGTTAAATAATTTACTAATCTGCCCACCCTACAAACAGACCAATGAAAATGTTTTGAAGTTATATAATTGCTTACTCCCACCATTTTGCTGATTAGACATTGAGATTACATCAACATTGAATTTGGCATGAAACAATTTGCCTAAAAAAGATGAAAAATGTGAACTTTCAAGCTCATAAGCTTCTGAGTGCATACTTTAGAATGTACTCACCTTTATCAGAGTTTGGAAAGTGCGCAAGAGTCATGTGGTATTGCACTTCAAACTTTTCTGTGTGGAGGACCTCTTGCAGATGTTAACACATTCCCAGGGGCTTCTGAAAGACAGTGCCAGCTACCAAAAGGAGAACAGTTCTAGCTTGCTGCTCTAGGTCCCACAAGGAAACGATGCGGCTCCCCTGGCCACAATGTCCTCCCGACCCATCCCCCAACCATTTACCTGCATGCCAGGGACCGTTCACTTGGGTCCCTGGTGGCGGCCTCCCAGAGTTGGACAGAAGACTCCCGGGCCTCATACTGTGGAAGGCCTGATGGTTTGCCGTCCGCCTTGGCACCCACCTGCACGATTCCCGGCGGGAGTTAAAATTGGCCTTAGAATTTACTAAATCCATTTCAACCTAGTTTCCAGTTTTTTGTTGGAATTGATAAATCAAATGTACAAAGAAGATAGAAATAAAAATGTTTTATAAACTAGAAGTACACAATACCCAGCAAAACAAAGGCAAGTACTGTGCGCAGTTAAAGAAAACTAAGGCAACTATTAGATCAGCAAAAAGGTTAATGGAAATGAGGATAGTGGACAACTGTGGTAGCAATGGGAAAATCTTTTTCAGCTATGCTAAAAGTCAGAGGACCATCAAAGACTGTATTGGGCCACTGAAGGATGCTCAAGGGCAGGTTAGAAAGGACTCCCAGTGTATGGCAGAGATACTAAACAAGTACTTTGTATTGTCTTTACCCTTGAAGATAATGTTCAACTGACAGTATTAAGTGGTGCTGTTATGTGACATTTTTAATATTAAAATAGATGAGGATATCATATTAGATAGAATAAAGAACCTATATTCGATCGGGCTGCCAATCCAGATAATATCCACTTGAGGATCCTTAAAGAGATGGAACAGGTGAGATGTGAGCCTCTTGCCCATATCTTTAATAGCTCACTGGAGTCGGGGACTGTTCTCTCAGACTGTGAGGATGCCAACGTAGTTCCAACTTTTTAAAAACAGTGATAAAACACAACCGGATAGCTATGGGGCCATTAGCTTGACTTCAGCAATAGGTAAGACGTCTGAAGGAATCATTAGTGATGCCCTATGTGACCACTTAGATAGGGAAGGCAAAGAAAGTCACGTCTTATGAATTTGATTGAATTTTTTGAAGAAGTCACCAGGATAGTAGATGAGGGTAACCCTCATTTCAGAAAGCTTTTGATAAGGTACCTTTTAAGAGGCTACTCTACAAGATAGAATCTTGTGGGATTAGTGGTAATCTGTTATGGTGGATTGAGAATTGGCTGAATGCCCGTAAACAGAAAGCTCATTGCGGTAACAAAGCGGTTACCAGTGGTGGATGGCAGGAATTGGTGTTAGGACTTTTGCTGTTTACTATTTTCATTAATGACCTAGATGTAGGTGTTGAGGGACTGATCTGCAAGTTCATGAACGACACCAAGATATGTCCAAGTGTAGAGGATGCTCGACTACGCCAAGCTGATCTTGATGTGTTGGGGCAATGGGCCTGTGTTTGGCAAGTAATGCTTAACTTAGAAAAATGTAGTGTTACGCATGCGGGCAGGACAAATGTTAAATATACATACACCCTATAGTGAACAGGATTGAAACCAGTGGTGAAAGAGAGAGGTCTGTGTGTTACAACGCATCACTCTCTAAAGCCGTGAAGCTATAACCAAAGTAAAGAGGGTTCTAGGTTGTATTCACAGGACAATTCAATAAAAGACAAAGCATGCCATTTTGTCCTTGTACAAGACCTTGGTTAGGCTTCAGTTATAATACTGTGACCAGTTTTGGTCTCCTCACATGGTGGGGGACATTGAAGCTTTGGAAAGGGTGCAGAGAAGGGCCACATGATTAATTCCTAGTTAAAACACCTTAGAAACCCAGATAGGCTCAAAAAGCAAGGTCTGTACACTTTAGAAAAGCATAGACTCAGGCGATTTTAATCGAGGTTTACATAATAATGAAGGGACTAGGTTGTGCTAATGTCGAGCAATTATTTCAACTGGATAGGTTGGGAGAGCCAGAGTCACACTTTCAAGTTACTCAAGGCAGTTCTTCTTTTCCCAGAGAATAGTGGATCTTTGGAACAGGTTACCGGCTCATGTGATGAACACTGATTCACTGTATTCCTTCTAGAGAGCTGGGCCTGTTTCTGGCTGAGACAGAGATCACCTCGTACAAGAGGTAGCTATCCTAAAATATAAATCAGGGTTAATGTGATTAACCCTGGACTAGTTTCGATCACCTAAATGGGTTGGAGAGGAATTTTCCAGATTTTCCCCCCAATTGGTCTGGGTTTTTAATCTGGTTTTTTGCCTCTTCTAGAAGATGACATGGGTAGTGAATGTCTGCATCGTGATGCATAGGGCATCACAATTATAATGGGACAGTGGGTCTTTTCCTGTTCATCATTTTGGTATGTTCGTATGTAATACCATACTGACTAAAATAAAGCCCATGAATGTTTAGATTGGTATGTAGGTTGGTCAGAACTTACATTTAATAATTCATGGAGTTTTACCTTTTTATTCTATCTGTCTTTCAAAAAATAAATCTATGTCCTTCTTTATCCTTCTGTAGGTCGTGCCCGTCTGTAATCCTACCTGCACAAAGTGGAGAATTCTGAAGTGCATCAAAGACTGAACATAGGCTACAGTATGAGTTATGTTCACAAAAGCATAAAGTTACCACAAAAGCTATGTAAAAGATACAGAAGGGCCTTCGCACAAAAGGCAGAAGATAGTGTATGTACATGCATAAGTTGTACCCGCAGATTTTCAAGCCAAAAGAAACTGTGTGAAGATCATTATTATGGATTGGATTTTAAAGTTCTTTAAAGATTTGTACTTGCCTCTAGTCCAGATATGTCCAATATAACAAAAAATACTATGGGCCGGATCTTGCTGGAAAAATAACGGCGTGTTAACAATGCACGCCGTTTTTAATGCACAAATCAGCCAGCAAATTCAGGGGATTAAGAGTTACAGCATGAGATGCGAATCTCTAGAACTTGCTGCTCGATTTATGTCGCTTCACCGTTTGCTTCGCACAAGTGGCATCTCGCCCTTAGCCTCCCCGTTATTTTTAAGAACTTGTTGGATTTGCACATTAATTGCCCATTAAATTCGCCACAGAAAGTTAAATCTGTCAATGAAGAATGTACATACCCTTTTAACGATGTGCTAATTGTTAATGCAATGCCAATCAACCTCTCTGGCCCAGAAATTGAAGAATTTAAACTGCAAAGTCTCATTCCTGCATGTAGGCAATTGTTGTTAGATTTTTAAAATGTCAAATTTTAATTTTTTTTTTACTTTTCCTTTCTGTCTTTTTTCTCTCTCTCTCTTAATTCAATCATTCTTTCCCTCTCTTTATTTCTCTTTCCGTATCTGATTTGACTCTAATTCACCCTATTTCCTTCTCCGTCGTTCCGGTTTCTTTCTCAATTCCTAAATCTCATTGGTTAAGGAGATAAACTGTTGGTCCTAATGTTCACTAAGGTCCCAGATGCTCTGTTGCCCTCGCTACACCATTATCAGCTTACACTTCCAGCAAGTCACAGAGCAAAAAACTTTCAAGCTGAAGGGTGCAGGAAAAGGTCTAACGGCGTACGCCGTGAGATGCTCTGCTCTAACAAGATCCGTCCCTGTATTGTGTACGTCACATCTGTAGGTAGGTTTTTATGATGTGCAAATCTTGGTGTTTAACTTATGTAGTGATGTGACAAAATGAAGCAATTTTATCTATGATGCATCATGTTATTGACCTCTTTCTTTCTTGTCATGGTACACATAGATTTAAAAAAGAATAGTTTAAAAACCATCTTAGTAAATTTCATCTGTATCCTCCCCAAGGCCTTGACATCCTCGAATCCTCATTATATGTTGAGAAAGAAATAAACTTGTGGCCAAGATACCCGTAGATGCCCTCATGAATATCCTGGCAATCAGATACTGAGCAAGATTAGCCTGGTAGCAGATTTCTTAGTTGAGAAATGGGGTGTGGCATGGCTGGGAGGGGGAATAATGAAATTCAATAATCCTGGGTCATCAAATGGTACTTAGTTGCCTTATGTATATATTTTATATTATATAAAATTAGTTTTACAATGTTAATTTCCAGATTTCTAACTTTTGTCCATTGTCACATTTCAATATTTTTGCCTATTTAGCTTAGGAGGGATCTTGGTTTACTTTATATTATGATGCTATTTAGTCAAATTCAACACAGAAGACGTTAAATCCACACAACACACAAACTATCTGGGAATGCACATTTAATTCAATAGTTGGGACTAGACAAAATGGCTACTGGAATTTTGTTTCTTGCATGCCATATCAGTTTGAGACAATGTTTTTTTTTAGCACATTCCAAAGAAGAAATTGAATGTTATATTAGAATGGCTTCTCCTCACGGAGCATAACATGGGGTCTAAGTGAACAAGTTTCCAATTCGAGTTAGCAGTTTTGACTGGAAGATCAATAAGTCAATCAATACTCAACAGTAAACTGGGAGGCGATAGAGCTTAAGTCTTTTGCTTCCTCCCTAACTGGAACAAAAACAGCCTGAAGTAAGTTTGAACGGGCAACAGTCAGAGCGGAAGAGAGAATTCTCTCTTCCGAAGGTTAGAACAGATGCGTTTCAGGGATTGCATTTCAGCAATGGCAGTGTTACAAGCATCAACCTGCATTCCCTCATTCAATGGCACATCTTCCTTGAGGCAACAATTTGCTACAACACTATGCCACCTGTAACTTCATTTTTTAACACAATGAAGAAAGAAAAGTTTAACACTTGATCCTAATGGATGGTTACTGCCATCATCAGCAGTTCACTTTGCCTATCCTGCCTTGCAGCACACCAGCTGAAGTCACTCCATGAACCGAAAATGTTTCAAAAAGTTTTATACACAAACTATTGGAAATATTTGGCACAGGAAGGTCAGAGGTTGTTCATATCTCAGTGACAATTATAGTTCAGGAGTTCTGTTCTCAATGTGGGTTATTAAAGGTATGATAAGAGAGCTATTAACAGAATGAACCCAACCTAGATTTTGTGTTCAGTAGACAACAGGCACCATACAAAAACTGAGCAAGCTATCAGCACAGACCATCAAGTGATTTGGGTATCCTAATTTTCCAGGATTCAAATAGTTGGCATGCCAGTGCTTTCAAAGCAGACAGTCCAAATGAGAGAAAAACTGTCAGATTAAGAGGAAAAGTTATTGCTGAAATTCCGGTGTGCTTTGTAAGTATTTTGAAACCTACTGTAAAATAAAGAAGCTTAATTTTGGAATTATTTTATAATGTATAAAAAGCTTGTCAACTTATGCTGGCTAAACAATAACCAAAATTCAGTTGGCTCCTTGTAAAACAATTTCTAGTTTGAGAAGAAACGTGCATGCAAACAAAAATCTAAACTCCGGGCCTAATTTTCACCAGTACTGTACTAATGGCTTTGGCTCTGAAGTTTTCATTGGTCATGTATAGGACTGAGCAAGATGTGCAGGGATCGAACTGACCTGGGATTTGGAACTGCTGTCTCTTCACAATCCTAATATTTTACTTTTCTGTTATATGCCTAACGGCATTACGGCAGGGACAGCTGGCGTCAAGGGTCAAAATGACCTAATGGTATAATCGGACTTTATGAAATGAACCAGAGCTTCCAATTTCTGGTCGGTCTCGCACCAAAACGTACCTGTATGTCTGTGTCAAAAACTAAAAAGTATTTTAAAATAAGGATTGGTGTCCATGAGCTGGTTCCATGTTTACATTATGACGTCACCGTACACAGCTTTTGGTGTGTCTATGATTCTGCTGCTGGAATATAAGAGGCAGACTTGGCAGTGCAATTACCAGGATCTGATACATGATTGCTAGTCTCCAAGAATCCAAACTAAAGCAGCACCAGTGTAAAAATGCCTGAAGATAATTTAGCATAATGCTGAAAAGTTTACCACTGCTGCCCTCTTCTGATGAAGTTCTGCAATACATCCTTTCGAAATGAGGGTGATACACTTTATAAGGAAGTGACTGTGGTCTGTGATCACTTTGCAAGTATACTCAAGATGCAGGATGAGTTGAATAGACTTTTCTTGTAACTTTCTTCTCCAGCTCTTATGAAAAACTATTGGTTACATTCAAGCCATGGAATTGGTGCAAAGAGCCAAAGGTTGAAGCCTGGGTTAAGTTACTAGAAAAGACTGGATAAATGAGGTCACTTGAAACTTGAATGGAGACGATTGAAGGAGAGAACCTTACAGAAGTATACTGGGCTGGTGAAAGGACAATTTAGGACAGATATTAAGAAAAACTTCATGCAGTGTGATCAACATTTGGAATGGTATCTAAATTTATTTATTCTGGATGGATGAGTTAACATGGGCTGATAACCTCCCTCATCGGTAGCGATCTTGTGACAAAGTGATAATGCTGGATCAAGATTACCAACTGTGGCTGCCTAATTTATCCAACGAGTATCTGAGCCATTCATACAAGCTTCGATCCTGGTCTGTGCTGAGTTAACGGATCTCAACGAGAGTGGTGTTAGGAGTGCTACAACTGGCCTCAGTTACTCCTGATCACTATTTAGCATCTCTTGCTAAAAATATGCATTGTGGATATGAGGTGAAGACAGGATTGAACTCAGCTGCGATATCCCCTGTGGTGAAACAGCCCATTAACAATCATGGTCACGGCTCACACGTGGATAATGGTCACTTGGGTTAGACACTTCATGGTGACCAATACAGAATCACAAAATGCTACAGCATGGAAACAGGCCATTTGGCCTATCTAGTCCAAGTAGATATTTTTCTCCAAATGAACCATCTAATCCATTCCCATTCCCGATATGATTTTTTCCCCTAATCTCTCCCTAACTTCTTTTAGTGCCCTCTTGTTACCATCTTGCCAACCAGTGAAAACAATTGATCACTATTTACTTGATCATAAACCGTCATAATCTTGAAGACCTCTATCAAGTCACCCCAGAAACTGCTCAGCTTTAGTGAAAAAAGCTCTAACGTCAAATCTCTCATTCCTGGTAATATCCCAATGAATCTATGCTGCAAGTGTTCCATTGCTTTTATATTCTTTTTATAATGGCGTGCCAAAATTGTACTCACTACTTCAGCTGTAGTCTAACTAAGGCCTTGTATATTGTGTGCTTCTAGTTACAAAACTAAGGAACTATTTGTCTTTTTTATGCCTTATCTACTTGCACTGCCACCTCTAATGACTTGTGTATCTGCCCACCGAGGCTCTTTTACTCCATTTAGAATCTCATCATTTAAGGTGTATTTCCATTCTCTACTCTTTCTTCCAAAATGTATTACTTCACATTTTTCTAAATTGAACTGCATCTACCTCCGGTCTCTCCATCCTGCTAGCCTATCTAACACTCATGGAATTATATTGCAGCAAGGAGTTAAAATGGCTGGTGTTTTCCACTCTGTGCTTCCCAGCCAGTGATTTTCCATCCATTCATTGTAATGGGCGGAAAATCACAGGCTGGGGAGCACAGAAGTGGAAAATCTCCCCAAATGTTTTCAGGAGAGAAAGGGAGGGAAGAAAATAAGAGATTACTCAAGATGTATGAAATAATTCCACTCCTTGTAACAAAGATTATGAATAAATAATAAAATTGTGATTAAAATTGATGTGATGTATAACTATGTAGGGCATGCAGCAGATCAGTATATCAGTACAAAGATCATAGAGCGTTTCAGGTCTTGGAACATAGGAATTGCTAATTGGAGTGTGTCCTTATGGGGGCCACAGATTTCTGAGTAGCTTGGGTTGGAGACTCTTAAACATGATGATGCGTTTATGACTAAACCAAAAAAGTGGAGATGAACCTGGTGAGGGGAAGGTAAAGATGGGATCAGGACCAAGGCAACACATTCTGGATGCTTTTGCACACCTTTAGGCTGCTGTGCAGCATTAGATGTTCTTCACGCACTCCAAGTTAAGGAATGGAGCAAGGTATGGCGACATCAAAAGTACTTTTTTATATACAAATGTTATGCGAACATTTTTCCTGAAATAAGAATGCCCAATAACTTCACCAAAAGTTAAATCAGAAGCCACCTGTATTTACTTTGCGTTTCTTCAGCTCTATAGGATTAGAACCAAAAATTTAAAGCAACTACTTTTTTTCCAACTAACAGGATACATGATACATGGCGCCCTCTAATGACAATTCTCAGTAATGCAATCCTGCTACATGAATATCATGATGTGGAGATGCCGGTGATGGACTGGGGTTGACAATTGTAAACAATTTTACAACACCAAGTTATAGTCCAGCAATTTTATTTTAAATTCACAAGCTTTCGGAGGCTACCTCCTTCCTCAGGTGAACGATTTTTTTCCACATCGTTCACCTGAGGAAGGAGGTAGCCTCCGAAAGCTTGTGAATTTAAAATAAAATTGCTGGACTATAACTTGGTGTTGTAAAATTGTTTACATGAATATCAGTAATTAGTTCACACTGAAGTAACTGTCTCCAACGTACAAATAGGAAAACAGATTTTTTTAAACTATTAAATTAGAATATTCCAAATAAGTTAGTGGCTTTATAGTGTTAAAACAGCATTAATTACTCATGCTTACTACAAAAGCAACAGTTTCAGCTCAGGAGACATCTTTACCAGAAAACTAATAAAATGTTCAATTGGTTTATCACAGGCAGTTAGTTTGCATAGTGATGATCACTTTTATAATCATTATTTTTTCAGCTTGGCTCAGTGGTTAAATAGGATTGTTTGGCTAGCAAGCCACAGTCTTATTTAAAAATGTCACTGGTTTAAAAAGGTGGATTCGCTTGGTTTTCCATAATTTTAGATGAAAGTTGATTTCAAGGTCATCAGTATTATTATTTGCCCCATTTCTTTTCTTTTTACTGTATTTTTTGCCTCATATGCCATTTGCTAGTTGAATGAGTGGGTAGACAAGTAACTCCCGGGCCTCTGCAATGTTGCTCTTGATTCTGTCACTATGAGGTGTGTACGAATAGCCCAGTGCGATTCCCTTGCAGATTTTCCCTCTCTCCATGGAGAGGTGAAGTGGGCAAGCTCCCATCTCCATAATGCTCCTCTCTCAAATAAAGTATGAAAATTAGTGTTTTTCTATGTTACTTTACTATTGGACCGTGTATCTATAATATATTAAAAGTCTTGCTATATGCACCATTCTTGTAAATGTAGCACTTAATTCCTGTAGAGACCTCCTAGTTCTGTCTTCAAATTCAAGGCTTTTACAGCTCTCAGGTAAGATTTATAATTTTAGATCTTAAATTATTTAAATATTATGAGTATTATTGTTTAAATGGGAGCCCTTGCTTTTTCCCACCGCAGCCATTATTCTCCCTCACAAGTCTTGGGTCTTGACCCGATCCCATCCCCATGATTGGGCTGTCACTGTCACCAGTCACCTCTTGTACTATGGGTCCACTTTGCTGGCTTTCCAGCAGTAAGCTGGCAACTTACCACTAGTTATTTAGAGCAAAATGAAGCATAATCCTAAAAATGAGGCTTTGGGGTGAGAGTAGTGGGGAAACAGGAACGAGTGGGGAAGTAGGGGAGGGAACAGTGGGGGTGGAGGAGAGATGAGCGGATGTGGTCGGGGCAGGAATCTTGGACCATCATCCCTGGCAGTTTTCCTGTTGACAAAATACCATCGTGCAGTCTAGGAAATTATGCACACGTGTTCAGACTGCAGCATTAGCTTCATCATAGATCTGGGCAAAAATCTAAAATTTAACATCAATCTTTTGTGAGAGGTTGAGGCTGTCAATTAAAAACATTGATGAAGCAGCAGAAGATGGTTGGGCCAAGGACATTGCCCTGAGGAACTCCTGCAACAATGTCCTGGGGCTGAGATGATTGGCCTCCAACAACCACTACCATCTTCCTTTGTGCTAGGTATGATTCCAGCCACTGGAGAGATTTCCCCCTGATTCCCATTGACTTCAATTTTACTAGGGCTGCTTGGTGCCACACTCGGTCAAATGCTGCCTTGATGTCAAGGGCAGTCACTCTCACCTCACCTCTGGAATTCAGCTCTTTTGTCCATATTTGGACCATGGCTGTAATGAGGTCTGGAGCCGAGTGGTCCTGGCGGAACCCAAACTGAGCATCGGTGAGCAGGTTATTGGTGAGTAAGTGCCGCTTGACAGAACCATCGACGACACCTTCCATTACTTTGCTGATGATTGAGAGTAGACTGATGGGGCGGTAATTGGCCGGATTGGATTTGTCCTGCTTTTTGTGGACAGGACATACCTGGGCAATTTTCCACATTGTCGGGTAGATGCCAGTGTTGTAGCTGTACTGTAACAGTTTGGCTATTTCTGGTGGGTAGGGTTAAAATTAACCCCAATATGTTTGCTTACTGTTCCAGAGAGTGAGAGATAGAGAGAATGGAATCTTGATATTTATGAAGCTGTAATATTTATTTATCCAAGGAAAATGGCATTTATTCATTTTCCAGGAACCAAACACTTGATTTGAATGTCTCTGCAGTGATCTCTTACAAACCAGCGCTGTGTACCAAGGACCTAACACCCTCTCACCCAAGGCTGTCAGATCTATGCTCTCCCCTTACTCCATTTCTAATAGAAACCAGGTTTCCACAATAAGCCAAAATCCACATCCCATCCCCCATCCATAGTGCTTGCTGACATTTCCCCAGCTCTACTAAAGTTGGTGACTGTCCCCTGCTGCTGGTATAACCCACAAGCCCCCCTTCTCCAGTATTACTAAACCCCAAATACTTAACTAAATCCTAGTACCAGCTTGCTTTATATTTTGGGGTTTAAAAAAGCTAAAGGATAAAAATTAAATATGTATAAAAATTCTTGAGTTTTCCTCTTTGTCACATCTATTTCCTGTTGTCAAGATTTAGTGGCGTTTCTGTAAAGTTTGTAACACCTGGAAGTAATGCCTGCTTCTATTACTTTTAACAGGTAACACTGTAGTACCTAAAATTCAGTTCTTCCATCGCTGTAACTACTATGGCACTGATGAAAATCCCAGAATACCATGTAATAAATACCACACTATAAAACTTATCAATGTATTATACTTGCCTCCCAACAAATTTCAGTTGCTTCTCCAAGGTCCACAGTGCCACCTCCCTCCCTTGCCATTGCTGGGCTCCTCCCCCCTCACCAAGCCCTGAACTCTCCTTCCCGATTGCTGAAGACCGTCCCCAAATATCCCTGGCTGCGGCTTCTGCCACTGGCTTTCCCGCCCAGCAGCCAGCCAGCCTGTCAATCTGGCTGGCTGCCGAACAGGAAATGGAAGAAGAAAATTATGAGGTCCTGCCGAATTTACCTCCGCGTCCCTGGGCTTTCTCCTCACTGCTGCATTCCCCTCGCCTTCCCCGTCTCCCTGAAAATTTCAAGGTCTATAACTCTCGAGATCACATTCATTTCACATCAGACTTTATAACAAAGGCTCACCCCTGTCAGGTTATGCATCAACAGGTACTAAATTACCTATCTAACACATGCAGTACATTAGTCTAAATCCCGAACTGATATAAATCTCTTCCTTTGCGGCGAAGGACAGTACTAAGGGGAAATGGAGTTTTTATTTACTCCAAATTCAGAATGCCATTGTTTCAGCTCTCTAACTTGGATTTAAATGCAGTCCAGACTGATGTCATGCAAGGCTCCTCCGTGTTTTATTTTTGACACTATAATTTAACACTAAATTGGCAGTTTCACTCAAAGGGGGGAAATGGAAATATCACACTGCTATGGTAGACACTTGCCCCTCTGAAGTTGGAGCTGCAGCACAAAGAGCAGAGACAGCTTTATTTTGCATCTAACCAGTGCTACAGCCAATTTAGTGGGAGATATATTCCATTCCCTGCCCTAATATTCCTCACATTAAGGTCCACTAAACTCATGTTCCTAAAATTCTTCACCCCCTCTGCCAAAAAAACCCAAAAGAAACACTTATTGATAAAAAGTAAAATATTTTTGTTTTATTTGTTTTTCCTCCTGTTTTCCCCCCGACTCCCCGCCTTGTACCATGCATTATTCACAAGCCAGGAGGGCTTTCGATCAGCCAATGCCATTCTTTAAATTGAGCTGTTAGGTTCAGAGAGAAGGGGCTCTGTGTTTTATTCCCTCCCTCACTGTGGTGAGATTCCTCATCTACACTCAGCACCTACTCCAAGCGATCATCACAGACATGAACCTCTATTCAAAAAATATGAAGTAATAGCAGTGTTGGGCAGTTTACACTGAGTGGTGGGATGGAGTTCAATTCTGCAATTTCATAGAATCATAGAATGGTTACAGCACAGAAGGAGGCCATTTGACCTGTCGAGTCAGTGACGGCTCTCTGCAAGAGCAATCCAGCTGGTTCCATTCCCCTGCCCTTTCCCCATAGCCCTGCAATTTTTTTCCATTCAAGTACTTATCCAATTCCCTTTTGAAAGCCTCCACCACCCTTTCAGGCAGTGCATTCCAGATCATAACTGCTCGCTGCGTAAAAATGTTTTTCCTCATGTCGCCTTTGGTTCTTTTGCCAATCACCTTGCCAATTTCCTCCGTGATCAGCTCCGAATCCTAGTCATACTATTAGAAGGAGCCAAAGAGTAGTGCAGGCCTTCCCCCACAAGGAGGGAGGAAAACTGGAACAAAAATCACCTGGGCCTGCTCTTTATGCACCTACTAGTAGATGAATCAAGAGTGGCCATTTCAGAGTCCTGACAACAGGTCACTCTCCTAACCCTTGGCTATAGAATGGCGCATGTCTTGACTGACTGAAAAAGAGGGAGATAAAAGTAAAATCTTAAATACCTCAAGAACAATACAAACTAAGTGAATGAGACAGAATTAGAATTGGTTAGAATGAATAGAATTGCCAGGGAATTATGGTGTGGAGAAAAAAACAAGAGTATCCAATTGCAGTCAGTCATACACATAAATCAATAATGCAGCCTTCAGGATGCATTTCTTTTATTCTGAGTAATGTTGTCATCAGGCAGAAGTTTGTGCAAAGAATCAGAAATACCAAACAGACACATGTGTATGAGATGCTGCATAAACAGGAAATAGTGCGATTATAATTAGTCAGCCAGCACAAGAAGTTTTTCCTTAAGGAAATCTAACCAAGTAGCCCGTAAAAATAAACCATTACTTAAGTAGCACCAGATCCCATAGCCAGATGTCTAATTAATTGTATCTCTATTTACTCAAGCACAATAGTTTCATGACAAATGATTCTGCTACTTCATGTTTAATAATAGCCTTACAACCATATTTGTAGTATTCAATTTTGGGACTCCCATTTTCTGGAGGTTCCCAATGCTTTTATCCCAGACAAGGCACTAGGAAGACACTAAAAGGAAAAATAGCAAAACTTTTTCTTTTAAAATGTGGTAGGAAACAGAGGGCGTGTTGTAGTAAATGCAGCAATTTTACTTTAATATTTTAAAATACCTAAGTAAAAAGTATCCAAAAAATTAAAGGTGCTATACTCACCACAATAAAACTATCGTGGCTGACATTAGCACTTATGGGCGAAAACCTTACAAAAAAGCAAATTATGAAAAATAATGATGATTTTAACACCAGTAAAACACCACAAGACATAAAGGATCAAGGAATTTAAAGCTGTACCATTGTACGTCATGATCCAGAGCTGTGACTGAACATTGCAATTTATCCTCCAAGGCAAAAGATGGCGCAACAACCTAAGCCAGAGATTTCAGACACAGACCTTCACTTAAGAAAAATGAATTATAGTTCAGCCCCAAACAATACAAGATAACCTCTCTGCCCAGCAGCTGCAAGGATCGTAAGTAGAATGAGTTCTGGAAGTGTAATGCAGTCTCCAGTGAGTTAAAGCAGCACTATTGAGATGGTGAGGGTTCTTACCATGACCTCTGGCTCCATTTTAGTCCGACCGGCATTGCTATAGGACATCGCCACAAAAGGAATGACATTCAGTTTCCAGTGTTTGTTAACCCTCCTAGAATTAATAATCTTAATATTGTCCAGCTTAGATAAACCATGAGATTCAGCACTTTGATCTAAAGCAAGCCCTTATTTCTATCATCTGATACTGCTGCCAATAATATGGGTGACAGTAGATACAGTAGAACTTAAACAATTTAAAATCTGCACAGAATAAGCCCTCTCCATTTTAATGCCACTTTTATTAGTTACTGTACAATGTTGAATCTCTGAGCACTGTTTTTAATAATAGGTTCTGAAAACAGAGGTCAGCTGCTGAAATCAGCAGTCTCCTGGGGTTTCACTGGTACATCTTATACTTTACAACTGAAGAGAACACAAGGTCTTAAAGCCCTAGCCAAAAGAAACAAACAGATTGTAGCTTTCACAACAGAGTTTGATTTTTTTTTGAAAAGGACGTTACATTTCTTAAAATCTGTTACAACTGAATTTTTTTCTAAATTACAAGACATTTCAAAGAGGTTTACTATTCTTGAAAGTGAGCCAAAAATGCAGCTTCGATGCCAAGAAAAAAACTGATATCTGTGCAGGGTCCATTATATATATATTACATTTACACACGTACACACACCCATCACCCGATCACGTCCCCAGGAAACATCCCGTGTCCAACCATCCTCAGCTGCTTTATTAATGACCCTTCTCCTTCCATCTATCAGAAGGTTAGAAGTTGGGCTGTTCACTGACAATTATAAAGCGCTCAGCTCCATTCACAAATCCTCTGGCCCATGCCAGCCTTCAGAAGGACCTGTACAATATCCAGGCTTGGGCTGACAAGTAGCAGATAATATTCGCGCCACATATTTCCCAGGTCATAACCATCTCAAACAAGAGAAAGCCCAGCCACCTCTCCTCTGACCTTCAATGGCACCACCATTGCTGAATCCCCCATCTTCGACATCTAAGGGGGCTGGGGAAAGGTGGCAGTCACCACTGACCAACAACTTAACTGGATCAGCTGTATCAACACTTTGACTGTAAGAGCAGGGCAGAGGCTGGGTACTCTGCAATAAGTGGCTCACCTCCTGATCCCTCAAAACCTCCCACCAACTACAAGGCTCAAGTCAGGAGTGTGATGGAACACTCATCACTCACGTGGATGGGTGCAGCTACAACAACACTCAAGAAACATGACACCACCCAGGACAGAGCCGTTCTTTGATCATGCCACTGATCTTGATATCCACCCCCTCTACAACCGACGCACTTTTGCTGTATGTACAATCCACTGCAGCAACTCACTAACATCACTTCAACAGCACTTCACTCCCCATGACCTCTACCACTGAGAAGGACAAGTGCAGCAATGTCATGGGAACACCATATCCTCCAACTCACACATCTTCCACACTTGGACATACACCGATGTTCTTTCGTCGCTGGGTCAATACCCTGAAATTCCCTACCTCACACCAGAAGGAGTGCGGTGGGTCAAGGAGAAGGCCCACCACCATTTTCTCAAGATGTGGAGATGCCGGTGATGGACTGGGGTTGACAATTGTAAACAATTTTACAACACCAAGTTATAGTCCAGCAATTTTATTTTAAATTCACAAGCTTTCGGAGACTTCCTCCTTCCTCAGGTAAACATTTACCTGAGGAAGGAGGAAGTCTCCGAAAGCTTGTGAATTTAAATAAAATTGCTGGACTATAACTTGGTGTTGTAAAATTGTTTACATTTTCTCAAGGCCAGGGATGGACAATAAATGTGGCCATGCCAGCAGTGGCCATATCCCAAGAACAAAACAAAAATCCATTTTAAAATGTGTCTAAGACAATCTACACCTAGCTCTCTCTAAAATCAACAATCATAACTACCTTAAGCCACATCATTTTTTGTAACTGGAACATTTTGCCAAGTACTAGTAAAGTAATGACGTGAATGTCTAATCAAAAAGAAGCTACTGAACCAAACGTGCAGGGAAACTAGCTCGGTACAAACTTGTATATGAAACCTTTGCTTATTTTGAGTGGTTTAAAGAGATTTCACTTGTTCCTTGAAAAGAAAAGACTGCCATTCATTATTAAATGAGCATCTGGTGCTCCCATATCATAGAGTCATAGAGTTATACAGCACGGATAGAGGCCCTTCGGCCCATCGTGTCCGCACCGGCCATCAAGCCCAGTCTAATCTAATCCCATATTCCAGCATTTGGTCCGTAGCCTTGTATGCTATGGCATTTCAAGTGCTCATCCAAATGCTTCTTGAATGTTGTGAGGGTTCCTGCCTCCACAACCCTCTCAGTCAGTGAGTTCCAGACTCCAACCACCCTCTGGGTGAAAAAGTTCTCTCTCAAATCCCCTCTAAACCTCCCGCCTTTTACCTTGAATCTATGCCCTCTTGTTATAGAACCCTCAACGAAGGGAAAAAGCTCCTGAGTATCCATCCTATCTATGCCCCTCATAATTTTGTACACCTCAATCATGTCCCCCCTCAGCCTCCTCTGCTCCAAGGAAAACAAACCCAATCTTCCCAGTCTCTCTTCATAGCTGAAGCGCTCCAGCCCTGGTAACATCCTGGTGAATCTCCTCTGCACCCTCTCCAAAGCGATCACATCCTTCCTGTAGTGCGGCGACCAGAACTGCACACAGTACTCCAGCTGTGGCCTAACCAGTGTTTTATACAGCTCCATCATAACCTCCTTGCTCTTATATTCTATGCCTCGGCTAATAAAGGCAAGTATCCCATATGCCTTCTTTACCACCTTATCTACCTGTTCCGCCGCCTTCAGGGATCTGTGAACTTGCACACCAAGATCCCTCTGACCCTCTGTCTTGCCTAGGGTCCTCCCATTCATTGTGTAGTCCCTCGCCTTGTTAGTCCCTCCAAAGTGCATCACCTCGCACTTTTCCGGGTTAAATTCCATTTGCCACTGTTCCGCCCATCTGACCAACCCATCAATATCGTCCTGCAGACTGAGGCTATCCTCCTCGCTATTTACCACCCTACCAATTTTTGTATCATCAGCGAACTTACTGATCATACCTTTTACATTCATATCCAAGTCGTTAATGTAGACCACAAACAGCAAGGGCCCCAGCACAGATCCCTGTGGTACCCCACTGGCCACAGGCTTCCAGTCACAAAAACAACCTTCGACCATCACCCTCTGCCTTCTGCCACTAAGCCAGTTTTGTATCCAAAGTGCCAAGGCACCCTGGACTCCATGGGCTCGTACCTTCTTGACCAGTCTCCTGTGCGGGACTTTATCGAAGGCCTTACTGAAATCCATGTATACCACATCCACTGCGTTACCCTCATCCACACGCCTAGTCACCCCCTCAAAAAATTCAATCAAATTAGTCAGACATGATCTTCCCTTGACAAAGCCATGTTGACTATCCCTGATTAATCCTTGCTTCTCCAAGTGGAGACTAATTTTGTCCTTCAGAATTTTTTCCAATAATTTTCCTACCACTGATGTTAGGCTCACTGGCCTGTAGTTCCCCGGTTTTTCCCTACTCCCCTTCTTGAATAATGGTACTACATTAGCGGTTCTCCAGTCCTGGGGCACAGATAGGATGGATACTAAGGAGCTTTTTCCCTTCGTTGAGGGTTCTATAACAAGGGGACATAGATTCAAGGTAAAAGGCGGGAGGTTTAGAGGGGATTTGAGAAAGAACTTTTTCACCCAGAGGGTGGTTGGAGTCTGGAACTCACTGACTGAAAGGGTTGTGGAGGCAGGAACCCTCACAACATTCAAGAAGCATTTGGATGAGCACTTGAAATGCCATAGCATACAAGGCTACGGACCAAATGCTGGAATATGGGATTAGAGTAGACAGGGCTGATGGCCGGCGCGGACACGATGGGCCGAAGGGCCTCTATCCGTGCTGTATGACTCTATGACTCTGGCACATCCCCTGTGGCCAGAGAGGTTCTGAATATATGTGTTAGAGCCCCCGCAATCTCCTCCTTTGCCTCACACAGTAGCCTGGGATACATTTCGTCCGGGCCTGGGGATTTATCCATTTTTAAGCCTGCTAAAACCGCCAATACCTCCTCCCGCTCGATGTTAATATGTTCGAGTATATTACAGTCCCCCTGTCGTATTTCTCTGTCTACGTCGTCCTTCTCCATAGTGAAAACAGATGCAAAAAATTCATTTAGAACCCCTCCTACACAGATTGCCATTTTTGTCCCTAATGGGCCCTATTTTTTCCCTAGTTATCCTCTTACCCTTAATATACTTATAAAACATCTTAGGATTTTCCTTTATTTTGCTCACCAGTGTTATTTCATGGCCCCTCCTTGATCTCCTAATTTCCTTTTTAAGTATCCCCCTGCACTTTTTGTACTCCTCTAGGGCTTCCTCCGTCCTTAGCCTTTTGTATCTGCCAAAAGCCCTCCTTTTTTTCCTAATCCATTCTCGTATATCCCCTGACATCCAAGGTTCCCTGGAGTTCTTGGAACCACCCTTGACCTTTACGGGAACATGTTGCCATTGTATGGTCTCAATCTCCCTTCTGAAAGACTCCCATTGCTGGGATGTGGATTTTCCTACAAGCAGCTGATCCCAGTCCATTTTGGCCAGATCCTGCCTTATCCTATTAAAATCGGCCTTCCCCCAATTTAGAACCTTTATTTCCGGCCCCTCCCTGTCCTTTTCCATGACCACCTTAAATCTCACCGAATTATGGTCACTGTCACCAAAGTGCTCACCTACTAGCACTACTTCCACTTGGCCGGACTCATTCCCTAGAATTAGGTCCAGTACCGCCCCCTCTCTTGTAGGATTTTCTACATGCTGGCTCAAAAAGCTCTCCTGGATGCACGTTAAGAATTTTGTACCCTCTAAGCCTTTTACACTCTGAGTATCCCAGTTAATATTGGGGAAGTTGAAATCCCCCACTATTATTACCCTATTATTTGCACAATTTTCTGAGATTTGCCTACATATCTGTTCCTCGATCTCCCCCTGACTGTTTGGGGGTCTATAGTACACTCCCATCAAAGTGCTTGCCCCCTTTTTGTTTTTAAGCTCCACCCATATGGCCTCATTTGAGGAACCTGCTAATATATCATCCCTCCTTATGGCAGTAATTGATTCTTTAATTAATATTGCGACCCCCCCTCCTCTTATACCTCCCCCTCTGTCTCGCCTGAAGATTCTGCACCCCGGAATATTGAGCTGCCAGTCTTGCCCCTCCCTCAACCATGTCTCTGTGACAGCAACAATGTCATACTCCCATGTGTTTATCAACACCTTCAGTTCATCCACCTTATTTGCAAGACTCCTTGCATTAAAATAGATGCCATCCAGCCTTGCTCTTACATATTTGCCCTGTCTTCCAAGCTGACTTGTTTTTTTCTCAATATTTGGCTGCACATCACCCCCTATTGTAGCTCCACTCTGTATCCCATCCCCCTGCCAAGTTAGTTTAAACCCCCCCCCAACAGTGCTAGCAAACCTCCCCGCAAGGATATTTGTCCCGCTCTGGTTCAGATGCAACCCGTCCGACTTGTACAAGTCCCACCTTCCCCAGAAGCAGGCCCAGTGATCCAGGAAACTGAAACCCTCCCTCCTGCACCAACTCTTTAGCCACGCATTCATCTGTTCTATCCTCCTATTTCTATACTCACTAGCCCGTGGCATTGGGAGTAATCCAGAGATTACAACCTTTGAGGTCCTGCTCTTTAATCTGCTACCTAGCTCCCTAAATTCTTGATGCAGGACCTCATCTCCCTTCCTACCTATGTCGTTGGTCCCAATGTGGACCACGACCTCTGCCTGCTCACCCTCCCCCTTGAGAATGTCCTGAAGCCGCTCAGTGACATCCATGACCCTGGCACCAGGGAGGCAACAAACCATCCTGGAGTCACGTTTACGGCCACAGAAACGCCTGTCTGTTCCCCTTACGATAGAATCCCCTACCACTATAGCTCTTCCACTCTTTTTCCTCCCAGCCTGTGCAGCAGAGCTACCCCTGGTGCCAGGAAGTTGGCTGCTGCTGCCTTCCCCTGATAAGTCATCCCCCTCAACAATATCCAAAGCGGTATATTTGTTTGAGAGGGGGACGGCCACAGAGGACCCCTGCACTGCCTGCCTGCTCCTCTTACTCTGCCTGGAGGTCACCCACTTACTTCCTGCCTGTACAACCTTTACCTGCGGTGTGACCATCTCACTAAACGTGCTGTCCACGACGTTTTCAGCATCGCGAATGCTCCATAATGAATCCATCCGCAGCTCCAGTGCCGCAATGCGGTTTGTCAGTAGCTGCAGCTGGATACATTTCCCGCACACATGGTCGTCAGGGACACCGGAAGGGTCCCTGATTTCCCACATAGAGCAGGAAGAGCATAACACGAGGCTGGGCTGTCCTGACATGACTTACCCTTTAATTAATTCCAATTTCACTTCAATTAAAAGGTATACTCAAGGGCCCTTGCTGAACAGCAGTCCCCCACTACACAACAGAGACCCTAGAATCCACAAACTCTAACCTTAGACAAATTCAGCAGGAAAATACTCACCAACCAATCACTTACCTCTTCCTTGGTGATCCATTGGGTATTTAGACAAGTCACATGCAGCATTTAATGAGTGGAATATTTAAAGGTCCTATTACAAACAGAAAGGACAGCTCCTTCTATATATTTCTGTAATCTCTATTGCTTCTCGGAAATCCATTGCAAATCATTTCTGGATAAACCTGCTGCAATTAATTTTCAACTGTTTATCCTTTAGCGTCATGCTTTCATGTATCTTTGATGGGCAATATAATGGCTTTGAGCATCTGTACTGAAAGCCAAAAGGGATTCAAAAATTGATCAGAGAACTTGAATGAAACCATTCTGAAACGTTAAAGTAAATAATCATGAACCTGGACTGATTTCAAGGCAGTAAATCAATCTTAAAATTTCAAATAAAGTTACAAACCTCGAAAGCAAAACTCAATTGGTTTGGAATATTATCTCAATGTTTCAATTAAATTACTGCCTTGTAAACTCTCTCAGGTATCTAATATTATTCTAGCAATATTTAACAAAGCAGTTGCTGTAAAAGTTGTTCAAAATGATAGGTCAGTAACCTAGTGCCCCCAGCTGGTCCATACTGTGCTACATTACACCGAGTGACAGTGTCAGAAGGGGACTGGTGCAGTACAAGTGAAAGACATTATTATTTGGTATTAATATTTGCTAATATAATGGAAATTCACATGCAGATCTCCCCCCACCCCCTATTTTGCAGTGTATCAAAAAGCTTAGAGTGAAGAAGTAAACAAATTATTTTTCTTCTATATGTGTGCCCCATTCCAGAGATTTGAGCATATAACCAAGGCTGACATTTCAGTGCAGTATTGAAGAAGTGCTCCACTGTCTTTCGAATGAGGAGTTAATTGAAGGGCCCTTCTGCCTACTCAGGTGAAAATAAAAGATCCCATGGCACTATTCCTGGACAACATTTAACCCTCAACCAACATCATGAAAACAAAGCAGACTAACTGGTCATCTATTTTATTGCTCTGTGTGGAACCTTGCTGTGTGCGAAGTTGGCTATTGCGTTTCCCTACATTACAACAGTGAATACACTTCAAAAGTACTTCACTGGTTGTGAAGCACTTTGGGATGCCCTGAGGACGTGAAAGGTGCTATATAAAAGCAAATTCTTTCTTTCAGCGCTTCCTTTATTGCCAGACAAATATTTCCTGCACACAGTTATCCCTCTAGCATCTACAGTATAAATCAGGTTTATAGCTCTCCAAAATCAACAGGAAATGTAACCATAACAGGAGATGTATTATTTTATCAGTTTTCATTTAGATTTTAATGGTTTGAAAGCTTTTGCTGAAAAGTAAAAAGTCGTGCCTAACAAACCTGATTGAATTTTTTGAAGAGGTGACTAAAGTAGTGGACAGGGGAATGTCAATGGATGTTATTTATATGGACTTCCAGAAGGCATTTGATCAATTCTCCCACATAAGAGACTGTTAGCTAAGACAGAAGCCCATGGAATCGAGGGAAAAGTGCGGACCTGGTTAGGAAGTTGGCTGAGCGAAAGGTGACAGAGAGTAGGGATAATGGGACGGTACTCACATTGGCAGGATGTGACTAGTGGAGTCCCGCAGGGATCTGTCTTGGGGCCTCAATTATTCACAATATTTATTAACGACTTAGATGAAGGCATAGAAAGTCTCATATCTAAGTTTGCCGATGACACAAAGGTTGGTGGTAATGTAAGCAGTGTAGATGAAAACATAAAATTACAAAGCGATATTGATAGATTAGGTGAATGGGCAAAACTGTGGCAAATGGAATTCAATGCAGACAAATGTGAGGTCATCCACTTTGGATCAAAAAAGGATAGAACAGGGTACTTTCTAAATGGTAAAAAGTTAAAAACTGTGGATGTCCAAAGGGACTTAGGGGTTCAGGTACAAAGATCACTGAAGTGTCATGAACAGGTGCAGAAAATAACCAATAAGGCTAATGGAATGCTGGCCTTTATATCTAGAGGACTAGAGCACAAGGGGGCAGAAGTTATGCTGCAGCAATACAAAACCCTGGTTAGACCGCACCTGGAGTACTGTGAGCAGTTCTGGGCACCGCACCTTCGGAAGGACAGAATGGCTTTGGAGGGAGTGCAGAGTAGGTTTACTAGAATGATACCCAGACTTCAAGGGTTAAGTTACGAGGAGAGATTACACAAATTGGGGTTGTATTCTCTAGAGTTTAGAAGGTTAAGGGGTGATCTGATCGAAGTTTATAAGATATTAAGGGGAACAGATAGGGTGGATAGAAAGAAACTATTTCCGCTGGTTGGGGATTCCAGGACTAGGGGGCACAGTCTAAAAATTAGAGCCAGATTAGAAAACACTTCCACACACAAAGGGTGGTAGAAGTTTGGAACTCTCTTCTGCAAACGGCAATTGATGCTAGCTCAATTGCTAATTTTAAATCTGAGATAGATAGCTTTTTGCCAACCAAAGGTATTAAGGGATATGGGCCAAAGGCAGGTATATGGAGTTAGATCACAGATCAGGCATGATCTTATCAATGGCGGAGTGGGCTCGAGGGGCTGAATGGCCGACTCCTGCTCCTATGTTCCTAAATGTTTGTATCAGAAATGTTGCTGGAAGTTGGTGATAAGATGGAAATCCTCTGTAGCCCCCTCCAGCTTTCCAGACACATCTAATTAAAAGTATCTGTTTAAGGAACTGCTTTTCGCTATTTTCTCCTTTCCCTCAGTTGCACATCAATCTACTTTAGTGAAGCGACTGGCCCATCAGGTTGCCGACTATTGTGAAGTTTCTGACACTAATGCAGTTCTAGAATTAGGTCAACAGCAGGTCCACTCTGCATGTAAAGGAGACTGACAGAATGCCAGCTTCTCCCATTAGGATGCTCTAGCCAGTTTCCAACATTAAATATATTGTCAGAAGCAGACAGCAGGTCTACTCTGCATGGAAGGGAGACCTGATAGAGTGCCAAGTGCTCCCAAAACGATGTACTACCTGGCAGTCTGAATCAAAATTTGACAAAACTCATTAAACACATATTCAATCACAGCTCATTTAGCTGACCGATTGAATAAAGTATTCCAAATGCTTAACTGAGGAAAGTTGAGCTCAACAGAGGATATTGTAAGGTCATAATAATGCTGTGACATCACATTGAAACCAACATATGGCATCGGTAGCAGGCAATTTACAGCACTAAAATAATATAGGTGAAACAACATGAAGTTTAATTTCCTCCCATCTCTCACGAAAACACTGATAGTTCTACAAGCATCAGCCAACCTTCAGCAACTTGTCCAAGTGCCCACCTTCATGGGTAAGCCAAGAGTGCGTCAGCAGGACTATTTAACAATAGGGATATCACTTGATTTCCATACGTGTACCTTTCCAGCAGCGGTCCTCAATAATTCAGGAGCACTGAAGCAAACTGTAGTGCCCCTACCAAGACTTGCTAAATTGAATTTGGGACCTTCCAGTTCAGTTCTGCACTGGATCATTAGGGAAGGTCAAGAACATCTTTGATAAATAATTGTGTATATTGTCTTTTAACCAAATTGAGGGACATGCTGGAAGTCTGAGAGACAAAATTGTGAATTCTCCCTCAATCATCCAGTCCATCCTCGACTGCACAAGGCTGTGTGCACACCCACTATTACTTTAAGTGGTTGGTGGGGGCTTGAAGTTCAGTTTCCAGAGGGTACCAAATACAATTAAAACTTTAAAGGATAATTTGGCTTAAAAATTGCTTCTCGAGTTCCATCTACTGTGAGTATCCTTCATGCAATATCTACTACACATAGCAGAAAAGCTGATGGTACAAATAAAAACGAGTACACCTTTTATCCTGGAGATTCTTCATTTAAACCTATAGTGTGAGAAATTGGATACTGTTGTGCCCATTTCCTGGTCTGAAAACGGGCAAAAGTGACCAATTTTGTGGGGCTGGATCCTGTGCACCAAGGATGCCTGAAAGATGTCCGATCCCATAATGAGTCTCGTGATTTTTAAAGTGCTGCTGGCGACAGCCTAAAGCAGGCGTCAGGCCCCTTGCATATGTTAACGAGGGGCCTAATGCCTGTTTTAGGATCTGTTCTGGAAATTCATCTGCCCTGAGCGGAGTAGGGGCTGGACTTGGGTCTACTTGTGGCCTAATCAACGGTCCTTAAAGGGACTGCTGGAGGCTGCCACCAAAAGGTAAATTTTGTTTAATATACCTATCTTAAAGTGGAGCCGGAAGGTGCAGGAGTGCTCCTCCTGGCTTCTTAACACTATTGCGGGTCGCTGTAGGGCCCGTTCTCAGCTCCCCTCCCCCTCCGAGGACTTAGTTTAGGGCCGCTGCCAATGAGGCAGCCGGCCCAAATTGGAGGGCACCAAAGTAGTGAGCTGCCTCTGGAGGCGCAACAGATGCCAGCAGTTCACCTGAATTATTAAGATGAAGCCCGAGAACCAATTTCGTGTTGTTCTCGGGTCAGCCTCTTCTAATGTGTGGAACCGTGTGCCACACGGTTTGCGATCATAAACAGGTGCGTTCAGATTTATCCTCCATTGTGTCTACCAGTAAATAGGCTTGACAGGGGTGATCACTGTAGAAGTAAGTATTTGTAAGCTCTACTTTTTCCAAAATTGTTGTACCAAGACAATCTTTTTGTTATTAAATGGGATCCCCAAAAGCATAATCTCAAACAGGTGTTACATATGGAGCTCACTGGTTGTTTTCCATGTATAACCTACATTAGTTCAAAGTTCACCTTGACTTCTCCACGGCTATAAATTTCAGTGACTTTTGTTAGCTTATAACTTAAATAACAGTAAGGAATTCTCCAGTGAACACTCTCAAAGCTACAATCTCAAATTCAAATGCATGACCTAGTGAATTCAATGCTACCTCTTACTGAGTATTTTTGAGCAAAGGGACTAACTAGCTCACCGTATAATTACCTGGCTGGTATTAATAACTTACAACTGTGATATAAGGGTTGCACCATCAATAAGCTGAATAAAAAATATTAACTGTTAACCTCCCAATCTTCAGTAAAAATTGTATTACTGTTATAGGGGGTCAATGACAAAGCACAGGTACCTTAATTGACAAATGCAGAAATTCAAGTGAAGAACAAGCTAGGTAGGTTTTGAAGCCCAAATATTTATTGGTGCAGGACTCAATATCTGTCATTGGAGACTGTTGGACATAAGTTAGCAAGCTTGAGGGTAAAAATTAAAAACTGCAGCACTGTATAACTTATTTTTCTTTGGGCTTCAGATTTTTTCTGCAAGACTGAATCCCTGAAAATCAGATGTTCAACTTTGACTGTTGAAATTTCAACCCCTATGAATGATATCTATATTATTGAGTATTTAGCTAAACTTTTCAAACGAGAACTGAATATACTGGGAGAAGCAGAACAATAGAGTCGCAAAGGCAATGAATTTCTAGAATGTATTTTAAAGTATTCTAGAACAATATGCATTAGAACTGACAAGGGAACACAAGATCTTAGTCTTGAAAATTTCAATTGATTTAGCATCCATGGCCTTTTGGGGAGCGAGTTCCAGATTTTCACTTTCCCTTTGTATGAAAAAGTGCTTCCTGATTTCATTCCGAAATTGTCTAGCTCTAATTTTAAGATTTTGCCCCCTTGTTCTGGATTCCCCCACCAGAGGAAATAGTTTCTCCGTATCTACCCGATCAAACCCCTTTATCGTTTTAAACATCTCGATTAGATCACCCCTCAACCGTCTAAACTCAAGAGAATACGAGCTAAGTTTATGCAACCTGTCCTCATAACTTAATCCTTTAAGTCCTGATATCACTCTGGTGAAAAATCCCATTCTAATGTTTTAATCAGCTAGAATGTATACCAATTCAATGACATGTTTTGATAGTTGGAATGACATTCCCTCCTCCCTTAAAGCCTCAATCCCAGAAAGTTTTAATTACACACTGTATAAAATGATGACGCTGTCCAAATGATACATTTTGAGTTATTAGATCATTTTATCAACAGGAAAACAAAAATTTAGAGTCTATATTTTCATATGAAAATTAATGGTATGTTTAAGGCTGAAATGGGGGAGGCAGTTGGATTAAATCAGAATATTGCAAACATTACTCACTATTGCAGTTGATTTCCTTGCTTTCATACAATCATAGAAAATTTATGGCACAGAAGGAGGCCATTCGGTCCATCGTGTCTATGCCAGCAGAAAATGAGCCACCCAGCCTAATCCCACTTTCCAGCACTTGGTCCGTAGCCCTGCAGGTCACGGCACTTCAGGTGCACATCCAGGTACTTTTTAAATGTGGTGAGGGTTTCTCAACCACCTTTCAGGCAGTGAGTTCCAGACCCCCACCACCCTCTGGGTGAAAATCTTTCTCCTCAGCTCCCCTCTAATCCTTCTACCAATCACTTTAAATCTATGCCCCCTGGTTATTGACCTCTCTGCTAAGGGAAATAGGTCCTTCCTATCCACTCTATCTAGGCCCCTCATAATTTTGTACACCTCAATTAAATCACACCTCAGCCTCCTCTGTTCCAAAGAGAACAACCCCAGGCTATTCAATCTTTCCTCATAGCTAAAATTCTCCACAGTCCTGGCAATATCACCATAAATCTCCTCTGTACCTTCTCGAGTGCAATTACAACCTTCCAGTAACGTGGTGACCAGAACTGTACACAGTACTCAAGCTGTGGCCTAACCAGTGTTTTATACAGTTCTGGCATAACCTCTCTGCTCTTATACTTTATGCCTCGGCTAATAAAGGAAAGTATTCCATATGCCTTCTTAACCAGCTTATCTACCTGTTCTGCTACCTTCAGGGATCTGTGGACATGCACTCCAAGGTCCCTCACTTCCTCTACACCTTCCAGTGTCCTCCCATTTATTGTGTACCGCCTTATCTTGTTTGCCCTCTCCAAATGCATGACCTCACACTTCTCCGGATTGAATTCCATCTGCCACTTTTCTACCTGACCAGTCCATTGATACCTTCCTGCAGTCATAAGAACATAAGAACATAAGAAATTGGAGCAGGAGTAGGCCAATCGGCCCCTCGAGCCTGCTCCGCCATTCAATAAGATCATGGCTGATCTGATCCCAACCACAAATCTAAAGAACACAAGAAGTCTATAGCTTTCCTCCTCACTATCAAACACATGGCCAATTTTTGTATCATCTGCAAACTTCTGAATCATGTCCCCTACATTTAAGTCCAAATCATTAATATATATCACAAAAAGCAAGGGACCTAGTACTGAGCCCTGCGGAACCCCACTGGAAACAGCCTTCCACTCACAAAAACACCCGTTGACCATTCCCCTTTTCTTCCTGCCACTGAGCCAATTTTGGATCCAACTTGCCACTCTCCCTTGGATCCATGGCCTTGTACTTTTTTGACCAGTCTGCCATATGGGACCTTGTCAAAAGCCTTGCTAAAATCCGTGTAGACTACATCAAATGCACTACCCTCAAAAAATTCAATCAAGTTCGTCAGACACGACCTTCCTTTAATAAATCCATGCTGACTGTCCTTGATTACTCTGTGCCTTTCTAAGTGACCGTTTATCCTGTCCCTCAGAATTGATTCCAGCCTTTATTTTTTTAAATCAATTTATGGGACGTGGGCGTTGCTGGCGAGGCCAGCATTTATTGCCCATCCCTAATTGCCCTTGAGAAGGTGGTGGTGAGCCACCGCCTTGAACCGCTGCAGTCTGTGTGGTGAAGGTTGTCCCACAGTGCTGTTAGGAAGGAAGTTCCAGGATTTTGACCCAGCAACGATGAAGGAACGGCGATACATTTCCAAGTCGGGATGGTGTGTGACTTGGAGGGAAACGTGCCGATGGTGTTATTCCCATGTGCCTGCTGCTCTTGTCCTTCTAGGTGGTAGAGGTCGCAGGTCTGGGAGGTGCTGTCGAAGAAGCCTTGGCGAGTTGCTGCAGTGCATCCTGTGGACGGTACACACTGCAGCCACAGTGCGCCGGTGGTGAAGGGAGTGAATGTTTAGGGTGGTGGATGGCGTGCCAATCAAGTGGGCTGCTTTGTCCTGGATGGTATTCAGCTTCTTGAGTGTTGTTGGAGCTGCACTCATCCAGGCAAGTGGAGAGTATTCCATCACACTCCTGACTTGTGCCTCGTAGACGGTAGCCATGATGTGGAGATGCCGGTGATGGACTGGGGTTGACAATTGTAAACAATTTTACAACACCAAGTTATAGTCCAGCAATTTTATTTTAAATTCACAAGCTTTCGGAGGCTTCCTCCTTCCTCAGGTGAACGATGTCGAAATGAAATCCTCGAAATGAAATCGCATTTATAATTCACAGAACAATGCTTGGTGATTACAGACAGTTTTTTCAACTGCCCGTTGCCAAGGCAATCAGTGTGCAGACAGACAGGTGTTACCTGCAAGTTCTCAGAATATACAAATCACCAAAAAAAACAACAAACAAAAAAAAACAGAGATAGAGAGGTAGAAACATAGAAAAGACAGCAACTGACCCGTTATATTAAAAACAGAGAACATTTGTTCGCTGGTGGGGTAACGTGTAGCGTGACATGAACCCAAGATCCCGGTTGAGGCCGTCCTCATGGGTGCGGAACTTGGCTATCAATTTCTGCTCGACGATTTTGCGTTGTCGTGTGTCTCGAAGGCCGCCTTGGAGTACGCTTACCCGAAGGTCGGTGGATGAATGTCCATGACTGCTGAAGTGTTCCCCGACTGGGAGGGAACCCTCCTGTTTGGCGATTGTTGCGCGGTGTCCGTTCATCCGTTGTCGCAGCGTCTGCATGGTCTCGCCAATGTACCATGCTCTGGGGCATCCTTTCCTGCAACGTATGAGGTAGACAACGTTGGCCGAGTCACAGGAGTATGAACCATGCACCTGGTGGGTGGTGTCCTCTCGTGTGATGGTGGTATCTGTGTCGATGATCTGGCATGTCTTGCAGAGGTTACCGTGGCAGGGTTGTGTGGTGTCGTGGACGCTGTTCTCTTGAAAGCTGGGTAATTTGCTGCGAATGATGGTCTGTTTGAGGTTGGGTGGCTGTTTAAAGGCGAGTAGTGGAGGTGTGGGGATGGCCATAGCGAGGTGTTCGTCGTCATTGATGACATGTTGAAGGCTGCGGAGAACATGGCGTAGTTTCTCCGCTCCGGGGAAGTACTGGACGACAAAGGGTACTCTGTTGGTTGCGTCCCGTGTTAGTCTCCTGAGGAGGTCTATGCGATTTTTTGCTGTGGCCCGTCGGAACTGTCGATCGATGAGTCGAGCGTCATATCCCGTTCTTACTAGGGCGTCTTTCAGCGTCTGTAGGTGTCCATCGCGTTCCTCCTCGTCTGAGCAGACCCTGTGTATTCGCAGGGCCTGTCCATAGGGGATGGCCTCTTTGACGTGGTTAGGGTGGGAGCTGGAAAAGTGGAGCATCGTGAGGTTGTCTGTGGGCTTGCGGTAGAGTGAGGTGCTGAGGTTCCCGTCTTTGATGGAGATTCGTGTGTCCAAGAAAGAAACTGATTCTGAGGAGTAGTCCATGGTGAGCTTGATGGTGGGATGGAACTTGTTGATGTTGTCGTGTAGTCTCTTTAGTGATTCCTTGCCGTGGGTCCATAGAAAGAAAATGTCGTCGATGTATCTGGTGTATAGTGTTGGTTGGAGGTCTTGTGCAGTGAAGAAGTCCTGCTCGAACTTGTGCATGAAAATGTTGGCGTATTGGGGTGCGAATTTGGTCCCCATGGCTGTTCCATGTGTTTGGGTAAAGAACTGGTTATCGAAGGTGAAGACATTGTGATCCAGGATGAAGCGGATGAGTTGTAGGATGGCGTCCGGAGATTGGCTGTTGTTGGTGTTGAGTATTGATGCTGTCGCAGCGATGCCGTCATCGTGGGGGATACTGGTGTATAGTGCCGAGACGTCCATCGTGGTGAGAAGTGTTCCTGGTTCAACTGGTCCGTGGGTACTGAGTTTTCGTAGGAAGTCTGTAGTGTCGCGACAGAAGCTGGGGGTTCCCTGTACGATGGGTTTCAGGATGCCCTCGATGTATCCAGAGAGGTTCTCACACAGGGTTCCGTTGCCTGATACGATAGGACGTCCGGGTGTGTTGGCTTTGTGTATCTTTGGGAGGCAGTAGAAGTCTCCCACGCGGGGAGTACGTGGGATGAGAGTGCGTAGGATGCTTTGAAGGTCTGGATCGAAGGTCTTGATCAGTTTGTTGAGCTGGTGGGTGTGTTCTTTGGTCTTATCTGCGGGTAACCGTCTGTAGTGTTCCTGGTTGTCCAGTTGTCGGTATGCTTCTTTGCAATAGTCCGTTCTGTTCTGTATGACTATGGCTCCTCCTTTGTCCGCTGGTTTGATGACGATGTTGCGGTTGGTCTTGAGAGCGTTGATGGCGTTGTGTTGTGCTCGGGTGACATTCTGGACTGTCTTCTAGATGGTGGAAAGGCTTTGGGGAGTCAGGAGGTGAGTCACTCACTGCAGAATAACCAGCCTCTAACCTGCTCTTGTTGCCACAGTATTTATATGGCCGGTCTAGTTAAGTTTCTGGTCAATGGTGACCCCCAGGATGTTGATGGTGGGGGATTCGATGATGGTAATGCCATTGAATGACAAGGGCAAGTGGTTAGACTCTCTCTTGTTGGAGATGATCATTGCCTGGCACTTGTCTGGCGTGAATGTTAATTGCCACTTATCAGCCCAAGCCTGGATGTTGTCCAGGTTTTGCTGCATGTGGGCACGGACTGCTTCGTTATCTGAGGGGTTGCGAATGGAAATGAACACTGTGCAATCATCAGCAAACATCCCCATTTCTGACCTTATGATGGAGGGAAGATCATTGATGAAGCAGCTGAAGATCGTTGGGCCTAGGACACTGCCCTGAGGAACTCCTGCAGCAATGTTCTGGGGCTGAGATGATTGGCCTCCAACAACCACTACCATCTTCCTTTGTGCTAGGTATGACTCCAGCCACTGGATAGTTTTCCCCCTGATTCCCATTGACTTCAATTTTACTAGGGCTCCTCGGTGCCACACTCGGTCAAATGCTGCCTTGATGTCAAGGGCAGTCACTCTCACCTCACCTCTGGAATTCAGCTCTTTTGTCCACGTATGGACCAAGGCTGTAATGAGGTCTGGAGCCGAGTGGCCCTGGCGGAACCCAAACTGAGCATCAGTGAGCAGGTTATTGGTGAGTAAGTGCCGCTTGATAGACTGTCGACGACATCTTCCATCACTTTGCTGATGATTGAGAGTAGACTGTGGGGCAGTAATTGGCTGGATTGGATTTGTCCTGCTTTTTGTGGACAGGACATACCTGGGCAATTTTCCACATTGTCGGTTAGATGCCAGTGTTGTAGCTGTACTGGAACAGCTTGGCTAGAGGCACAGCTAGTTCTGGAGCACAAGTCTTCAGCACTACAGCCGGGAGGTTGTCGAGGCCCAGAGCCTCTGCTGTATCCAGTGCACTCAGCCGTTTCTTGATATCACATGGAGTGGATCGAATTGTCTGAAGACTGGCTTCTGTGATGGTGGGGATATCAGGAGGAGGCCGAGATGGATCATCCACTCGGCACTTCTGGCTGAAGATGGTTGCAAACGCTTCAGCCTTGTCTTTTGCACTCACGTGCTGGACTCCGCCATCATTGAGGATGGGGATGTTTACAGAGCCTCCTCCTCCCGTTAGTTGTTTAACTGTCCACCACCATATACGACTGGATGTGGCAGGACTGTACAGCTTTGATCTGATCCGTTGGTTGTGGAATCGCTTCGCTCTGTCTATAGCATGTTGCTTCCACTGTTTAGCATGCATGTCGTCCTGAGTTGTCGCTTCACCAAGCTGGCACCTCATTTTTAGGTATGCTTGGTGCTGCTCCTGGCATGCTCTTCTACACTCCTCATTGAACCAGGGTTGATCCCCTGGCTTGTTGGAAATGGTAGAGTGAGGAATATGCCGGGCCATGAGGTTACAGATTGTGCTGGAATACAATTCTGCTGCTGCTGATGACCCACAGCACCTCATGGATGCCCAGTTTTGAGCTGCTAGATCTGTTCTGAATCTATCCCATTTAGCACGGTGGTAGTGCCACACAACACGTTGGATGATGTCTTCAGTGCGAAGATGGGACTTCGTCTTCACGAGGACTGTGCAGTGGTCACTCCTACCAATACTGTCATGGACAGATGCATTTGCGACAGGCAGATTGATGAGGACGAGGTCAAGTAAGTTTTTCCCTCGTGTCGGTTCGCTCACCACCTGCCGCAGGCCCAGTCTGGCAGCTATGTACTTCAGGATTCGGCCAGCTCGGTCAGTCGTGGTGCTACCGAGCCACTCTTGGTGATGGACATTGAAGTCCCCCACCCAGAGTACATTTTGTGCCCTTGCTACCCTCAGTGCTTCCTCCATGTGGTGTTCAACATGGAGGAGGACTGATTCATCAGCTGAGGGAGGACGGTAGGTGGTAATCAGCAGGAGGTTTCCTTGCCCCTGTTTGACCTGATGCCATGAGATTTCATGGGGTCCTTTCTCAGACTTAAAGTGCTCCTTGAACAAAATAACGAACACTTCAGGACAAATTCTATGCCCCTCTTCTCAATAACCACCAGGTCAAATTTGAAATTTGAGAGAAACTGTTCATTACAGTTTTTTCCAATCCCGTCCAGCTGTTATGCCAACAACAACTTATTCTAGATTTTACTAACTCAGACAAAGGAGACAATTCCAGTTCAGACAGTGTTTTCTTTCCCCTCTTGTTGATGGTTGTTAAGTAGTAAGGGGCTTCAGCAAATCATAGAAAGAGAAAAGCCTAACCTGAAGGATCTAATACAATGAAGATATCAAACAGCACAGCTAAATTTGAACAGTTTATGATCCTCTGAATACCGTGACTACATTACTCTACTGGACGGTGACATTAGATAATGATGGATGAAAAGGGCCATCCATCCAGAAAGATCTTAAAGCTCCCCCCCACCACTCCGCAATTTATTAAATGATTCCCAGCTTTTCTCCTCCACTACTGTATCTTAAAACGCCATTTCATGTATTGATCACTCTTTGTGTGAGGAACTTCCTGATATCGATCCAAAATTTACTGTTTACTAGAATGCACCTGCAGCACCTTGTTCTACTCTCCCAATTTATTCTGAAGTTATTTTCTGCATTGATCTTTTACATACCATTAACTGTCACATGTCTTGCTAAGATTACCTCTCAAATGCCCCCTTTCCATGCTGAAAAGCCAAATTCTCCAGTCTTCCCTTATAATTTAGATGTTGGACACCATGGATCAGCCTTATGGCTTTTCCCTGCACTGCATCCAGGACTTCTTTGTCTCCTTGTGTCTTGTAGACCTAACAATTTGACATCATCATAGTCATGCTGGACATAGTTTAATGGGTGCCAAGTACTCTCCAGAATCACATGCATAGCAATCATTCTTCATGTGTACCATCCACAGGATGCACTGCAGCAACTCACCAAGGCTTCTTCGACAGCATCTCCCAAACCCGCGACCTCTACCACCTAGAAGGACAAGTGTAAACAATTTTACAACACCAAGTTATAGTCCAACAATTTTATTTGAAATTCACAAGCTTTCGGAGGCTTCCTCCTTCCTCAGGTGAATGTTGTGGAAATGAAATCCTCGAACCCTTCGCATTTATAAATCCCAGAACAATACCTGGTGATTACAGATAGTCTTTCCGACTGCCCGTTGCCAAGGCAATCACAGTGTGCAGACAGAGAGGTGTTACCTACAAGGCCACCGAATATACAAACAACCAAAAAAAAAGAGGCAGAAACATAGAAACATCCGGAAGGAAGAGAAAGACAGCAAATGACCCGTTATATTAAAAACAGATAACATATGTTCGCTGGTGGGGTTACGTGTATGAACCAAGATCCCGGTTGAGGCCGTCCTCATGGGTGCGGAACTTGGCTATCAATTTCTGCTCGACGATTTTGCGTTGTCGTGTGTCTCGAAGGCCGCCTTGGAGTATGCTTACCTGAAGGTTGGTGGCTGAATGTCCTTGCACACTGTGATTGCCTTGGCAACGGGCAGTTGGAAAGACTATCTGTAATCACCAGGTATTGTTCTGGGATTTATAAATGCGAAGGGTTCGAGGATTTCATTTCCACAACATTCACCTGAGGAAGGAGGAAGCCTCCGAAAGCTTGTGAATTTCAAATAAAATTGTTGGACTATAACTTGGTGTTGTAAAATTGTTTACAATTGTCAACCCCAGTCCATCACTGGCATCTCCACATCATAGAAGGACAAGGGCAGCAGGCATGTGGAAACAACACCACCTGCATGTTCCACTCCAAGTCACACAACATCCCGACTTGGAAATATATCGTCGTTCCTTCATCGTCGCTGGGTCAAAATCCTTGAACTCCCTTCCTAACAGCACTGTGGGAGGGCCTTCACCACACAGACTGCAGCGGTTCCAGAAGGCGGCTCACCACCACCTTCTCAAGGGCAATTCGGGATGGGCAATAAATGCTGGCGTTGCCAGCGACGCCCACATCCCATGAACGAATAAAAAAAAATGTATGAGCCTTGACAGTGAAGGTTCTGCAGGCAATTCAACTGCAGGGAGAGGACACGAGGGGGTGAGGCATATTACTGGTAAGCTCAACCCTGTCTTCACCCAGCGTCCTCACGCAGGCATTTTGCAACTGAAGTCACTGGATAGTGATCAGCGGTGGGAAGTATCCCGGGGCAACGAGGCTAATTATAGCATCTTACCATTACCCAGCTAGCAGCACAAAGCGGGGATAAAAGCTGAGTACTTACTAATTTATATGCCTCAGTTCCCCACTGCTCATGCAGCTACTAACTGAGCCACAGACCATGCGTTTCATTATGAATTGCAATTCACTATTTGTTGGCACAGGATCTAGAAAATTTAATAAGTCAATACTTGTGTTGCAAACCTGAATTTTTATCACTTGGTTTTACCTTGTACTCACAACAAACAATTGAAGACAGTTACATGCTTAAAAATCCAATTTCTTCATTTGATTTATTTATTTTCTATTAAAGTCTGTTTTACATCACTCGGTAATCCAAATACAGTTAGGTAGCATTAGTCTGATTTCTGCTTCACCCGCAGGCTGCATTACTCTGTCACTGAGCTGGTAGATGATGCCATTCATGGTCACACATCCTGTAAAATTATGCAATTCTCATGCCTTTTTTAAGGAGAGGGTCTAACTTTTGGAATGCTGCTTATATGTCTAGCTTAAAAACTAAATGTAGAATGAGCCAAATACCTTCGACTTGCGCAAAATAGGAAAAAGGTCTCAACAGGAAATGCATAAATGCTATCTTATCACTGAGGAAAACAGGCTGGGAAACTATCTTGAACTGCAATTATCTGAACTTGAATTTCCTGCTCTGGGACAATCCACATCTGAAGCTTGCCAACTGACGTAGCTGTAAATGCACACACATGCCTGCAAATGCAACTTGACTGAAAATGTTTAGTAGATCGGAGGGATAGATTGCTTCCTTTGATACTCTCATTTACATTTCAGTATTTACAAAGATGACTGAACCATGGGAGTATCCTTTCTGTAACACAACACCATTAATATAAACAGCAAATAGCATCAATATCCCCATATATAACTTTTTCCAACACAAGGCTTCAATTACAACGAAGTCTTTTTGGTGCGCCTTTCATAGTCCAATTTGATAACAAACTTACATCAGAGCCACTGAAATCCACACAGGTTGATACTAACGATGCGCAAACAGTGTCCCCTAGGACCCTGAACTGAGCTTCAAACCATGTATCCAATCGATCACCAAGACCACCTATTTTGACCTCCACAATTTCACCTGCTTATTCCCTGATTTCACTCAAACAGTCATCAATGTTTTTTTGTCATTTCCAGGCTCAACAAATCTGAGGGTAGAGAACTGAATGTATGGTCAAAGAGAATGGTTTTGAAAGCAGGAAAGAAAGAAAAGAAATGACTTGCATTTGTATAGCGTCTATCACGACCTCAGAATGTCTCAAAGCGCTTTACAGCGAATTAAGTACTTTTGAAGTGTAGTCACTGATGTAATGTAGCAAACGTGGCAACCAATTTGCACACAGTAAGGTCACACAAACAGCAATGAGATAAATGACCTGATTATCTGTTTTAGTTATGTTGGTTGAGAGATAAATATTAGCCAGGATACCAGGGAAAACTCCCCTGCTCTTCTTAGAAATGGGATCTTTTACATCCATTTGACAACCCTCCAAGATTGCCCTGGAGGCTCCAGTGTTGCCCAAGAGGCTCCAGGGTTGCCCTGGAATCTCCAGGAATTAAAGACTAATCTCCAGGACGTTGCTGCGAGCAACCCAGGAGAAAATTCATTGCGGCATTAAAAAATGTGTTTTTAAAAAAATGTTCTTTGAACACTTTTGTTTATTAGTTACAAAAATATCAGACATGGGAAAAAAGGCTGTTGGCTGAGAGTGAAGAATCATCCAATTGGGTAATGACTGGATTACGATTAGCATAGGAAGGTGGTGCACCATGAGGATGGACATGTCGGGCGACCAATGGCAGGAGTGAGAGTGCGGGGTGGTTGGAGGAAGGAGGTCATGTGATGAAACCTCCAAGAATATGTCGAACAAGAGTTGGCAACCCTACTGACAGGGCAGACTTAGTTTAACGTCTCATCCGAAAGACGGAAAGGAAGGGAGGTAGCAAGGCAGAGTTGTACATTCTGTCTTTATTTTTATGTTTCATTATAAATTCCTATGTAGAAAAACAGGAGGAGAAGTAGGCCTTTAGGCCCTTCGAGCCTGCTTCGCCATTCAATATGATCATGGCTGCTCCTCTATCTCAATACCATATTCCCGCTCTCTCCCCATACCCCTTGATGCCTTTTGTGTCTAGAAATCTATCTAGCTCCTTCTTAAATATATTCAGTGACTTGGCCTCCACAGCCTTCTGTGGTAGAGAATTCCGCAGGTTCACCACCCTCTGAGTGAAGAAATTTCTCCTCATCTCAGTCCTAAATGTCCTACCCCACATCCTGAGATTGTGACCCCTCGTTCTGGATCCCCCAGCCAGGGGAAACATCCTCCCTGTATCCAGTCTGTCTAGCCCTGTCAGAATTTTATATGTTTCAATAAGATCCCCTCTCATTCTTCTAAACTCGAGTGAATACAGGCCGAGTCGACCCAATCTCTCCTCATACGACAGTCCTGACATCCCAGGAATCATTATAAAAATGATTCCATTATAAATGTCTACATTTATAATGGAAACTACCTGCATAAACTTCTTATGCTTGAATTATATCCTCTTGCCAGGGGTGCCACAGTATCTAGAGTTGTTCCAAGATGGTGAAAATCTTGTGGAGCAGGCGGGGTTGTGTCATGAGTATTAAAAGACTGGGGGGATTGATTATCTGGCGGTGAGAGGCAAAGGTCGTGAAAATAGTCATCATGGGGCACACAGCTAGGAGGAAAGCTATCATTTTTTCCAGTTTATTTGTTCTTCAAATGTGGGCAACACCAGCAAGCCAGTATTTATTGCTCATCCTTAGGGCATTCATTAAAAGTGAACGTGGGTTCCTTAGAAGCAGAGACAGGAGAAATTATAATGGGGAATAAGGAAATGGCAGAGACGTTAAACAAATATTTTGTATCTGTCTTCACAGTGGAAGATACAAAAAACATACCCGAAATAGTGAGGAACCAAGGGTCTAATGAGAGTGAGGAACTTAAAGTAATTAAGATTAGTAAAGAAAAAGTACTGGAGAAATTAATGGGACTAAAAGCCGACCAATCCCCTGGACCTGAGGGCCGACATCCTAGGGTTTTAAAAGAGGTGGCTGCAGAGATAGTGGATGCATTGGTTTTGATCTTCCAGAATTCCCTAGATTTTAGAATGGTCCCCATGGATTGGAAGGTAGCAAATGTAACCCCACTATTCAAGAAAGGAGGGGGAGAGAAAGGAGGGAGAGAGAAAACAAGGAACTATTGGCCAGTTAGCCTGACATCAGTAGTAGGGAAAATGCTAGAATCTATTATTAAGGATGTAGTAAAAGGGCACTTAGAAAATCATAATATGATTAGGCAGAGTCCACATGGTTTTATGAAAGGAAAATCGTGTTTGACAAAACTATTAGAATTTTTTTTGAGGGTGTAACTAGCAGGGTAGGTAAGGGGGAACCAGTGGATGTAGTATATTTGGATTTTCAAAAGGCATTCGATAAGGTGCCACAAGATTAAGAACATAAGAAATAGGAGCAGGAGTAGGCCATACGACCCCTCGAACCTGCTCAGTCATTCAATAAGATCATGGCTGGTCTTCGACCTCAACTCCACTTTCCCGCCCGATCCCCATGTCCCTTGATTCCCTTAGAGTCCCAGTCTTGAATATACTCAACAACTGAGCATCCACAGCCCCCTAGGGTAGAGAATTCCAAAGATTCACAACCATCTGAGTGAATAAATTCCTCCTCATCTCAATCCTAAATGTCCGACCCCTTATCTTGAGACTATGCCCCCTAGTTCTAGACTTTCCAGCCAAAATAAATATCCTCTCAGCATCTACCCTGTCAAAGCCTTCTTAGAATCTTACATGTTTCAATGACATCACCTCTTATTCTTTTAAACTCCAGAGAGTATAGGCCCATTCTACTCAATCTCTCCTCATAAGACAACTCTCTCATCCCAGGAATCAACCTAATGAACCTTTGTTGTACCGCCTCTAAGGCAAGTATATCCATCCTTAGGTAAGGAGACCAGAACTGGACACAGTATTCCAGGTGAGGTCTCACGAAAGCCCTGTACAATTGCAGCAAGACTTTCTTACTCTTGTACTCCAACCCCCTTGCAATAAAGGCCAACGTACCATTTACCTTCCTAATTGCTTGCTGTACCTGAATGTAAACTTTCCGTGTTTCGTATACAAGGACACCCAAATCCCTCTGAGCACCAACATTTAATAATTTCTCATCATTTAAAAAATAGCCCGCCTTCTATTTTTCCTACAAAGTGAATAACGTCACATTTCCTCACATTATACTCCATTTGCCACCTTCTTGCCCACTCACTTAACCTGTCCATATCCCTTTGCAGACTCTTTGCATTCTCCTCATGGCTTACTTTCCCACCTAACTTTGTATCGTCAGCATGCTTGGATACATTACACTCGGTCCCTTTATCTAAGTCATTAATATAGATTGTATATAGCTGAGGCCCAAGCATCGATCCCTGCGGCATCCCAAGAGTTACAACTTGCCAACCCAAAAATGACATGTTTATTTCTACTCTCTGTTTTCTGTCTGTTAACCAATCCTCCATCCATGCTAATATATTACCCTCAATCCCATGAGCCCTAATCTTGTGTAACACCTTATTGAATGCCTTTTGAAAATCCAAATAAAACACATCCACTGGTTCCCCCTTATCTACCCTTCTACTTACACCCTCAAAAAACTCTAATAGATTTGTCAAACAGGATTTCCTTTTCATAAAACCGTATGGACTCTGCCTAATCAGATTATGATTTTCTAACTGCCCTATCACTACGTCCTTAATAATAGATTCTAGCATTTTCCCTACTACTGATGTCAGGCTAACTGGCCAATAGTTCCTTATTTTCTTTCTCCCTCCTTTCTTGAATAGTGGGGTTACATTTGCTACCTTCCAAACCACAGACCGTTCTTGAATCTAGGGAATTTTGGAAGATCAAGGCCAATGCATCCATTATCTCTGCAGTCACCTCTTTTAAAACCCTAGGGTGTAGGCCATCAGGTCCAGGGGATTTGTTGACTTTTAGTCCCGTTAATTTTTCTAATTCTTTTTCTTTACTAACCTTAATTACTTTAAGTTCCTCACTCTCATTAGATCCTTGGTTCCCCACTATTTCCGTTATGTTTTTTGTGTCTTCTACTGTGAAGACAGATACAAAATATTTGTTTTAACGTCTCTGCCATTTCCTTATTCCCCATTGTAATTCCTCCTGTCTCTGCCTCTAAGTGACCCACGATAACTTTTGCCAATCTCTTCCTTTTTATATACTTGTAAGGCTCTTGCAATCTGTTTTTATATTTCTTGCTAGTTTACTCTCATATTTAATTTTCTCCCTCTTTATCAATTTCTTGGTTCTCCTTTGTTGATTTCGAAAACTCTCCCTATCCTCAGGCTTACTACTCTTTTTGGCAACATTGCAAGCCTCTTCTTTTAATCTAATACTATCCTTAACTTCTCTGGTTAGCGATGGCTGGATCACCTTTCCCATGGAGTTTATATTCCTTAAGGGTATGGACATTCACAAGATTAGGGCTCATGTGATTGGGGGTAATGTATTAGCACGGATTGAGGATTGGTTAATGGACAGAAAACAGAGTAGGAGTAAACGGGTCATCTTCCGGTTGGCAGATTGTAACTAGTGGGGTGCCGCAAGAATCAGTGCTTAGACCTCAGCTATTTACGATATATATCAAGGACTTAGATGAGGGGACCGAGTGTAATCGATCCTAGTTTGCTAATGATACTAAGCTAGGTGGGAAAGTAAGCTCTGAGGAGAACGCAAAGAGACTGCAAAGGGATATAGATAGGTTAAGTGAGTGGGCGAGAAAGTGGCAGATGGAGTATACTGTGGGGAAATGTGAAATTATCCACTTTGGTAGGAAGAATAGAAAAGCAGAATAATTTTTAAAAGGTGAGAGACTAAGAAATGTTGGTAGTCAGAAGGATTTGGGTGTCCTTGTACATGAATCACAGAAAGTTAACATGCAGGTACAGCAAGCAATTCGGAGGGCAAATGGTATGTTAGCCTTTTTTGCAAGGGGGTTGGAGTATAAGAGTAAGGAGGTCTTGCTGCAATTATATAGGGCTTTGGTGAGACCACACATGGAGTACTTTGTACAGTTTTGGTCTCTTAACCTAAGGAAGGATATACTTGCCTTAGAGGGAGTGTAACGAAGGTTCACTAGATTGATTCCTGGGATGAGAGCATTGTCCTATGAGGAGAGATTGAGTAGCATGGGCCTATATTCAATGGAGTTTAGAAGAATGAGAAGTGATCTCATTGAAACATATAAAATTCTTAGAGGGCTTGACAGGATAGATGCTGAGAGGCTGTTTCCCCTGGCTGGAGAGTCTAGAACTAAGGGTCATAGTCTCAAGATAAGGGTAAGGAATCTTACAACACCAGGTTATAGTCCAACTGTTTTATTTGAAAATCACAAGCTTTCAGAGGCTTTCTCCTTCGTCAGGTGAGCAAGTGTGGGATTCCATGGAAGGTTGCCGCATTTATATTCAGAGAACAATACCTGGTGATTACAGATAATCTTTCCAACTGCCCGTTGTCAAGGCAATCATAGTGTTCAGACAGAGTGATGTTACCTACAGGACCACCGAATACACAAACGGCCAGAACAAAAAAGACAGAGAGAGAGAGAGAGAGAGAGAGAAACATCCGAAAGGAAGAGAAAGACAGAGAATGACCCGTTGTGTTAAAAACAGATAACTTTTTTTCGCTGGTGGGGTTACGTGTAGCGTGACATGAACCCAAGATTCCGGTTGAGGCCGTCCTCATGGGTGCGGAACTTGGCTATCAATATCTGCTCGACGATTTTGCGTTGTCGTATGTCTCGAAGGCCGCCTTGGAGTATGCTTACCCGAAGATCGGTGGCTGAATGTCCATGACTGCTGAAGTGTTCCCCGACTGGGAGGGAACCCTCCTGTCTGGCGATTGTTGCGCGGTGTCCGTTCATCCATTGTCGCAGTGTCTGCATGGTCTCGCCAATGTACCATGCTCTGGGGCATCCTTTCCTGCAACGTATGAGGTAGACAACGTTGGCCGAGTCACAGGAGTATGAACCATGTACCTGGTGGGTGGTGTCCTCTCGTGTGATGGTGGTGTCTGTGTCGATGATCTGGCATGTCTTGCAGAGGTTGCCGTGGCAGGGTTGTGTGGTGTCGTGGATGCTGTTCTCCTGAAAGCTGGGTAATTTGCTGCGAATGATGGTCTGTTTGAGGTTGGGTGGCTGTTTGAAGGCGAGTAGTGGAGGTGTGGGGATGGCCATAGCGAGGTGTTCGTCATCATCGATGACATGTTGAAGGCTGCGGTGAACATGGCGTAGTTTCTCCGCTCCGGGGAAGTACTGGACGATGAAGGGTACTCTGTTGGTTGCGTCCCGTGTTTGTCTTCTGAGGAGGTCTATGCGATTTTTCGCTGTGGCCCGTTGGAACTGTCGATCGACGAGTCGAGCGTCATATCCCGTTCTTACTAGGGCGTCTTTCAGCGTCTGTAGGTGTCCATCGCGTTCCTCCTCGTCTGAGCAGATCCTGTGTATTCGCAGGGCCTGTCCATAGGGGATGGCCTCTTTGACGTGGTTAGGGTGGGAGCTGGAAAAGTGGAGCATCGTGAGGTTGTCCGTGGGCTTGCGGTAGAGTGAGGTGCTGAGGTGCCCGTCTTTGATGGAGATTCGTGTGTCCAAGAAAGAAACCGATTCTGAGGAGTAGTCCATGGTGAGCTTGATGGTGGGATGGAACTTGTTGATGTTATCGTGTAGTCTCTTCAGTGATTCTTCGCCATGGGTCCATAGGAAGAAAATGTCGTCGATGTATCTGGTGTATAGCGTTAGTTGCAGGTCCTGTGCGGTGAAGAAGTCCTGCTCGCACTTGTGCATGAAAATGCTGGCGTATTGGGGTGCGAATTTGGTCCCCATGGCTGTTCCGTGTGTTTGGGTAAAGAACTGGTTGTCGAAGGTGAAGACATTGTGATCCAGGATGTAGCGGATGAGTTGTAGGATGGCGTCTGGGGATTGGCTGTTGTTGGTGTTGAGTATTGATGCTGTCGCAGCGATGCCGTCATCGTGGGGGATACTGGTGTAGAGTGCTGAGACGTCCATCGTGGTGAGAAGTGTTCCTGGTTCAACTGGTCCGTGCGTACTGAGTTTTTGTAGGAAGTCTGTAGTGTCGCGACAGAAGCTGGGGGTTCCCTGTACGATGGGTTTCAGGATGCCCTTGACGTATCCAGAGAGGTTCTCACACAGGGTTCCGTTGCCTGATACGATAGGACGTTCGGGTGTGTTGGATTTGTGTATCTTTGGGAGGCAGTAGAAGTCTCCCACGCGGGGAGTACGTGGGATGAGAGCGCGTTGGATGCTTTGAAGGTCTGGATCGAAGGTCTTGATCAGTTTGTTGAGCTGGTGGGTGTGTTCCTTGGTCGGATCTGCGGGTAACCGTCTGTAGTGTTCCTGGTTGTCCAGTTGTCGGTGTGCTTCTTTGCAATAGTCCGTTCTATTCTGTATGACGATGGCTCCTCCTTTGTCCGCTGGTTTGATGACGATGTTGCGGTTGGTCTTGAGAGCGTCGATGGCGTTGCGTTGTGCTCGGGTGACATTCTGGACTGTCTTGAGTGCGGCTGATGATCTGGCATTGACGCATTTCCTGACAGCTTGAGCATACATATCAAGCTTAGGGCAGCGACCCTCCGGAGGAGTCCAGTTTGACTCTTTCTTCTTCGGTTGCTGTACCGCGGATCCCTCTGTCTGCTGTTCCGTTGATTGTCTCATTGGGTTCGCTGTTGTCTCATTGGGTTCGCTGCTGAAATCTTGGGATTTGTGGAAGAATTCCCGGAGTCTCATTCTCCTGATGAATTCCTCTGTGTCCGCCGCGAGACCAATGGGGTCCATTTTGGTGGTGGGGCAGAAATTGAGCCCTCGGCTGAGAACTTCGATTTCGTCTGGTTGAAGGGTGTGGTCGGATAAATTGACGATAGACTTCCCTGTGGTTGCAACCGTGGTACCGGGGGAGGCTTGGTTGATGCTGGTGGTGATGCCGAGTTTCTCAAGCTTCCTGCTCTTGGTTTTCATGTCGGCGGCGTAGTTCCGTTGCCTGTCTGTTTGGCGGTGTCTCGTAGCTGGTCTGCTGTGTCCTGAGTACAGGTTGAGAGTATGGATTCTATCTTGGTTTCGAGGTTGCGGCGTCTGCTGTAGAGTTGGTGTACACGTAACCCCACCAGCGAAAAAAAGTTATCTGTTTTTAACACAACGGGTCATTCTCTGTCTTTCTCTTCCTTTCGGATGTTTCTCTCTCTCACTCTGTCTGTCTTTTTTGTTCTGGCCGTTTGTGTATTCGGTGGTCCTGTAGATAACATCACTCTGACTGAACACTTTGATTGCCTTGACAACGGGCAGTTGGAAAGATTATCTGTAATCACCAGGTATTGTTCTCTGAATATAAATGCGGCAACCTTCCATGGAATCCCACACTTGCTCACCTGACGAAGGAGAAAGCCTCCGAAAGCTTGTGATTTTCAAATAAAACAGTTGGACTATAACCTGGTGTTGTAAGATTCCTTACATTTGTCAACCCCAGTCCATCACCGGCATCTCCACATCAAGATAAGGGGTGGGCCATTTAGGACCGAGATGAGGAAAGATTTCTTCACTCAGAGGGTTGTGAATCTTTGGAATTCTCTACCCCAGAGGGCTGTGGATGCTCAGTCATTGTGATACAGATACAGGACAACTAAAGAGGTAAGGGACAGTATAAGATATAAGGAAAGGACATCCAAAAAGGCAAAAAATGGCACAGATCCTGGTGAATGGGAAAGATACAAAGATCAACAAAGGGTCACAAAACAGATAGTAAGAGCTACAAAAAGAGAGTATGAAAACAAACTTGCAAGGGATTTCAAAACCAATACGAAGAACTTTTATAGTTACATTAGGAAAAAGAGGGTGGTCAGGAGCAGTGTTGGCCCCTTAAAAACTGAAAGTGGGGATATTGTCAGTGACAATGGGGAAATGGCGGACATGTTGAACGATTACTTTGCGTCAGTATTTACAGTAGAAAAAGAGGATAGCATGCCGGAAATCCCAAGAAAAGTAATATTGAATCGGGGACAGGGACTCGATAAAATTAATATAAGTAAAGCAACAGTAATGAAGAAAATAATAGCACTAAAGAGTGACAAATCCCCACGACCAGATGGTTTCCATCGCAGGGTTTTAAAGGAAGTAAGTGAGCACATTGCAGATGCCCTATCTATAATCTTTCAAAGTTCTCTAGATTCAGGAACTGTCCCTCTGGATTGAAAAATTGCACATGTCACTCCGCTTTTTAAGAAACCAGGGAATTATAGACCAGTTAGCCTAACATCTGTTATGGGGAAATTGCTGGAGTCTATAATTAAGGATAGGGTGACTGAACACCTCGAGCATTTTCAGTTAATCAGAGAGAGCCAGCATGGATTTGTGAAAGGTAGGTCGTGCCTGACAAACCTGATTGAATTTTTTGAAGAGGTTTACTAGAATGATACCCGGACTTCAAGGGTTAAGTTACGAGGAGAGATTACACAAATTGGGGTTGTATTTTCTGGAGTTTAGAATGTTAAGGAGTGATCTGATCGAGGTTTATAAGATATGGGGAACGGATAAGGTGGATAGAGAGAAACTATTTCTGCTGGTTGGGGATTTTAGGAGTAGGGGGCACAGTCTAAAAATTAGAGTCAGATTTTTCAGGAGTGAGATTAGAAAACATTTCTACACACAAAGGGTGGTAGAAGTTTGGAACTCTCTTCTGCAAACGGCAATTGATACGAGCTCAATTGCTAAATTTAAATCTGAGATAGATAGCTTTTTGGCAACCAAAGGTATTAAGGGATATGGGCCAAAGGCGGGTATATGGAGTTAGATCACAGATCAGCCATGATCTTATTAAATGGCGGAGCAGGCACGAGGGGCTGAATGGCCTACTCCTGTTCCTATATTCCTTCCTATGTTCCTATTGAGTATATTCAAGACTGAGATCGATGGTATTTGGACACTAAGGGAATCAAGGGATATGGGGATCAGGTGGGAAAGTGGAGTTGAGGTAGAAGATCAGCCATGATCTTACTGAATGGCAGAGCAGGCTCAAGGGGCCATATGGCCTACTCCTACTCCTATTTCTTATGTTCTTATGTATACAGCATGGAACTGCAGTCATATATAGGCCAGGCCAGGTAGGGGTGGCAGGTTCCCTTCCCTGAAGGAAACGTGTCAGTCAATTAGGTTTTTAAGACAATGTGGCAGCTTTTATGGTCATTTTGTCTGTTACCAGCCCACCAGTTGCCAGATTTATTAAATTCAGTTTCACAAAGTGCTATGGTGGGGTTTGATCTCTTGGCCTCTGGGTTGCTAACCCAGTGCCATAACCACTAAACTAGCCCATGCTAAAATTATGCTTTTCACGCTAACACCTTCCACTACGGCTACACAATTATGTTCCATTAAGAGAAGGTATGGGGCTTCACCAATGCATATGAGAATTGAGATGAAATGCAAATTTTGCAGTTTGGCAGATTCTTTGTGATGGCTGTGTGCATTCATATGGTTTCCCATCTGACTTCTTTTGCTGGCAGCTTGACCAGAGCGGGGTTCATATTGTGGGAAGTTGGAGGAGAAGGGGAGATGTGGTAGCGGGAGGAACAGGTGGTCAGGGAGTGAAAAAAAGAGTCTATGTATTTATAGATGAATTTTATCTTTCCAATAAATTAATGTTTTCTAAATTGGCTGCTTGCTGCATTTGTTCCATTTAGGTTTGTCCAAATCTGCAAGTGTAAGAACGAGGATTTGCCTAGGATAAGGGGAAAGGAAAGTGCCAATTTTATTTTAAATTTATAGGATTAAAAGAGATACACCATTGAAAGAGAACAAAATCAATTAATCTGTAAAAAAAAATGAAAAGGCTAAAATTGGAAAGCCAAATTTACTTGGAAATCGAGATGGTGATCCCAGGTTCTGAAATTTTGCAGAGGGACTGTCTGAGCATGTGGACAGACTGGGCACAAAACCATTAAGCAGCCAGATTGTGTAATTATGATGTGACAAGTTTAGATTAGCAAAACTCATAACAAATGTGGGCACAGGAATTTATAATGGGAAAAAAGTTGACAAAAAGTGTGACAAAAACCTGACAACAGGAAGTCAAGTTGCAAAGACAGGAACTGCACAGATGTAAGATTTTTAATATATTACAGATATATCAATTTGGTAAATCAATTAAATACATACAATAAAAAGATCAAAAGGTGAGGAAAAAGCTCCTTCTAGTTATATTGACAAATTCCTACTGAAGTATTATGGGAAATTCTGCATACTGCACATGCTCAAACAGTAGCATCCCGAGAACTACAGCACAGGCATAGTTGAGAACTCCCTTCAAGTAACAGTGTTCACTCTGAAAAAAATATATCAAGTCCATGCTTTTGAGAAAGCCTGCATTCTTCAAATAAAAACATCAACAAGGATACTGAGTCACAAAAGGCAATTTTACACATAATTTAATCATTGTGAAAAATTTATTTTTAATGTCTATTTTGTTATAAACCTTATTTTGAATATTAGAAATTTTAGTTACTGAGAAAACAAAAGGCATCTGAGGATTATAAATTTATTTTGAGCTATTGGCTGAATTTCAGGTTTGATGAATTTTCCATGAGTTTGCATGGTCACAGGTGTGTTGGGATAGTTAGAGCTATGATTTAAGTTTTTTATTTCAGCCAATGGAAAATGTGATGCCATGGTGTGACAGATAGGAACAGTGTGAAATTATACTGTGTTTAATATATTACAGATTTTACAGCAGGGGGATATGTTTGTTTTGCAGGTACATATTACACTGATGGATTAAGTAGTGTGTGGAAATAGTGCCATCATGGTTGCACAAGAAGGACTCTTTCTATCACGCCAACTGGAGTAACTTATGGGAAATGTTAATGCTTTGGGTTAAATTAACTTAGTGTTAAAATAGGACTGTTAAAAATCATATCTGATTGTACTGGACTAGTAATCCAGAGGCCTAGACTAATCCAGAGCTTAAATCCCACCATGGCAGATTGAGAATTTGTATTCAGTTCAAAAAGAAATTTGGAAATAAAAAGCTGGTACCAGTAAAAGTAAGGAATCTTACAACACCAGGTTATAGTCCAACAATTTTATTTTAAAATCACAAGCTTTCGAAGATTATCCCCTTCGTCAGGTGAATGAGTGGAAGGTTCTCAAATCGCATATCTTATATTAGGCTGGGACAGCATCACACCAATCAAAAGGTGTCGTTGTTGTTCAAACAGGCCAGTCACGGAGAACAGCACGTTCTCCAAGGCGGCCTTCGAGACACACGACAGCGCAAAATCGTCGAGCAGAAGTTGATAGCCAAGTTCCGCACCCATGAGGACGGCCTCAACCGGGATCTTGGGTTCATGTCACGCTACACATAACCCCACCAGCAAAAAGGGAGAAAAAAAAGGAAAAACAAGTTATGTGTTTTAATATTCTCTCTCTCTCTCTGCCATTTGGGTCTCTTTCTTTCTGTCTGTGTAATTGACACAATGTATATCCAATGTACTGGAACGTGCTCTTCTCCGTGACTGGCCTGTTCGAACAACAACGACACCTTTTGATTGGTGTGATGCTGTCCCAGCCTAATATAAGATATGCGATTTGAGAACTTTCCACTCATTCACCTGACGAAGGGGATAATCTCCGAAAGCTTGTGATTTTAAAATAAAATCGTTGGACTATAACCTGGTGTTGTAAGATTCCTTACATTTGTCCACCCCAGTCCATCACCGGCATCTCCACATCATGACCAATAAAAGTGACCATGAAGCTGTCAGAACTGGTTCACTAATGTCCTTCAGGGAAGTGAACCTGCCATCCTTAAGTGGTCTGACCTATATGTGACACCAGTCCCGCACCGATGTGGTTGACTCTTAATTGCAATCTGAAGTGGCCTACCTTATCAGGGCAATTAGAGATTGCAACAAATACTGGCCTTGCCAGCAATACCCACATCCCGAGAAAGAATAAAATAATGTGATAAAATTAGTTTATTCTAGTTGTTGAACTGGCTTTCACTCATTGGTTAGGAGCGCTTCCAAACTAGTAGAATAAACATTATAATCTACTGTGCATTCTGTAGTTAATCAAAACTTCTTACAGTGGGGAGTCACAAACAGTATTTAGGCCCATTGAATATGCAAATAAAGGAGCCTAATGCCTGTTACAGGCGTGGGCTCTGGATGCCTATTTTTTTCCTTTCTCAATAAGGCGGGCGGTGCACTTCCAGTCAGAAATGTGCATGTATTTTCTGCCCACCATATTGGGGGCTTAGTAGGCAGGTTTGAGCCTGATCAACAGGCGCTGCAAGGCCGAATTTAGAGACCTTAGAGTATTAAAGGAATTCTGAAATTAAAAAAAGAACTCAATAAAAAACTCCAAGTAGCCAATACCTTTTGTGGCCTGAGAATCAGTGCATGTTATCCTTAATTTGCCTAAGAACTGAATGTCTTTACAGTGGGAGGAGTTCAATTTTTCTGAGGATGTTTACGTGTATGTGCACGTGTGAGAGTGCGTGTGTCCATCCGACCAGGGATTGTGTGCAACTGGTTCTATCTGATAATATCAAAGTACTTTCAATGTGGTCAGCTCAATAGGGCAACAAATGCAAATTATGGTCAGAACTCCAGGGAGAGAAGGGACAGTTTTACAGTGCACAAATGCTTCCTTGCAGAATCATAAAGAAACTAATGTTAATCTTTTTCACTGAGCAATTGCCCAGTCTCATGTCAGCAGTAGAAACCCCCACCATGGAAAGCATCAGTTGGCTAGTCTACCTCTATTTTTATTGGAATAATGACCAGTTCCTACTCAGGATCTGGCTGACTCAGCTCCACATGGGCAAAAACATCTGCACTATACGCAACACAATTATCTTTCTAGTCACCAAACGCTGTCCAACTGCGTGACCACACGTCTGCCTCGACGGACCCATAAAGCTAAATTTTTCTACCCTGAGGCTGATCTGGATCTAAGCGCTCAGCAGTATTACAGCCAAATTGCTCACAAAGTAAAATTGCACATCCACCATACCTCTGAGGTGGCAATCAACTCTGAACCAGGAGTTTCGTACAACATGCAGCAGGCATTGCTATGGTTCCCACAGTTCAAGCTTTCATAGGTAGTTTGAAGCCGTTTCCCTTCCGTAAAACCATCAGACCTCTCACAGAGGAACTAGCTTCATCTAGGCTACAGTAAAATTAAGTCATTTTTCAGCTACTTGTAGATAATTTTCCTTGCACACAAACTTCTGGAACAAATTCTCAACTGTCAATGGTCTGTTGCTGTAGAGTGGAAGCAGTGAAAAAGCTAGGCTATGCAATGCCAAAAGCAACAGTTTCTTTTCCCCTCCCATATTACTGTCAATATGATACTCAGGCAACCAAATAATACAGAAAGCAAGCCTACATTTTCATTTTTTTCTCATTTCAATTAAAAATGCAAACTCCTCATTGGCTTCTAGGATGCAATAATCACAAAAATGCTTATATGTCCAGAGTGGATACAGTACCTCTACATCTGTCTGTCCACACAGGGGAACTAGATTCTTGTTTCATAATACCCACACAGGAAATATATTGTACCTAGAACAGCCACAATATATAGGAGTTGTGATTTAATTATGATTTTTGGCAGGTTCAATGTTCTCAACTTCTGCAGTAGTGGTCACTTTATAAAAGGGATGTATTGTGTCCGACTGCCAAGTGCTCTATTTAATATCATGTACTCTGTCTGTGCTGGATTGTCTGGAGACACACTCGATAATCCAAAGATCTTTGTACATAACTGAAAATTGCTTACGAAAGAACATAATAAATTTCAGATGGTGAGGCTATTGCGTTATTTTAACTTGTCTCAGTTGTGGCACAAAGTGTTGCAAGGCCTAACTGTAATAAGCTGTTAATCATTAACAAAACAATATCTTTTTCTGTTATTTTTAAATTATACATCTTTAAAACAAAACTTATTTTGGGGGTTTATTTTCTCTTTGAGAGTGTATTACTCACATTTACCTATTTTTCATAATTTTCTCTAGCCTCAATGGACTCAGTACGCAGCATTCTTTGACAGAAGAGGGAGAGGCAGACAGCCTGTTCCTAAGCTTTTGTCAAGGTACTGTTTAACCAGCTAACATGAAACTACTTTTCCCCTTTCCAAATTTCTCTATTCATGCATTTAGTACTGGAATTTGTGTTAGCTTGCTTCAGTTGATAGCATTCTTGCCTCTGGGTCACAAGTTTGAGGGTTTGGGCCCCATGTCATAGGTTTAAGCTCACATTCTAACCAAAACTTCAGTGGCGTGTTGAGGGAGTACTGCATTGTCGGGGGTTCCGTCATTTGGATGAGACATTAAACCAAAGCCCTACCCACCAGCCTCTTCCAATGGTTCAAGTGGACATCCCATATAACTATGCCAACAGCAAGGAATTAGGGAAATATACAAGCCTCTAAGAAAATGGTCATTAGAAAAAATTGAACTCCACAGCTTTGAAAAGAGGCTAATTAGATGAAGCTGAATAAAACAAAAATAATGCTGAGCAATATTTCAAGCTAAACTACAAATGCGGAATATGAGGGTCTGGTACCAATTGGTAAAAGCAAGTTCAGGATAGATGCCAGGAAGTACTTAAGGCAAATTGATCTTCGAAGTAGGGTAGGGAATCAGGTTCCCATGGCATAAATAAGACCCCGATTGCCATTTTTGGTTGGGACTGGTACTGCCATCCTGGTACCCACACTCTCGTGATCGTGACCCCCCCCACAACAACTTACCTTGCTAGTCAGTTAATGGTGATTGAAGGGAGAAATATTAGCCAAGAGACGATCACAAAGATAGTATAGATGAGGGAGACCATTCAGCCGAACTAGTTCATCCATCCACAGCCCTGCAACATGGCTATTGCTTCTTGAATGATTCTCAGTGCCATTGCATTATTTAATCACTGTAACTGAAATTTTTACTAAATCATGGACTTCAGTTATAATTTATTGGGGTTGATTATGACTCTTAGGCGACCGACCGGCGGAGCGCACTGGCTGGTCGCCTGTTCCGGTGGTAAAGAGCCGATTTTAAAGCCTTGGCTTCATTTAAATTTGGCAGACGAGCTGTGGGGCACCAAACAGGTGTCCCGATGCAGCTGGCCGGATTGAGGCCTCAAGATCAGGCCAGGGCGGCCGCCAACAAGGTAAGTTGCGGGGGGTCGCAATTACGGAGGGCGTGGGTTCCAGGTCAGCAGCACCAGTCCCTACCAAAAATGGAAATCAGGGTCCTATTTACGTCATGGGAGCCTGATTTCCATATTAAAAGAGGCCTATTGCCTGGAATAGTTATGTGCTACGGACACCCGGAGGTAGGTCCCTTTCAAAATGGATCAGGCTGCATCACAGGTTTTAACAGGGTGGTAATGCTACCGACTCCATTTTGAGGTCATTACCACCCCATTAACACCACTGCGAAGGCAGTGAAAATAGACCCCACTGTTTCCAGAACTCATCTTATTTTGTTCTAACCAAATGTCCTTACTTCATAGATTTAATGTAAATTTTTGATTACAATACATCCCCAAGCATAAATGCCCTCCATTTTGAATTTCAAATCCTGAGGAAAATGTAGTATCTGTGTATAACGGGGCCCCTGTCCACTTCGGCTTTGGAACTGTTGAAGTTTTCTGCCGTGTGCTCTTGCTGAGGTGTATGGCAATACAATGGTGCTGTTATGTTTCCACTTTCTTTTAAGTTTCCTGTTGTAATTCTACCAGATTAATTCATGTATTGCACTTCAAGAAGTTTGGAATAGCTGTCTTTACTATGTCCAAGTGTCATGCAAGTAGTTTTCACTTTAGTGTCAGTGTACATTATGCATCCCCACTTTTGGGCAACCTTTTAGAAAAAAAAATATAATATACTTGCAGATTTACAATAGTACTAGAACTAAAAAAACATCTACTCCCTGGCAAAAAGCACAACATAAGGCACAATTTGAGTACTCAATTTTCTGTTCAGTTCATTTATTTTTAAATAACAGTGTAAGCTATATGTATTTGTTTAGAAGAACTGAACAAAAGCTTACTTGTACCATAAAAAAGGCTTATTTGAAATAAAATTACCATTTGACTGTCTACCTACGTGGTGAGAGCTGCTAACCTCAGTCAGGAGTGCTGAATTTAAGTTATGATGTGGAGATGCCGGTGATGGACTGGGGTTGACAAATGTAAGGAATCTTACAACACCAGGTTATAGTCCAAGTGACACTCGCTCACCTGACGAAGGAGAAAGCCTCCGAAAGCTTGTGATTTTCAAATAAAACAGTTGGACTATAACCTGGTGTTGCAAGATTCCTTGAATTTAAGTTAGGCAGTTCTCCATGCATTGGAGTGGGGGGAGGGTGAGGATAGCATGAGGTCAAAAGATCTAATCTGATGCACCATCTTGTGACCAGTTAAAGAGCAGCGTTGGCAGACGCTGGGAACAGATTGCTAGCCTGATACATTATCAGCGATTGATGCATAGCACAGACACACGTAAAGAGCTGGAAGGAAAAAAAGTAATGTATAACTACACAGGAAATTCAGTACTCAAATGGTTATCCCCACAAGACATCACAAAAAGGAAACTGGAGGAGTGGACTATAGCAAAATGAAAATCATTGAAAATATCAACCAAGGATGTTTTGAAATTCTGTGTTCCTGGAAACAATTATGAGGATAAAGTTTCCTTACAAAAATTTACACTACATCAAAGTCCATTTTCTAAACACAACTTGTTTGAAGTACTGCAACTACAAATGTAAGAGAACCAATAAAATAAGATGCATCTTTAGTTAAGTCTAATGTGGTACTGAATTAGTCAGGTTTTGTGTATCATTATATGACCAAATTAAATGAATGAATGGAGTCAAATTCTAATTGGTGTACTGTTCCCATTGTTCGACTGTGTTCTGGAATTCTAGCCATTATGACACTTCTGATTTCCTACTGACCAGAGAAAGAATTACAGACCAGTAAGTGCCCAGAATTGTTCGTAGATTTGAGTGTAAGATTTTCTTGTCTAACTATTTTTTAATGACGATTAAGGTGGTAAATATCAGTATCATTTTCTTCAGCAATTGTGCCACCAAAATAACCCACAATGCTTCATTCACTTCTGCTGGATTATTCGGTGCACTGCAGTTACAATCCATCTAATTGGCAGCAAAACCCTTTAACTCCCTTTTGGAACACAAACTATCACAAATGGGGCTTTCTTTAAAACTGGAATGAATCCAAGCAGTTGAACGCAGATTTCAAGCATAAATCATATTTGTAACACAAATTAGAGTTTCACTTTGCTGCAGTTTGGTATTGGAGTTTTCGGTATGAATACTTCTGTTTTCTCCTCAATCCTTCTTAGTCTCACTGGCTCATGTACCAAAAAAGATCAAGAGGGTGGATGTACAACTTGCTATCAGACTTCCACCAGTGCTGCTCTGAGCCAGCTGCTGGGCATGGGAAAGTGCAGGCTGGGGACAACTGATTTTCTTTCCCTTCTACATGATAGCATCTGGCCTCTGATCAATGCCTCCCTACGACAGAATGGACAAGATCAAGACCTCAGCACAGTTAGGGGAATCCTACTTTCTGGCCAACTACTCCAGGCACTATGACCCATGCCGATGTTCATGTTCTATTCTTAAATTTGGAGAGGCTTCATGTTAGTGTTGTACCAGGCTCCCAGCACAATAAGGAAGCAAATGACAAAGCCACTGACCACAACATCAGCTGGATCTGCATGTGTGTACGTGCAGAAACATTACTTCAAATGTTTAAATGTCTGAAGTAGCCAAATCTCATTGGATGGAAAAAAAACCCTCATTTACAAGTGACAAATGGGTTGTTCGCAATTAATTTGCAAACTGGAAAGAAGTGAATAATTTTGACCCAAAATTAACTGTGAACGGATGTCGAACGTATCAAGCCATTTACATGATGAATAGTTTCTGGCAGCTACATCTTCCTACCTTTACTTTGCATTACAGTTACATCATTGATGGTGGAGGCCAAACACAGGAAAATGCAGAAGCTATAAAGGCTTTGGTTTAAATGCTCAGTTATTAACAAAAGTCTACAGGCAAACAAGCAGCCTCCAGTTCGACCTATAAAAATACTACTTTTGCATTTGCACTTGAGCTACTAGCTCTTTATACAGAGCTGCGGGGCTCTGGGGCAAAAGAAGGACTTTTTTGTGCTTCTCAGCATGAGATTCTGTTGCTGGTTTCAAATGCAGACATGTATCTCCACTGCGTTGTCTCTTTCAATTAACAAGTTCAAAAACACTCAGAAAATAAAAGATGAATTCAGCCATTTTAGAAAGGTTAAACAGATGAACTCAAAGTAATGTTCAAAATCATTTTACTTTACTTAATGAACTAATTCATCAAAATAAGACAGAATAGTGGATGTTTTAAAACCTCTTCCAGAAAATTTAAAACATAATTAGAAAATACATATATCAAAATCATTTTCCATTATTTAATGAACTAATCCATCATGCAAACTTAAAACTAACTGATGGTTTAAGTCTATTATTTCAATTTTAACCCAAGCAAAAAAGCTTGGATGAATTGGATTTGTTTAAAGAGTAAATTTCACATCATCAACCTCTTCATTTAAAAAAAATAAACAGTTCCAAAAATTATATTTTCAGCTGATTTTTTTTTAAAGTTATTTTTGTTTAAAAAGTGAAAGTATTAAAGAACTTGTCTAGTAGGAGTTCCTGAGGCTAAAAGTGCTGGAAAACTAAATTAATATCAGCAGAGATACAATCACCATTTTAGAATACTTCAGTGATCATGACTTTTGAGTTGTACATGTTATTAATCTGCATGTTCATATTCAATATTTATCCCTTCCCCCCCAACCAGATCTCTCCAAGACCGTCATTAGCACTGACTTTTTAAAACATTTTAAAAACAAATCAAAGTCCTCTCAGTTTTCTTTTTCAATTGCATTTTTTTAAAAAAGAGTAATGATTGTGAGTCTTGTGCTTTGAAATTAAACATTAAATAACATATTTACACTATATGTGCACCCTGGTTTGTGTAAATCTGGAAGACTAACATTTTCTGTCCCTTAAAAAATATTCCCACTTACGCAACACCACTAAACAGCTTGCATTTCTAACATAAGCATTTCAAAGCACTTTACAGGGTGGAGAAAAACTGCAGGAGGGAAAAGGGGAGAATCAAAAGATAGAGGGAAGTAGGGTTGAAGGTATGGTCAAGGAGGTTTTTCTAAAAGTTGGCTTTTGAAAACTAGGAGGTGGCAAGGTAGAGGGATCGAAGGAGAGAGTGCCAGAGAATAGGGGCATATCAGCTAAAACAGCAACAACTGATGGTGGAGTGAGGGAGCAGTGAACAAGGGGCTACATTGAATGGCACCCCATCCACCACCCTAAACATTCACTCCCTTCACCACCGGCACACAGTGGCTGCAGTGTGTATCATCCACTGGATGCACTGCAGCAACTCGCCAAGGCTTCTTCGACAGCACCTCCCAAACCTGCGACTTCGACCACCTAGAAGGACAAGGGCAGCAGGCACGTGGGAACAACACCACCTGCACGTACCCCTCCAAGTCACACACCATCCCGACTTGGAAATATATCGCCGTTCCTTCATCATCGCTGGGTCAAAATCCTGGAACTCCCTACCTAACAGCACTATGGGAGAATCTTCACCACATGGACTGCAGCGGTTCAAGGCGGCGGCTCACCACCACCTTCTCAAGGGCAATTAGGGATGGGCAATAAATGCTGGCCTTGCCAGCGACGTCCACATGCCATGAACGAATAAAAAAAAACACGGTATTGAAGGAGCAAACTGTGTGCGCATGACTGGAGAAGATTGCTGAGGCAGCATGAGGCAAATTTTGGGGTGTGGGGTGTGAAAGCAAGGATGAAGTTTTTTTTTGTTTTCCTTAACAAATAATTACATGCATATAGTTTATGAAGTCACTTTACATTTGGGACATGGTACTTGGAGGTATATACAATGGTGTACTAAGGTATTCAGTGTGTCGTGTGCATGTTGGGAACAATGAACTGTTTGGGGGTGGCCAAGGTGATTTATTAATAGTCCATGAGGTTTGGCTGGGGCTTACAAATATGATGATGGGCCTTGGCCTTTGTGGAGAACAGGAAAGGATATTGCTACTTTGTGGCCCCCTGCCCTTTGATTTTCTTGATGGATGGTATGGGTCTGTGTGGGAGGTGTCTGGGTTATATGAGTTTCTCGGAATGGGTTCCAGACTGCCTGATATTTCCAGAGTTCCAGGCAGAGTTCACACATAGCCCTTTCTGACTGGGATACATTCCACAGTTGCTCCATCCATATTTGTTGTGGAGAGGAGAATGTTCTACCAGTATGGGGGAATGCATCATCTTGCAGCAAGCAGTGACAGTCGCGCTAGTCTGTGTGTTGCAGTGGGAAGGAGTTGTGCCAGCAGGCACAGGCTCAGATCTACAGAGATTGCAAGGCCTGTCATGCTGTTTGTGACCCCTTGCTGTTTGTGACCTTCCGGTTTGTTGTCCAGAAAGGCTGAACGAGGAGACAGCATCATAACATATCCCTCTGATTGCAGCCCCTCCAGCAGTCAACGTCTAGTGAAGAGTGGAATTTGTGGATCAAGCGTGGGGTGTGGAACACTCGATGTATTAGCTTGGGCAGGCCCTTGTGCATTCTGCTGCAGTTGGTAGTTAAGGCTTTGCTTCCATACTTCTCCCTATTCTTCCTGTTACCTGGCAGCCTAGATCCCACTCCATGGCTTTTTAAATGCCTTTTGTGGCATCTTTTCATCCGGAAGCAATCATGGTATAGAGGATGGGAGATATTTTCATCAAGAAGTGGAAGTAGGGTTCCATTGGGAATGGCCAACATTCATCCCTCAACCAACAACAACATAACAGATTAAACTCGTCATTTGTTTCACTGTTATATATGGGACCTTGCTGTACACAAATTGTGTGCCATGTATGCCTACAAAACAGTGACTGCACGCAAAAGTATCTCAACCTGAGGATGCGAAAGGTGTTATATTAAACAAATTCTCTCTCTCCATAGCCACTCCTCCGCACTTGGATGAGTAGGAAGCTGGCACTGTTTTACCCTCCCAGTTTGTCACGTCTGGCATGCTTTGAGGTGGGTCTCCAGAAAAAATGGCACATCTGCCTGCCCCTTCTTGAAGAAGTCAGGATTGCCTTCCATTTCATTAGATAATTCAGACTGTTGATTCCAGACATTAAACAGATTGGGTTGTTGTTTTGTGCATGAAGGGGCCTGGAAATACCCAGCCTTATGCTTTACTGTGATTCTTGTCCAAGGTAAAGGGAACACACTGATGTACCAGGGTGTGTTTCCATGCCCAGTGAAAGCGATTTTCCTGTGGCCTGTCACCTTATTTGTGCTTGTGTAACACTGTGTACATCATATTGCCCCGTACCTTGTTTAAAGTACATTGTCCCGTCCCGTCCCCCTCCAAGATTTCACTGTGCTTCCCGTAGTTAATTTCCCCATCGGTGATGGGGTGAGGTGGTGGAAGTGGCTTTCGCTTGATCCCCATCCTTGTGTCTAGTCTTGTGAAAATAGCTGCTCACAATGCGTACGTGTTTGCTGGGTGGCTGGCTGGCTTCTTCCACCAGTTCCTGCAACTTGAAAGACCTGCAGCACTTTGTATTAGCATTCAATATTCAACAATTCATTTTCCTTTCCTTCTCCTCCCTCACCCTGCCAAATTACCATATTTGAGTGGTGTTGGCTGTTCAGCATCCTCCAAACAAAGTCACCATTGTTGCATATCTGTGATTAGAGTTCGTAGGTTCACTACCGGGGCTAGATTTGGTTTTCCCTTCCTTGTTCCAGGCGGGATTGCCTGATCAGCTAGGGACGTGGAGTTATCTCCTGTCAGTTTTGAAGGCATTCTGGGATAGAGACTTATTGAGGCGCTGTCCTGTCATCTGACAGGGTTGGTGCTTGTACTAATATTAGGCCTCTGCATTGGGCTGATCATAATGGGTGTGTGGTTGTGCTTGTGGTGGGTCTTGTGTGTGCGGCCTCCTCCTTAGGGGCTGTAAGGAGATCTTGACGTCAATTCACTGGGGTACAGGGAGCCAGAGAATCTTGGAAAGGACACAAGTGATGTGGGTGTGAGACTTTGTGCAAATTAAGATGGGGGCAGGAGCATTTGGAATGAATGATCACTTATGAAGAGTAGCTGTAGTGAAGTCAACTCAGAGAGGATTAGAGAATTTGAGCTTCAAGATGACAAAGATACGGATTAAGGTTTCAGCAGCAGTGCGGATAGGTACAGGTAATGTATAAGAAATTTGCATTGGCAACGGAACAGATGCAAGGGAGGAACCAACAGATTTAATATTTTCAGTGTTAATGAATGAATTCACTTTACATTTTGGGTTTATCATTGTTACTCTTTGTACTCAGTTATGAACTTTCTCCTATCACACGTGTGCTGCCATAGGCCACAAAAAAAACATGCGCCAGCCACTTACCTGTCTCTTCCTTCAAAATGCCCATTGTGTCAATGAAAAAAGAAATCTCCTATTCAGGTTCTTAATTAACTTTCAAATTATCTTATGGCATATACAATTTCCCATACCAGAACAGATCTCTGCCAATGCTGTTCAGGACCTGGCTGCTAGGAAGTGTGTAAAAGGAACTGGAGATGACTTGCCCATCTTGTCAACAGACCCCAATCCTAACTTTCAAGGATCATCAGATTTCTGCTCACTGCCGTCTGATGTCATGAAGTTACCTGAATGGTAAAATGAATGTGCTGCCGTGTATCCTAGCACTTTGTGGCACAATGCATTGGTACACCAACCTACGGCACCCATAAGTGCTGCCCATGAGTTTAGTTTTGTACCCCAATTCAGAATAACAGATTTGTGTTAGAGTTGGAAAATTACATTTGGCAACCAACCAGCACCATATACTTTCCAACTTCACAACCAAATGTAATTTTTTCAGGAGCTCGTTGCAACTGTAATAATTAAAAAGCCAGCACAGGCATGATGGGCTGAATGGCCCCCTTCTGTGCTGCATGAGTCTATTCCTGAAAACCGAACAAAGAATTAAATCTGAAAGAGTCCTGCATTTTTAACATACAAAACACTTTGTGTGAAACAAGCTTCTGTAATTTAAATGAAGACATGTACCTGTACTCTGTGATCCGCTTTCACCAACACGGTCACAAATATAAATGTGAATTTACCAATCATCTTATAAAGCCTAATAGAGGATTCCAACATATAGAAATTTATGGATGAATTTGAAATACAGCTCCACATTCTATATAGGCTTACTTAAATACATTTCTTAATTTAAAAAAATAAACATTCCACAAAAAATGCAAGTTATATCACAAGTTGGCTGATTAAATATTTACTGTAATTTTTATTTGCAGCTGGATAATGCATTACTTCCTCCAGGGATCTGAATTCAAATCCTGCTCTAAAGGGGTACAAAATCTTCCTCCCAGAAATAATTGTTAAGGGTCACCAGTGAATTGAGGTCTGGCAGTCTCAGTCCGCATACGCAGAACAAAGCAGAAGATAGTCCTGAATACTCAGGGTCATCAAGAAAGAGAACAAAGCTGCCCCAGTGCTGTAACATTTCATCTAACAGCCAAGCAGGTGAGGGAAATGAAAAGCAACTGCAGCCAATGCTCATCAGCTAACAGTAATACTGGACACGTTTCACTTAGCTTGAAAAATCCCATGCTATTTGGCGAGGTAGATTATTCGGCTGTTCGTTACTTAAGGTAGAATCGGCCACCTAACTCCCTGCCCTGAAACCAGCCAAACGTGAGCTGTGAATTGTATTGGTATCTCAGCTGGTTGATCAATGATTGGTATTAAATCAAAGTTCAGTGTTTTCCCACCAGGAAGTGGGAGAAGAATGTAAGCCACTTTAGGCCAGTTTCATACATCTCAGTAAAGATTTACAGCGTGGCACTGGCAGGCATCTAGAAGCTTATCATTTTTTTTTCCTGACCAAGCGGGAAATGTAAAAGAGACCAAAATCAAATCTTTCTATGGCCTGGTACTTCAAACTGTAACCCCTTGATAACAATGCAGACTCTTACACTGCAATACTCATATTATTATATAAACTCATGTTCTTGTAGTCTAGTAAATCATAAAATCCAATCATTACTGCTAACTGTTGGAGGATAAGGATAGGGTAGGTATCTTGAATGAATGAAGGTTGATGAAAAACATACCTCTGAAGAGGAAGTTCATAAGCCAGAGCACAGCAGACAAGAGCTGTTCCATCTGCTCTGAAAACATGTTACTGTACTTCAGTGACTGGAGCAGCTGACAAGAATTGGCTATTATTTATGAAGCAACATTGCTCTCTGGATATTTTTCAAGCTGACTAAAGCAGATCCTACAGCCAGACTTGATGAGGCAGCATATATCTTTGGGGGATGTGTGCCATGAAATCAGCCACATGCTAGAGCTGGTGTTGAAAACTGCAGAATTCTTTTTGAAAAACAAACAAATGCTTTTCCTCCCAACCATTGACCTTTTAGTCTTTTTAACGGTTAAATGCGTCACTGGCATTGAAGTGGGAGGAAAGCATATTGGTACAAAATTGTGATGCCAAAAACAACTGTTTTGTACTTAGACGTCCTAATAAAAATTGTTCAAAATGATTTGACTGCAGATGAAATGGAAACAATTGCCATTAGGTAATGAACCAGCTGGTTTAGTGGAACCAGTAAGGAGCATGAAGTAAAACTCCAATCAGCTCAGGCACAACCTTGTCCCCCAATGACCTCAGTTGCTACAGCGACTTGGTGCCATACCTGGTCAAATGCTGGCTTGATGTCAAGGGCAGTTATGCTCACCTGGCAGAAACTGAGCTGAGTTAACATGGAGCGGGACATTTACCCACTCATTTCCCGCTCCGATCTGACCGAATGCAATTTTAAATTGCAGGCAGCAAGGAAACCTGCCTGAGGCCGGTGGGGTCCTCTTTAAATTGCAGATCGCGCTCCTATGATGTCATCGGGGACCGACCCGCTATTTTAACGCAAGGTCTGAGAGAAGAGCAGTGGTCGCTTTCCCGCTAGGTCAAACCTGTCGGGAGCTGGACTGAGGACGAGTTGAGGCCCAGATAGGCAAGTTAAAAAAATAAATTTTAAGGTTTCCTTGTGGCCCGAGAGGAGCAGGAAAACTTGAAGTCAATGGAAAAGTAAATTGAACGCGGTGTAAAGCAGGCTGTCCATTCGTTATGAGCGTGTTTTGTGCTACTGGTGATTACCAATTTCACTCCCAGGTTGTCTACATTCCAATGAGGACTTCAGGAGCATTTAAAAAAAAATACTGGTGTGTTAGATCCCTGTTTTTCTGCATTCTATTGCACCGCAAGGTCCTACTGTCAACTTAAGGCCAGTCAAATTGTACAGAATTTCTAACTTTGTATTAACAAACAATCCTTGCAACAGATTTTTTAAAAGAAATCTAAGCAAGCTGATTATTTTGCCAGGTGACAGAATTCTGGGGATAGAGTCCCTAAGAACTACAGAAAGATAGCTACCGAAAACAGTACCTATGCAACTTAGCACAAATTACTTGCAATGAGCATTTTTGTAGTGTCAGGAGGAAGAGAGCAGAGAAAGTCACTACAAACCAGCCCTATGATTCAATATAATATTGCTGAAATTGGAACACCTATATCGTGGGGAAGCACAATTATCTGCACTCCCATTGTCCGCACTTCTGAATATCTGAAAGAATTCTGTGAAGGCTGGGGCTTAGTTTAACATTAACCAGCAACAATGCAACTGAGCATTTTAACTTATTTTTCAGACTCTGGCTCTTTGATCCAACAGGATAAGTAGCTGTTATCTAAATGTCCAGTACATGGTAGAATTTACTATCCATGCAATGCTGATCTTTGACTTCAGGTCAGGAGATCAGTAAGAGTCAGGACTTTGGGTTCAGAAGACCAGCAATTTTTCTGAAGAAGATCTCATTGTTAAAGTGAAAGAAAATGTGGGTCTTATCTACAAATGCTGGGAACGTGATTAAGTAACCTAACCAATCAGAAGTTTAAAACGCACTGTGTCAGACTAAGTAAAGGAGGATTTTCGATTATCTGCTGAGAGGTTCCCTCCATCATGGTAGATACTCGAGGTTCCACTGTAATCTCAGTAGTATGAAATCAAAAGCTAACATTATGCTGATGTTTAAATCAGTACAATGAAATGCATTAAGACCTGAGTCTACAGCTAATTAAATATTACAGCATAACTGACAACTGGATTTTCTGTTTTATAAAATAAATAAACCCAATTGATTTAAATTTACAATGCTATTCAGAAACACTTACATACTACAACTTGGCACAGAAAGCAAACACATAGCTTTTAGTTTCCAACTTTCAGTTTGGGAAATTCTGTAAGGATTACTAATGAGGTACTGTCACTGCAGTGTTAAAATAATGGAGCACAGCTCCTTGAAATATTTTATCATTTATCTACCCATGTTAGTGATCCATGAGATTTTCCAGAGGTAAGGATTAAGGGTACAACTACGAGCTTCTGATGTCTCCGTCATTAATAAATTCTCCATCTATCTAAATCACCATAAGTAAAGTAGCACTCCATTTGTGAGTGTCATTCAGGCACTGAGCAAATTTATGAGTGCTGCACTGCATTTTATGGAGATGTTTACTGCAATTATTGTAAAATCCTGAATCCAAGTGGGGCCTGAAATCCAGCATGTAAATTAGTCCTATGTATAAAACCTCATATCCCATTTTAGAGTCTGAGTTTCTCCCAACAACTTTTTATGTGTAACTTACTGGACTGCAGTTTCCACAAGCAGGGCAAGGCTCGATGGACTGAAATCTTTGTCTTTATTCTCTGCAGTATCTGGGTTAACATAGCCCAAGTCTAACGATTAATTCTGAACCATGCTATTTTAAAACGGCCAAGCTAGTAGTTTGTCTTTTTGCTTCATTGCATTATTTTATCTGTAAATTAATCTGGACCATGGTTCTAGTCTGTACTCTGTGGTCCAGCAGTGTGATGTTTTCTGCTGTCTGAGGTAACAGAAGAATGTGGCAACATTGTCTAAACCAGTTGATACATTACTTTTTTCTCCTCTATGTCTCCCCCTGCACTGCTGGCTGACTCCAGTTGCCAGCATAGGGAATTCTGTTTTGGTGTCAATGTATTGCCCCCAGTACAAATGGGGTAGCTCCATTAATATACCTACATGGATTTGATTGCTGAGTTTAGATTAGAATATGATAAAAATAAGGATTTTTTTTGTCTTTGGATTTGATGAGTAAATCCATGTTAAAAATGATATCATCCAGCTGTGAGATGTCTGCATGAAATTGCCTTTGTTCCTTGGCAAACTTAGTCTATGGATGGTCTGTACACGAAGCTGACTGCAACATAATTACCTTTGTCAACTGATTCAATATGGATGCTTGTCTTAAATGCATTCTTGTGCTGTATCTGTGCTTCACTGCCCAAAGTGCAGCCCGCTGTTCTCAGTTTCCACAGGGGCCCTGTAGGGCTATGTTATGTGAATTCACCTTGGTAATAATAGTCTAAAAGTATAATTTCCAACTGGTGCTGAGTGCTAAAACCAGGCTATTTGAAAAGGCATGAATATTGCCAAGAGGAATCATGATTCTTAGACCCACTATTTACTCTGATGTTAGTGTCCCAAATCATGTTTGTTAAAGTAATCTCAAGGAGACTTCTACATCAAATGTCAAGCTCATTAGCCATTCTCTAGCCTTCCTTTCGTCGTGCCATAAGCTAATTGGCAATTTATATTGACAGCGTGTCCATTCAACACTGACATTAGATCCAATCCTGAAGTGTATTTGGTTTTCCCCTGTGCCAGCCTGGGGAGTTTATACTGTCAAAAGTTACATTTATGGAGGAATCACAAGTTGATATTCTATAGTTTCCATTCAGTAAAGACAGTAAAAGTTTTGTCTTTGTAGAAGTTGCTCCTCTATATTTAGAGGATATATGGAGTAACATTGATTTTTTTTGGTAAACAGAAGTCAAGATAAATGAGAGCTTCAGTGTTACCAGTAAACAAACTAGTGAACGGTACAAAGCCAGAGTGGTTTGACTGGATCATCAGTTTATCTGAATCATTGAGTTATATACAGAATACAACAGCACTAACTTTATGAATAAACTTCAGTATCACCAAACATTTGATGTGGCTTACTCTGGATTTTTACATCAGTGATTCTGCTTAGACTTCTAAAGGTACTATGTTATCTTATAGGGAGTGGGGGAAGAAAGCATAATTGTGATAACAGCTTCAAAAAGAAGTAGCAGTTTCCACAATAACTGCTTTAGATCAGTACAAAGACAGTAGAAATACAGAAACTAAGTTGTTTTTGTTATATTAAGTAACTAAGCTTTTGCAAAATTTCAGCAGCATATCTTCACAGTATAACTTTTATATTTCAGCTGCATTCTTGATACAGTGCAGTGCTGAGAGAACAACAAAGATCAAGAAATAGGTTGGTGAGTGGGGTGAGGGACCCTCTTGGTGCCCCAACAGGGCTGGGGTAGGAGAAGAAGCGGGGCTGGTGCGGGGTGGGAGGGGTGCAGCTGGAGGCCAGACGGAAGAGAAGTAGTTTTACATTTAAGTTAAAATATTAAAGCTGTAAAAGACTGAAGAAATTAAATATACAAACAGATATATAAAAATAAAAACGTACCAAATTTTTGGTGGGCAGGGAGGGTAGACAAATCAAATGAAAGAACAAAATGTTGGGTGGATCATTGTAAGATGCTGACACACAGGTTTTCATTATAAATACTGGCATTAAAAGCACAACACGTGCCAGGAGAAGGATGGATAATGTGGACAGGAGGTACAGCCATATACAAGACATATTCAGATAGAAACACACACACACAATCTTGCATGCATACAAATACACACATATCAGCCATAAAAGTACAAACCAACACTTAACCTAACACGTACAGACAATTCATCTATTTCTAAATCCATTTACATGAAAGTTTTTAATATTCCCAATTCTGGTTCACTTTAACACAGTCTGTATTCAAAATAAAATAAAAATCAAGTATTTGATATGCACAGTGCATGTTACTTTCCTGTAAATAGAGCAGTGTGCATCATCCTCTGTATGTAATTACGAGCTAATGCCTATTCATTTCCAAGTCAAATAATTTTAATAAACCATGAACAGCAACTTGGATATATGATTATCATTTTATAATGATTATGATACAATGCAGAATGCAGTATACCATAAGATGCAGAGAAACTGGCAATGGCTAGCTAGTGATGAATGTGAGCAGTCAATCCAGTCATTAAGGCTTCTGGAGGTGGGTGGTTGATCCAATTCACATCTGTTAGATTGCTTTGTGATAAATAGCCATCTGGTTGATGTTGCACTGATAGACATACGTTGTCGTTGGTTTTTCTGCTTTTTCTTTCCTTTTGATCCCAATCATAACACATTTTCTTTGCGTATAAAAACAGACATCTAGGATTAACCTTTCCATTCTCTTTTCATGCATCTTCTATTTCTCCTAAAAAGGGGTATTTTTATCCAATCCAAGGGAGGGCAAGATTATGATAACCTATTCAATATACTTGTTGAATACTATACTGTGCGCACTGCATTTAGACTTCTTAATATGAAAATGACATCTTGGAAGCTCTTCAAAACATTTTTATAAAGGATATGACATATTTTTATCCTGGTGACACCTTGGAACCCTCAGGATGATCCAGTTTATTCAAAAACAGAAGTTCCCTGCTGAGGCTCTTTAATTGCTACCAACTGTTACTTTTGCAAGTCTATTTACATTGTTCCACACCACTACAAAGGAGATAGTAACTCCACTGTAATTTGTTAACCATCATTTATGTGAGGGAACCATCTGACATACCTTCAGTGTACAGACATATGTAAACTGCAATGTAAAATAACCAGAAATGGAGCTCTGCTCTACATTCATACCAAACCAGCCAGAGGAAACAGAACACGACCCATCAGATAATGGTAATGTGGTTAAAGATACAGGCTGCACCATGAATATGGTAATCATTTAGATGGATGAATTTTCTGGCCAGAATTCAAATATTCACATATTTCAAACAACTGTTAAAACTGTCTGCACATTCTGCGTGGCATGTTAGTAAAGATTAAACCAAATGAGCAGCATTCAGTAATAATGCCATTTTATACTGCTCCCTTGGCGTTTGTGCTGATTGCCGAGATTTTCGGTGTACCAGTGGTAAAGGAACACACAAACATACAAAAATGATGGGCAGGAAAGGTCCATCTGGTCATCATGCCTACCCCACGCCATCGTGATGCCTGAAGCATCATAAGACACCCCCTACCCACCAGCAGCCATGTAATCTCCTGGGCGGACAGAAACAATTAAAAAGCCAAAAAGATAATAAAAATCAATGCAGTTATAATGGGTGATTTTAATTTTCACATAGACTGGGAGAAGCAGAACTGCTCAAGTCATAAAGGCAGCGAATTTCTATTTGGGACAGTTTTCTGGAACAATATGTTTTAGAATAGACAAGGGAACGGGCCATTAAAGACTTAGTGATGAATAACAAGCCAAATTAGTTAACAATCTGACAGTAAGCGAACATTTTGCGAACAGTGACCATAATAGGATCGAATTTGATATTAAGTTTGAGAGGGAGAAAGGAGAGTCATAAACTAAGGTTTTAAATTTAAGCAAGGCAAATTCCAAAGGGATCAGACATAAATTGACCACAGTAAACTGGGCTGAACTGTTAATGGCTAAACCTATAGACAAACAGTGGGAAGTATTCAAAGAAGTATTTGGTACAATACAAAACTAGTACATATCCCTAAAACGTGAAAGCTCCACTTGTGTAGTTAAGCAACCATGGTCAACAAATAAGGTGAGGTACAGTATCAAGCTAAAAGAAAAGGCTCATACAAATGCAAAGAAAAGTCGAAATCCAGCAGACGGAGAACTATAAAAAACAACAAAGGAATACAAAGAAAGTATTAGGAGGTGCAAAAAGAGAATATCAAAAAAAATTGCAAGGGATATCAAAGCTAACAGTAAAAAATCTTTATCAATATATTAAGAGAAAGAGTGATAAGAGGGAACGTGGGCCTATTAAAGATAGACGCAGGTGCCACTATAATAGACACTAAGAAAATGGCAGACGAGAGGCTATTGCCAGGACTGGAGAATTTTAGCTATGAGGAAAGATTGGATAGGCTCGGGTTGTTCTCTTTGGGATAGAGGAGGCTGAGGGGTGATTTAATTGACGTGTACAAAATTATGATGGGACTAGATAGAGTGGATCGGAAGGACCTATTTCCCTTAGCAGAGGAGTCAATAACCAGGGGGCATAGATTTAAAGTGATTGGTAGAAGGATTAGAGGGGAGCTGAGGAAAAACTTTTCCACCCAGAGGGTGGTGGGGATCTGGAACTCACTGCCTGAAATGGTGGTAGAGGCAGAAACCCTCAACTCATTTAAAAAGTACCTGGATGTGCACCTGAAGTGCCGTGACCTGCAGGGCTACGGACCAAGTGCTGGAAAGTGGGATTAGGCCAGGTGGCTCATTTTCGGCTGGTGAAGACACGATGGGCCAAATAGCCTCCTTCCGTGCCGTAAATTTTCTATGACTTGTTAAATGAGTACTTTGCATTCATTTTCACAGTAGAGGAAGAGGATAAAATACCAGTGGTACAAGGGAAATTAAAAATAAGTCAAGGAGAGGAACTTATTGGTTTAATATAAGTAAAACATGGTAAGAGAGAAAATAATGGGACTTAAGGGCTTACAAAGCACCAGTCCCACTAGAAAGTTTCCACTCCAAGTGCGCAAGAACATCTCATGTTTGTCCAATTGTTGTTGTTACTTTAACATTTAAAAAAAAGTTATAGCAGGCTATCTTTCAATCTCAACGAATTGTATCCCATCAGGTCTTCTCAATTAGTAACATCTGACCATAGCTGAAGCTGGTGAAGTGTGGTCTGTGCACATGTGGGCCTCTGCATTCTCCCATCCACACTACAGCAGGCAATGCAACAATGATAGCAATGCTGCTCAAATGTGGTTTGTACTCCACCAGCAGGTACAATGTAACAGCATAAGAAAGCCTATTCTGAGATTCTGATAATGCCTTGGTGATAGTAGTAACTCAAATCTAATCACTCCTTTTGAAGCATATATTACAGTACCGTTTGCAAGGGCAGTTAAACTCCGATCAGATCAATCCAATTTTGTCCAATAAAGCATCCATCATTTTGTCACTTTTAATATAGAGGAAAGAACAAACTTGCAGGAGGGTCAGTAACCAGAGGATACAGATTTAAGATAACTGGCAAAAGAACCAAAGGAGAATTTTTTTTAAGCAGTGAGTTGTTATGTCTTGGAATGCACTACCTGAAAGAGTGGTGGAAGGAGATTCAATAGCAACTTTCATAAAGGGAATTGGATAAATACTTGAAAAGGAAAGAATTGCAGGGCTATGGGGAAAGAGCAGGGGATTTGATAGCTCTCTCAACGAGGTGGCATAGGCACTATGGGCTGAATGGCCTCCTTCGGTGCTGTATGATTCCATGACAAACCTTTCACAACCTCAGGACGTCCCAAAGCACTTTACAGCCAATGAATTACTTTTGTGATGTAGGAAACATGGCTGCCAATTTGCAAACAAGGTCCCATAAACAGCAATGAGATAATGACTAGATAATCTGTTTTAAAACTCTGTTTCTTCCTCCACAGATGCTGCCTGACTTGCTGAGCTTCTCCAGCTTGTTTTAGTGTTGTTGGTTGAGGGATAAATATTGCCCAGCACACCAGGGAGAAACTCCGCTGCTCTTCTTAGAGTATGTCATGGGACCTTTTACGTCCACCTGAGAGAGCAGATGGGGCTTCGGTTTAACGTCCCATCCGAAGGGCAGCACCTCCAACAGTGCAGCACTTCCTCAGTACTGCACTGGTCAGCCTAGATTTTGTGCTCAAAGCTCTGAAATGGGAATTGAACCCACAACCTCTGACTCAGAGGCAAGAGTGCCACTGAGCCATGGCTGACATACAATAGGAGTATATAAACCAGCAGCATACTTGAAGTTTTTTTTTATTGCTGACAGCAACAATTGCTATGCTTTTCCATTGGATTGACATACATGCATAATAAAATGAGCAGGACTTCAATGTCACAGGGACCTTGGTTTGGCGATTCCAAACAAAAGATCCATGTGGTTTCAAAATACATGTGCATATAATTTTATATGCATGCTCTTCAAACAAATTAGTCTTGCTCTATTCTTAAGTTTTTGATCTTTGTATTTTTATATCCAGGTGTCATACCTGAGGGAAAAGAATTATAGAACATGAGGTCATCATGAGCCTATATACTGATGTGTATAATCTTATTGTGCACATATATTAGTGCTGCAGCAAAACAGCAACAAATACATCAGTAACTTATTTACATTGGGAATTTCTTACCATCAAAAAACTTTTGATTATATGAAAGGGAGAGGCCACATAACTAACCACAGAAAAAAAACTATACAAGGTGCTGTAAAAATTCAATATAGATGTCCTTACTGTGTATATCATTACTCTCTCATTTTGGCAAAAATGCTACAAGTTGTTTTGGTGTCCAATTCACTCTTGTATTTAGAGTGCAAAAAAAAACACTTTGAAAGCTGCAACTTGCACATCAGATTTGACAGTAACCAGATCAGTAACCAGTAATCTGCTAAACGTACCATGTCAGGGCTTAAATGGCCATTCTTCCTGGGTCAGTGAGCGTTAGCATGCCATTTGACTGCAGGAGCATCAGCAATTGAGCTTGACCTTGTCCTCACCTGATATTGAGTCCATTCCTGCATACTTTCAATAGGGGGTCACTGGATAGCAGTCATGAGAGTGCAATCTGGCCTATTTAGCCTTCCTACCATCAGGCACTGAGACCAAGTGTAAAACCCCTACAATGTACTGCTTGAGATTTGCTAACTAAATACAAATTAAGGATCAAATCTGGGACCTTCCCAGCATGGCTCATTTGTCTGGACTGGCTCATTCACCCGCCCGAGTAAAAATCAGTCGGTGGGATCCAGGAGCCTCTCCGGCAGGAAAGTAACCCGGGGCATTTTAACTGCCCAGCCGCCTGCTTGCCGTCGGGCACGTAGGGTTAAAATAGCACCTCTGTGTTTACTTTTGTTCTCCACTATGCATTTGTTACCTTGTATACTCAGGCCAGCAACATAATGTATATTGCTTAAATAAAATATATGAAGATCATCCCTTTGCCAGCAATTCACAGATGTGAAGCACACACAGTAAGCAAAACTTTCATTAGTGCAGCTCAGAATGTAAACATCTGAAACATATTCCTCACTATTTGTCTAAATCTTTAAAATCTTAAGTGGTATAAATATTATCTGTAACAAACACTGCACAATGTTTAGACAAGTGTAAACTATTTTAGTAATGCACTCCTCAAACTCTGTTAAAACGTTAACTATTAGCAACTGTTCTCAAATCTTGGTTATATAACTTTACTTAAGTGACTTCCTATTGAAAAGGTTAAAAAACCACAGTATCCATTTTTATTGCCCAAGAAAAACTGCATTTAATAAGAAATTAAAACTTTGAACATAAATCAGACATGTTTGTAACTTCGATCAAAAAGGTGCAATTAACAAAAATAACTACAAAAAAAAGTCTGAATATAATCTATTAATTTTGGCTACTTTTTATGAAAACCTGTAAAATGGGTTAGTGTAAAATAGCCATTAGGATTTTCTTTGTGTTCCAATATCAGGGAGGGAATTAAGACTCTCTCTATTTATTATGGGTTCCCCACGTATTTGGAGGTGGTGAGATTTTCAGATGAGGACACAGGGGAAGAAGGGTGTTGATGTGCTGGTTCTAACTGTACTCATTCCTTAGTACTTAAGGTTGCCAGTGGCTCACTCCAAAATCTTAATAGTTCAGAAAAATTCATTTATGGAAATGAAACAGTGCCCAATATGAAAAGGCTGAGAATTCAATGTATGGCAGGAGTTTCAGGAATAATTTTTTTTTCAATTTAATATTCTCCAAATTTACACGCGGACCAATTTTCTCCCTACCCAGGGTAAATGTAAGGAATCTTACAACACCAGGTTATAGTCCAACAGTTTTATTTGAAAATCACAAGCTTTCAGAGCTTACCTCCTTCGAGGTAATTCTCAATGAGGTAAGCTCCGAAAGCTTGTGATTTTCAAATAAAACTGTTGGATTATAACCTGGTGTTGTTAGATTCCTTACATTTGTCCACCCCAGTCCATCACCGGCATCTCCACATCATGGCTACCCAGGGTAAGGCAAGGGATAAACTGCAGGATGAAAATGAAACTGCACACTGCAAGTCCAAGATGAGTTTACACAGGCAAGGGGATGTTGCACTGCAGACACATTCATGTAATCAGGACTTGCAGGCAGCTAAAAAACTAAAATGTATCACTCTACAGTTTTAAACATTTATTTACCTTGTATACTTCAAAGATGTAAACAGTTAAGCAGTGTACCACAACTGATCATGAAATATTTGTTGTTCAGTTACAAGTGAAACCACTGATGAGTCCTGAAGCTGTACTTTCTCTCTAGGATAATGTTGAATGTACAATATTTTTTGGTATATTACACTACTCCTGCCAACACAGGTCACACAAATACAGCTAATGAAGGCCTATAACAATTATATCAAAAGGACAAAGCATCTGCATGGTAAGAATTAGAACAATAGTGAACACAAATGCAACAAAAATCAAGCATTTTTGTCTATAATGTTTCATGGTATTGGCTTTTCTTTTTCACATGGCACCTATGGAGTCAAAAAATAAGACAATTCTCAAAAAAGTGGTCCAGCTAGTTTTGATTAGATAATCTCAGGATACAGACATTTGCCTGGAATTTCTGCAGAGATTCTCCTGATCACCTGCTGTAACTTCAGCAGAAACCCCGGGAAATTGGCAGAAAACAGCCATCAATTCTTTTCCCAGGACAAGTAAAGGAAATCTTGTAGCTTAGCACAGAAAACAGAATACAAAAACCATATCAATTCAAATCATCGACATCGCAAAGTAACCTTTGTACCCCAAAAGAGGCAGAGAAGGGAAGGTGAGTATGTGACAAGAATCATAGAATATCACAGCACAGAAACAGGCCAATTGGCCCCTCAAGTCTGTACTAGTGCTTCTCTCCACCAGCGACCTAGTCCAATATTTAATATTATTCTTTTTCAAGCAATTATGTATTTCCTTGACTCTGTTTCGACAATGAATTATATAGGCAATTCCAATTTCCAACCACCCTCTGTAAAGAGTGTTTCCCAACCTCCCATGTCAATCTTTTTGCCCTCCTAAGAACCCACTTCTCTGATTAAGCTTTTGGTTACCTTCCTGAATCCTTCTTTCCCTGACTTGACATCTGTTTACCGAATGTTTATCTCTGAAGCACCTTGGGTTTTTAAAAAAAAGTTCAAAGTGCTATATAAATGCAAGTTTTTGTTATTGTTCTAGAGTATCTTTTTTAAAATGACCTGAAATCTTAACATAATTTTAAACCAGCAGCTGACCCCCTGTGGCACCACTAGTGAGTTGGGAAAGCAGGGTAGTGGGATTGGTTTGGATTGCTCTAAAGAAGAGCCAGCACAGATATGATGGGCAAAAGAGCCTCCTTCTGTGCTATAACAATCTACAGTGCTAAAGCAATTTTGAGTGATCTGATTGGTTTATCAACAAACCACATTAGGCAATTGTTTACGTATGATTTTCCCTGTTATAAATGTTGACACTGGAAGTGACTTGCTACTGGAAGTAATGTTTGTGGACAGGAAGTGTATGCCATATGCAAGATTCTCTGTAATATATAGGTTTCTGGGTCTGCCATTTGTTCATGTAAAGGTCAGCTCTCGGTCATTTTATTAAAATACAAGCATACTTGACATGAGCACTGAGAAATGACAAATTTCTGGAGTGTACTTATGCCGAAACTTTATTGAAATAATATATTTAGTTGTGTATCATGATGATATTTTGATAGCATTCTCCAGAAAGTCCAATAAGTACACTGCCACCCTCATTATAAAACTCAGTTATAGCAGTCTTGTTGTTATAAAACTACTGCAGCCTTGCTCCCAATGTTTTCATGGTATGTGCATATTTTAATGGTATTTTAAAAAAAGATTAGAGAATAATTTGATTAATTTCCAGGGTAGGAATTTCCTGTTCTAATATTCATTGAAATATTCTTTCATGGCTGTGTTTTTTAAAAACATTTTATTATTTTACTGCAAGAAGCTAACAAACAGATCACAAATTGAAACAGGAAAACTGACCAATTTAAATCTCAAATGGGATTTAACCTTTGAGAGGCAGGAGTAACCAAACAGGACTCTATAGCCCACTGGTTGTCTCAACGCTTTCACAACCAGACAACGCTGACGAGAGGATGGGAAAACAGCACCAATCAGCTGACTAACAAAGCAGAAGGTAACTTCCCTCCACATGAAGACCGAGTTTCAGAAGGTGTTGCCAAGAGAAGGAGGGTGGGAAACCTGTTGCTGTACATGGCATCAGGAGAAAGCCATTGTTGCACATACAGGAACATCGTGGCAGGTCATCCTGCTGAATGCAGAAGCACAGAGAGGACAGAAAAAGTGTTAACTGCCCAATCCAGTGTGTCCTGGGAGGCAGCAGCATACTGCCACTGTTCTGGCAGAGGAGGAAGCAGGTGGCACCATAGTGTGTGTCCCAGAAGTAATGCACATCTCAGTCCAAGATAGTCCTCAATCTGGCTGATATCAAAATAACTTCCCTGAATGTAAAGGTGCTAAAACACCCAAAGGAAAGAAAACATTTTGACTAACTTAAAAAAGAGGCAATTTGATGTGGCATTCTTGTAGGAAATTATCAATTTCCAAGCGAAACATGCAAAATTCAATGCGCTGTAGACGCAACTCTGGCTCCCCCATTCTCATGAAATGGCAGAGGGTTGGACCAGTTTAAAAACAAAATTATTTTGCATGTCTAAATTTAATGCTCATCAGTGAAAGTGATGTCAGTACTGGAGAGCACTCCCCACTTTGGACATTCAGTGTCAGCATTGAGTACTCCTATTTCAGGTATAACACAGTTAGATGCAGAGTAAAGCTCTCTCTGTTTTGCCTTACATTATGCCACAGCCCCCACCTCAGAAGAGTACACCCTAAAGCACAAGTCTGACACTTTCCCATTTCCCACACATCTTTCATCCTCCTTGACTGTCAATTATTGCTGAATTAAGAACAGTTTTGTGCTGTTAGCTCATTCCCACTAGGAACTGGATTGATAGTGTTGTTATGATCTGGAATGCACTGCCTGAAAGGGTGATGGAAGCAGATTCAATTGTAACTTTCAAAAGGGAATTGGATATAGACTTGAAAAGGAGAAATTTGCAGGGCTATGGGGAAAGTACAGGGGAGTGGGATTAATTGGCTAGCTCTTCAAAGAGCCGGCACAGACACGACGGGCCGAATGGCCTCCTTTTGTGCTGTAGGATTCTATGATATTGCCCCAGCTCATTTCACATAGAACTCTCTAACCAGCACTTGATTCAGCTTGTAGCACCCTCACCGAAGTGGGTTCAAATTTCAGCACATAATCTAGACTGACACTTCAGTGTAGTGCCAAGGGAGTGTTGCATTATCGTTCGGATGAGATGTTAAACCCGCCGGCCTGTTCAGGTGGACATAAAAGATCCTTTGGCACCATTTGAAAAGCAGGGAGTACTGCTGATGTCCTGGCCAGCATTCTTCTCTTAACTGTCAAAAACAGTCAGTCATCTCATTTGCTTTTTATGGAACTTGAAGATGTGATATGATGCTATATAAATGCACGTTCTTTTTTTCTTGTTATCACTGCGCTAGATTTGAACTCTGCTTCTTGGATGAAAGAACAGTGTCTAACCCACTGCATCAGCAATTTAACCAAATTTTAGTTGCAGTATGCTTTCAGATCAAAGTACCTTTGAAATATAAATCTGTCTTTTCTCTTTAAGATGCTGATTGACCTGCTGTGCCTTCCCAGTATTTTCTGTTTTCATTTTAAATTTTCAGCATTTAGGATTTTAGTTTTTTTATCCGTTTTCAGATCCAACTGGATGAAAACAGGAAGAAATCATTTCCAATTGGACAAGACCCAATATGCATTTTGGATCAAAACATGTCCTGAGAAAGCATTTAAATTGCTTGTACAAAATAAATAGAAAAGAGAGGTTGTTTGATCCATACATTGAAAATCTGAGTGCAAATTACAATCTATTTTCTGGTACTCAAAAGAAATTCAGTGTCTATTTTTTCAACTCTCCTCTCTATATATTATATTTTTTGTCTAGAAAAGTACTTTTAAATCCATAGGTTTATCATCATAAGATATGATAAGAACTCTTAGCTTCAAATCTGTTCTGCTGCTGGTGGTCCATTTTACTTTTTTATTTAGCTTTGTTTGCTGATTCACCAATACGGAAGCAAGGTTGTTTATATGGAATGTTTTGGTTGCAAATGCAACCATTTGTTAAAAAGTCCCGATTCTAATTCAGAGGTCAGCCACAGGTAAGACCATAAGAGATAGGAGCAGGAGTAGGCCATTCGGCCCCTCGAGCCTGCTCCGCCATTTAATGAGATCATGGCTGATCTGATTTTTACCTCAACTCCACTTTCCCACCCTTTCCCCATATCCTTTGACTCCCTTGCTGATCAAAAATTTGTCTAACTCAGCCTTGAATGTATTCAATGACTCAGCCTCCACAGCTTTTTGGGGTAAAGAATTCCAAAGATTCACGACCCTCTGGGAGAAGAAATTCCTCCTCATTTCTGGGCGACACCTTATTCTGAGACTATGCCCCCTAGTTTTAGATTCCCCCATGAGAGGTAACATCCTCTCAGCATCTACCCTATCGTGTCCCCTCAGAATCTTATACGTTTCAAAAAGATCTCCTCTCATTCTTCTAAACTCCAATGAGTACAGACCCAACCTGTTTAATCTTTCCTCATAAGACAACCCTTCCATGCCTGGAATCAACCTAGTGAACCTTCTCTGAACTGCCTCCAATGCAAGTATGTCCTTCCTTAAATAAGGGCACCAGAACTGTACGGAGTACTCCAGGTGTGGTATCACCAGCAACCTGTACAGTTGTAGCATGACTTCCCTGCTTTTATACACCAACCCCCTAGAAATAAGGGCCAATATTCCGTTTGCCTTTCGGATTACCTGCTGCACCTGTACATTGACTTTTTGTGTTTCATGTACGAGGACACCCAGATCCCTCTGTACTGCAGCATTTTGTAGTATTTCTCCATTCAAATAATATTTTGCTTTTTTATTTTTCCTCCCAAAGTGGATGACTTCACATTTTCCCACATTATATTCCAACTGCCAAATTTTTGCCCATTCGCTTAACCTGTCAATATCTCTTTGCAGACACTTTGTGTCCTCATCGAAACTTGCTTTTCCACCTATCTTTGTATCATCAGCAAATTTGGCCACAAGACACTCTGTTCCTTCATCCAAGTCATTGATATATATTGTAAATATTTGAGGCCCCAGCACTGATTCCTGCGGCACCCCACTAGTTATAGATTGCCATTTAGAAAATGACCCTTTTATCCCGACTCTTTGTTTTCTGTTAGTTAGCCAATCCTCTATCCATGCCAGTATATGTCCCACCGGCAGGACAGACCCACCAGAGGTGGCGGTACAGTGATATACAGTCAGGAGGGAGTGGCCCGAGGAGTCCTCAACATTGACTCTGGACCCCATGAAATCTCATGGCATCAGGTCAAACATGGGCAAGGAAACCTCCTGCTGATTACCACCTACCGTCCTCCCTCAGCTGATGAATCAGTCCTCCTCCATGTTGAGCACCACTTGGAGGAAGCACTAAGGGTAGCAAGGGCACAAAATGTACTCTGGGTGGGGGACTTCAATGTCCATCACCAAGAGTGACTCAGTAGCACCACGACTGACCGAGCTGGCCGAGTCCTGAAGGACATAGCTGCCAGACTGGGCCTGCGGCAGGTGATGAGCGAACCAACATGAGGGAAAAACTTATTTGACCTCGTCCTCACCAATCTACCTGTTGCAAATGCATCTGTCCATGACAGTATTGGTAGGAGTGACCACTGCACAGTCCTCGTGGAGATGAAGTCCCGTCTTCGCACTGAGGACACCAATCAACGTGTTATGTGGCACTACCACCGTGCTAAATGGGATAGATTCAGAACAGATCTAGCAGCTCAAAACTGGGCATCCATGAGGCACTGTGGGCCATCAGCAGAAGCAGAATTGTATTCCAGCACAATCTGTAACCTCATGGCCCGGCATATTCCTCACTCTACCATTTCCAACAAGCCAGGGGATCAACCCTGGTTCATGAGGAATGTAGAAGAGCATGCCAGGAGCAGCACCAGGCGTACCTAAAAATGAGGTGCCAACCTAGTGAAGCTACAACTCAGGACTACATGCATGCTAAACAGTGGAAGCAACATGCTATAGACAGAGCGAAGCGATTCCACAAGCAATGGATCAGATCAAAGCTCTGCAGTCCTGCCACATCCAGTCGTGAATGGTGGTGGACAATTAAACAATTAACGGGAGGAGGAGGGTCTGCAAACATCCCCATCCTCAATGATGGCGGAGTCCAGCACGTGAATGCAAAAGACAAGGCTGAAGTGTTTGCAACCATCTTCAGCCAGAAGTGCCGAGTGGATGATCCATCTCGGCTTCCTCCCGATATCCCCACCATCACAGAAGCCAGTGTTCAGCCAATTCGATTCACTCCACGTGATATCAAGAATCGGCTGAGTGCACTTGATGCAGCAAAGGCCATGGGCCCCGACAACATCCCAGCTGTAGTGCTAAAGACTTGTGCTCCAGAACTAGCTGCGCCTCTAGCCAAGCTGTTCCAGTACTGCTACAACGCTGGCATCTACCCGACAATGTGGAAAATTGTCCAGGTACGTCCACAAAAAGTAGGACAAATCCAATCCGGCCAATTACCAGCCCATCAGTCTACTCTCAATCAGCAAAGTGATGGAAGGTGTCGTCGACAGTGCCATCAAGCGGCACTTACTCACCAATAACCTGCTTACCGATGCTCAGTTTGGGTTCCGCCAGGACCACTCGGCTCCAGACCTCATTACAGCCTTGGTCCAAACATGGAGAAAAGAGCTGAATTCCAGAGGTGAGGTGAGGGTGACTGCCCTTGACATCAAGGCAGTATTTGACTGAGTGTGGCACCAAGGAGCCCTGGGAAAATTGAAGTCAATGGGAATCAGGGGGAAAACTCTCCAGTGGCTGGAGTCATACCTAGCACAAAGGAAGATGGTAGTGGTTGTTGGAGGCTAATCATCTCAGCCCCAGGACAATTCTGCAGGAGTTCCTCAGGGCAGTGTCCTCGGCCCAACCATCTTCAGCTGCTTCATCAATGACCTTCCCTCCATCATATGGTCAGAAATGGGGATGTTCGCTGATGATTGCACAGTGTTCAGTTCCATTCGCAACCCCTCAAATAATGAAGCAGTCCGAGCCCGCATGCAGCATGACCTGAACAACATCCAGCCTTGGGCTCATAAATGGCAAGTAACATTCGCGCCAGATAAGTGCCAGGCAATGACCATCTCCAACAAGAGAGAGTCTAACCACCTCCCCTTGACATTCAACGGCATTACCATCGCTGAATCCCCTACCATCAACATCCTCGGGGTCACCATTGACCAGAAACTTAACTGGACCAGCCACATAAATACTGTGGCTACAAGAGGAGGTCAGAGGTTGGGTATTCTGCGGCGAGTGACTCACCTCCTGACTCCCCAAAGCCTTTCCACCATCTACAAGGCACAAGTCAGGATTGTGAAGGAATACTCTCCACTTCCTTGGATGAGTGCAGCTCCAACAACACTCAAGAAGCTCGACACCATCCAGGACAAAGCAGCCCGCTTGATTGGCACCCCATCCACCGCCCCAAACATTCACTCCCTTCACCACCGGCGCACAGTGGCTGCAGTGTGTACCATCCACAGGATGCACTGCAGCAACTCGCCAAGGCTTCTTCGACAGCACCTCCCAAACCCGCGACCTCTACCACCTGGAAGGACAAGAGCAGCAGGCATATGGGAACAACACCACCTGCACGTTCCCCTCCAAGTCACACACCATGCCGACTTGGAAATATATCGCCGATCCTTCATCATCGCTGGGTCAAAATCCTGGAACTCCCTTCCTAACAGCACTGTGGGAGAACCGTCACTACACGGACTGCAGCGGTTCAAGAAGGCAGCTCACCACCACCTTCTCAAGGGCAATTAGGGATGGGCAATAAATGTCGGCCTCGCCAGCAATGCCCACATCCTATGAACGAATTTTTAAAAATTACCCCCAACACCATGAACTCTTATCTTGTGCAGTAATCTTTTATGTGGCACCTTATCGAATGCCTTTTGGAAATCCAAATATCCTGCATCCATTGGTTCCCCTTTATCCACCTGCCTGTTACTTCCTCAAAGAACTCTGATAAATTTGTCAGACATGATTTCCCCTTCATAAAACCATGTTGACTCTCCTGGATTGTATTATGAGTCTCCAAATGTCCTGCTACTGCTTCCTTAATAATGGCTTCTAGCATTTTCCCAATGACAGATGTTAGGCTAACTGGTCTATAGTTACCTGCTTTCTGTCTCACTCCATTCATGAATAGGGGTGTTACGTTTGCGATTTTCCAATCCGCTGGGACCTTTCCAGAATCTAGTTAATTCTGGAAGATTACAATCAATGCATCCACTATCTCTATAGCCACTTCCTTTAAGACCCTCGGATGCAAGCCATCAGATCCAGGGGACTTGTCAGCCTTTTGACCCATTAGTTTACCTAGTACTTTTTCTCTAGTGATAGTGATTGTTTTTAGTTCCTCCCTCCCCTTTGCCCCTTGATTTTCTACTGTTATTGGAATGTTATTAGTGTCTTCTATTGTGAAGACAGATTCAAAATATCTGTTCAATTCCTCTGCCATTTCCTTGTTTTCCATTATTATTTCCCCAGCCTCATCTTCTAAGAGACCAAAGTTTACTTTAGCTACCCTCTTCCTTTTTATATACTTGTAAAAGCTTTTACTGTCAGTTTTTATATTTCTTGCTAGTTTACTCTCATAATTTATTTTCTCCCTCTTTATTATTCTTTTAGTCATCCTTTGCTGGTTTTTAAAGTTTTCCCAATCTTCGGGTTTACCAGTAATCTTTGCCATGTTGTATGCTTTTTCTTTTAACCTGATATCATCCTTGACTTCCTTAGTTAGCCATGGTTGGTTCACCCTTTTTGTGGAGTCTTTCCTCCTCACAGGGATATATTTTTGTTGCGAGTCATAAAATAGCTTTTTAAATGTTTGTCACTGCTTGTCCACCATCATAACATCTAATCAGTCCACTTTAACGAATTGCGCCCTCATTCCTTTATAATTGCCCTTATTTAAGTTTAATACAGTAGTTTCAGACCCAAGATCCTCACACTCAAACTGGAAGTGAAATTCTATCATGTTATGATCACTGCTTCCCAAGGGATCCTTTACTATGAGATCATTAATTAATCCTGTTTCGTTACCCATTACCAGATCCAAAATGGCCTGTTCCCTGGTTGGTTCCCCGACGTATTGGTCTAAGAAACAGTCCCTAATACACTCTATGAACTCCCCGTCAGTGCTATTTTTGCCAATTTGATTTGTCCAATCTATGTGAAAGTTAAAATCGCCCATGATTATTGCATTACCTTTTTTACAAGCCCCCCTTATTTCCTGATTTATATTTTGCCCTACAGTGTAGTTACTGTTAGTGGGCCTATATACTACTCCCACCAGTGATTTCTTTCCCTTGCTATTTCTTACCTCCACTCAAATTGATTCGACATCTTGATCTTCTGAGCCAAGATCATTTCTCACTATTATACCAATTTCATCCTTTATTAACAGAGCTATCCCACCACCTTTATCTATTTTCCTATCCTTCCGCAATGTTAAATAACCCTGAATATTTAGCTCCCAACCTTGATCACTTTGCAACCATATCTCTGTAATGGCCACGAGATTTATTTCTATTTGTGCCGTCAATTCATCTATCTTATTACGAATGCTGCGTGCATTCGGATAAAGAACCTTTCATTTTGTCTTTTTACCATTCTTTCCTACCCTGGCCCCATTTGCTAGTGCACTCTTATGCTTGTACGCTCTGTCCCTTCCTGACACACTCTGTTTATCATTATCCCCATCACTTTCCTGTACTACTTCCTTGTCTTCTTGTCTTAGGTAAATACTATTGCTTAAATTTTCAAAATGAAACTTCTTTTCAGGTGTTCACAATTTTACAGAAATCAGCTCGCCAAAAAAGCCTTATCCTGGACTAAAAAACACAACTAATTTGATTTATATTGCGTCTTTAACTTTGAAAAATGTCCACAGAATCAGAAACTATGGACACCGAGCCAAGGAGGATGGGATAGACCCATCCTCCACCACTCCTGTTCAACTTTAGACAGAACAGCAAAAACAGAAGTTTAGAAACAGATTGTCTCCCTAAGTCATTTTACATTAGGGGCAGGGGAAGGGAACCTAATTTGGCAAGAGAAATATAGTTTATAAAATGGGGAGGCGGAGAAAATATTTTTTTTAAAAAGGTGATTGCAGTGTTCTGAACACTGCATTTACATTTTAAATAATCAATATTTGTATTCACTATTTTTGTGGTGTATTTTATAGGAACTTTGAAAGGCAGTTACTAGTTACTGTCGACAGACAGGACTAACTCCAAAGTAGAGTGGAATTTTAAAGTACAAGTTAATGAACTGTCAGATAAAACATATTTATTTTTACAGTTATGATATCTGAGCCTCATATAAGCTGCAGTCAAACCTCATTAGTTATTTAGCTCACAAAATATAGTGAAAAGGAGTTTTTGTAGATGATAACTACAACATACCAAGTCACGTTTCCAAAATAATTAAACTGTAATTTTTTTGGCTTCATAAAGAAATGTGATATTAAAACGTGAATGACCTCTAAACAATGAACCAATTCTGGAGTGCATCAGAGATACACTTCTGTAAACACTGCCTGAACTAAGATAAACAAATGTCCTACATTAAATCAACAGCCCAATTATATAGGAGAATTGTAACAAACTTTGAGAAAATATCTTAGGACACATTATAGAGGGAAAGTGAAGATTTAAGAAGTAGAGCTTTGCCCACCACAGACACCATCTGCTCTGCACAGAAGTGTGTTTTTGTAAAATTATCCCTTTAGTACCACTGTTTCAGTCAGTGGTGTACACTAAAGAATTAGTTACCTTCTGGATTAAACTGTAAATCCAATAAATATTGTGTGTGAGGACTACAATTTTTGATGCAATTGCTGCATTTTGAAATGTCTCCAGAGCAATTATTCGTCTTGAATTTCAGGTCCAACAATATTTTTTTTTAAAGGGCTAAATTGATTCCTTTTGCTGAAGAAAAAAGCTGATCTTACAAGAGAAATGACCTTTTTGTGTGAAATTATATTAAAACAATGGACAGACATCTTAAAAATGTATTTATGAGCTGTACATCCTATGCTTCTGGGATATTTAGAGTCACTTTTGCCTATAAATGACTAATTTGGTTTGCTATTATAGTTTAAAAACTACTATGCCTCGTTTGGATAGTTAATCATTAGGCTCAGGGGAAGTGTTTGGCTTCTATGTCTGGACAGGAAAGGGTAAATCAGAGCAGAAAACTCATTATTTTTGAAGACTGTCCCTTAACTCTCCCACTTAAGCTACACATGGGAATATTACTCAACCAGTGGGCACTAATTGGTTGCTCACAAGTGGTTTGAAAAAATAACACTGGAGTCTCAACACACACTTGCCAATTATTGTCTACTATTTAACAATAAACAGCAGAACTAATTGCTTCTGCAGACCAACAAACCCAATTTAAATCACACTTTTGACGGTTTTATTCTTGCTACAGCACCCATTAGGAATTGCACAGCAACTCCCACTTGTATCCCAGCACTAATAAAATGGGATCACCCATCACCCACAGATACAATTAGTTTTGTGATTTGTTTCCTGCTAGGATTGGAAGTGCTGCAGCTGTACTATCATTTTTGTGCTGGTGAAGTACTTTCAGGTGCACACTGATGCAAAAGCGGCAGTACAAAGCTTAGAGATCAGGTCCCAATCTTGTACTTGAGTACACATCATAGATTCATCAGGATAGGAAACTGTAGTTAGATGAAGAGGCTTATACTATTTCCACTGGAGCTAAGATAGTTAACAGGAGATTTATTAGAAGTTTAAAAAAATATTATAATAGGGAGATAAGATTTCTTCTGATTAGGGCATCAATTTAAAATGGTCACCAAAAGAGTGAAAAGAGAGATTAGAAGAAAATTCTTTACACAGGGGGTGGCTGAGGCAGAGTCCATTGCACCTTTTAAGGGGAAAATTAGATAAATATGTAAAGCAGAGGAAACTACAGGACTATGTAAAGAGACAACGGTTCAGGGTATAGTTTTGGATTGTTCTCGCAAAAAGACAGCACAGACATGATGGACTCTTCCATTGCTGTAAACTTCTTTGGTTCTCTGTTTGCCCAAGAAGATCCACCCATATCTAAAAGGAGACCAAGATATTTTTTTTCTAAATTCACAAAGATCAGGGAAGCGATTTTCCTTATGTGAGATTCAGCACTCAAACACGATGTTTCTTCTCAACCGCAGCATCATTCCTCCGCATCACTTATCCAAAACAATGAGTAGCAAAGGGAGGAGTGTTGAGAACTGAGGCTGCACAAGTAAATAGTATATTTCAGGACATCAGAATCACATCTTCAGTTGGAACACTAGCCATTCCATGTTGCGTTTCAAAGAATTTCATATTTTTAAAAATTCGATACCGAGATATATCTTCCAATTGAATATCTGAGAATGAGTTTGCAAGCCACGAAAGCCACCATAACAAATGATAGCCCTTTTCTTATTATTAGCCTATTTTGCATTCAAACTGTTAAATCATTGAATGTACAAAACAAGTTTTCGCAGAGACAATGGTGAGACATAAAGCATTTGTACCTTCCATAAAACAACTGAAACAGAAAAAAGACGGACAAGTTTAAAATCCTCAAAATTTTAGCACAAGTATAATGCATTCCTCCAGAAATGAAGGAATTCTCCATTATAAAGCTGTACAATGCCTTACCATTGAGCATTTGTGTGGAAACAAACATATTTGGTCTCTTGGGTGTTAGGGGAGGGGAAGAGATAAACTTTCAATGTAAAGTACTCTCTACTCCAGCCTCCAAAAAAAAGGCAAAATTTAAATATATCTGCTTTCTTAGAGGAGATATTTCTGATTTATGTAAACCCATAGTAGTCTGATAAAAATTATTTGCTGGCCAGAAAAGACCTACTCAGATGGCATCTCTGGCTGACTTCTATCAAAGCAAGCAGAGACTGGTAGTCAACCACGCTTGGATTCAATCTTGGTGCTCAAATGCAAATTAAACGTTCAAAGGAGTGAAACTGGTCTTTGGCGGTAGTGCAAAACAGGCAATAATGAATCGGCAGTCCGTTTTACAGCCCGCCCACATTTTTTTTTCCATTGAGGAAAAGAAAATCAGTAAAATGGGTTGCTGATTCGCTATTGCCCGTTTAGCACCACCGCCAAAGACCAATTTCACCCCCAGTATCTCTCAATCAGGACTGCTGTATCGGTGCCACTTCCAAGATGGGGACTAAAACGTGTTTGCCGACACTCAGCTTCAGCTCACAGCATCCTTCACAGATATTCTATTAATTGGCATGATAATTTTTTTTGGATGTTTTTAGTTTTTATTTATTTGCAAAGGTATGCAGTGTTATGGGGGCTGGGGTGGGAAGAAAGAAAGAAAAATATTTTAAAATTCAACAGGTGCCAACAGCAACAAAACCCAGAACATACGCAAAAGGACAGGAAAAGACCAGCTGATCCATCAAGCTTGTCCCATCCCACATGGTGCAACCTTCTCACACCATCAAACCCATCCCACCCCAAAACCATTCTCCTGTCCCCTGCAACCATGCAATCTCCTAAGAGATGGAAAAAAAGACAAAAAACCGTAGGGCAGTTTTGGAACAAACTCTGGGAAATTCCTCTCCAAACCCCGTAGATAATTAAGCATCTCCAGGAAACAATAGTGCCTGGTACCATGATCCCCGTCAATCCATCTACCTTCTATAACTCAAGATGTCTTCCAGTCGCAGGAACCCATCCAGCTCCCTTTTGAACATTTGCAGCAAATCTACACTCACCACAACTCATTCCTGAGGTCAAAGATTCTCTGCAAAAAAAACTTCCTGGTATCTAACCTAACTTTGCTTATGAAACTTGTTCGCAGCTCTCTAAGCCTGTCCTGATATCAAAGACCCCTTAAACTAGGGTCTCAATCGGGTGGGTCTTCCTTTCAACCTTTTGCAGCGCCTTGATATCCCCCACTATGTGAAGGGACCAGAACTGTGCACGGTATTCTAGATGCAGCTAGACCAAGGCCCTGTACAAGTTAAAGACTGTACTTTTAGTTTTGTACTTAATTGTCCTAGCTATGCATCCTTGCACTCTTCAATTTTGCAGCATCCTTGTGACACTGGTCATAGGTGTTCAATGACTCATGAACAATAACCCCCAGTTTCTTTTCTCACTCAGCTGCCTTGAGCATGCAACCCATACATGCTTGGAATTACCTCTCCAAAAATGCATCACACTGCACTTCTCTATATTAAATGATCCAATTACAGCACTAAGCTTGTTGGAATTTTACATCAGATAATATTCATACAAACAGTGGCAAGGATAGTATGAGTCTATATACTATATGCATTATGTTGACAAGTGATATAAAATATCAATCAGAAGGCATGCCCAAAGTCAACAAACTTCTGAACCTGGGTCAGCTGTGTGAAACTGGTCAAATCATTTAAACAAAAGGCTATGAACTGGTTATTTCTTCCAAGCATTCTTATCAAGGCATATGTACCTGCATTTACCAAAGCTAAAAGGAAAGGCTACCCACATTCCCAACATTCATCAGGTCCAGGAATGGCAATTATAGCCCAAGAAATGATCTCAAGAAAGTGGTGAAAACAAAGTCACCCCAGATACAGTGTCAGCCACCTCCATATCTAGTTCTATTCATATGTGCAAAGTGGAGCTGTTCTGGCTGTGCAAGGTTGGTAGTGATGCACCATCTCAGATACTCCAGAAACAGGGACCAAAATTAGAGAAACCTGACCTTCCACATCAAATATAAAGAAACATGATTCTCTCCCTGGGCTATCCTCTATAGAGAATTTTGGCACTGGCAGACCATGTTGGCTGCTTCTCAAGGTACATGATTTGGAATGATGCACTGTCCAGCATAAAGCAGGAAATCAATTAGCTGACTTCTCCCAAGATCAGAAAGAGACTCTTGACAGCAAATCCTAGCCGCCAATAAAGTGAGTCTAAATCAATCAGAACTCTGGTGGTAGATGTGATTCTCCTGGGTGGCAGCCCAGGAGGGTGGAATGTGGGCAGATGGTAATAGAGGCGGTTGATTCCTCCAAAGAGCAGTTTCAGTTGAGCTGCAGCATATCTGAGAGGATCTGAGATTGGTGCTTCAAAGCCCTACCCTGCACTGTAGGAGGGATATCTAGATTTTCTCAGAGAAGAGAGAATTTAAGGGCAGACTAAGAGGAAGGATGAAAAAAAAGTGAAACTGTATGCTTATCCCAAAAAAGATCCACATTGGAGGTTGAGCTTGAGTCTGGTGTACTGGGTCTCTCGAGAAAAGAAAGGTTTGAAATTGGAACTTAATTGTTTTGAATGATTAACATTTTTTTATTAGGTTGTGAGTGCTGGTCTCATCTGTTGTTATTTTTAAAAATAAAATTGAGTGATTATGTGTATATCTATCCAGTCTACTGACTGTAGAAGGAAAAAAAGGAAACTTCTCAAATAAATGCTTAAAACAAAGCAACAAAACGCTAACACAGATCTACAACCAGCAACCAGAGCACTTAAAGGGGAAGGGAAGTCTAGCAGAAGTACCTTTTATTCAATATATCATTTTGTATTTAAGAAAAAATACTCAAATATTATTCACTTTTTTTTTAAAAACAGTCAGTTTTCTGCTCTGAACACAGGTCTGGTCTCTCTGCCACTAGGCAGCCCTGGTGAAATCACTGATGGGATCAGCCCTATGCCTCAGGTCTGCTTTGTTCATTTTAATATGGGCTGTTACTTCAGATAGTTGTGGGAGCCGAAACAGATGTTTGTGGCTGGGTTTATTGCTGGGTTTACTGATCCAGCAGCATGTTTTCCCAATATTGGGAAGCTCCAAAATGGCTCTAAATCCAATCCAAAGTTGCAAATCCAATTACTTCCAGGATGCCTCCCTATCAGTGATGTCATTGTTGTAGCTGAGTGGTAAGGAGACCTAACCTGGCTCTGTTGGAAGTAGAAAATTTTTTTTAAAATTGTATTTATTTTTTCAATATAAAAAGTGTATTCTGAACAAATAGTTCCCTTTAAGAGCGAATCTGCATCCTTTTGCAATCGAGCTGTCTCAAGTGCTCTTTACGTGATGTGGGATAGTATCTGCTTTCTATATCTGAAAGTCAAGTACAATAAGTTCCATGAACCTTCTCCTACCAGAACATTCAGCTGAGATAGGCAAATGGAGCCAGTTTGGCCTTGAAGTAAAATTTTAATTGGTTTCAGGTACTAATCTGTTGAATAGACCAAGTCAATAAAACAATGTGCCAAGTCGGTAAAAGTTTGGGTAAGGGTTAGAAGTCTGACCCAGTTGGCTCACCCTGATGAAAATACACCTTCTATCAACTTTTGACAGAGCTGCATTGAAAATGATATCAAGCAATAAACTCATACGTCAATAACAACTGTACAATACAGTACATCACACAACTGACTACACTAGTTTCTTGTGGAGTTCAGGCTATTTGGAGCTGGCAGCCTTTTCAAGTACAGTATCATATCTGGCAAGATTGAAATGCAATTGTTTGTGAAGAATCCTAAATAAATGCTTTGATTAAAATTACTCTACAGATCTAGTTAAATTCAGACCAAGTGTGGAACACAAAATAATAGCAAACATATGAAGAAACAGAACAAATTACTTTCTTGCTAGGACTGTATGTTATTTGTAAGCACTCACAGGAATCCTGAACTAAAAAGATCCTTGAAGGATTTTTGTTTGTATTGAATTTGTTCCTTCTTTTCTTTATTGCTGGGAATTGCATGCAAGGAGTAGTGGCCTTGGCTCATACAAGAGTTTTTACCAAAGGAAAAGCCATGAGCTCAGGGATCAGACATGCTGGCTGCAGTAGTCTTCACAAGGTGTGAATTGTTAGGGGAAGCACAATATAGATGAACGTAAAAGATCCCACATCACTATTCAAAGAAAAGCATGGCAGTTCTCCTGGTGGCCTGCCCAACAATTGTTCTTCAACCAACAAAATGATCTGATCATTTATTTCATTGCTGTTTGTGGGAGCTTGCTGTGCGCAAATTGGCTGCCGCGTTTCCTACATTACAACCGTGCCTACACTTCAAAAGTACTTCATTAGCTGTGAGGTGCTTTAAGAAGTCCTGAGGTCATGAAAGGCGCTATATAAATGCAAGTCTTTCTTCTTTATAAAAAGTTAAACACTGCTACCTAGAATACAAACTAAGGTTTGCAACTCTGTTTAATGTATTCCAGAGGTTTCATTACATGATCTCCCAACTCCAATTGCCCTGTCCCATGTTCCCGCCATTGGTTGCTGAACATGTCCATCCTCACGGTGCACCACTTTCCTACGCCAACTGGAAAGTTAACAGATTCTTCATTACCCGCTTGGATGATTCTGGACTGTCATTCAAAAAGCCTTTTTTCCCATCTCCAATATTTTTATAACTAACAAATGAAAGTGTTCAAAAGCAACTTTTTAAAAAAACAATGGGGGAAGAATTGGATAAGAGCCGTTTTTGGGCACGGGTAGCGTGATGCACTATTACCCCGCGCTCAATGACCCTTGTGCAGGCAGGACACAAGTTTCGAACGGCCCGAGGACTCACCTGCAATCAGCGTTCCATTCTGGGCCTTGCATGTGGAATCGATACAATTTGCAATTTCCACCACCAGAGGGAGCTCAATCTCTTAAAGGAGGATGTTTCTTAGAAATCTCTTAAAGGTAGCTGGCACCTGTTATTTGCTGAAAATAACAGTCCATTGTCTACACGGAGTCTGAACAGAGATCAGGCATCGCACACGTAAAACACAGATGCAGGTCCCATCCCTAAGTTTACACACTGATGAGTTATGTTAAAACATTGAATAAAGGTTGCACACTACTAAATCCTACATTCTCCAACCTGCCGATCTGAATTGGTACCAGGCCTGCGACAGTGCGTGTACCAAGGTTCTCTGCTAATGCACTAGAGACCATGGTGCAAGAGGTGGACAGAAGGAGGGACATCCTACATCCGTGGGGGGGAGGGGTGGACAAGAGGCCTTCCAGACATATATCAAAAGGCAGTGGGAGGCAGCGGGGGAAGAAGTCAATGCCAGGCGCACAGCATCATGGACATGGATGCAAGCAGGAAGAAGCTCAATGCTTTGACATGAGTGGTCAAGGTGAATAAGGTCAACTGTCAAGTGGCATCTCTTACAAACTGCACTATGCACTACACCCCCCATCCCCCACATACCAACAAACTCACTCTTTCCATCAGCACTCAACTCTTCCAACCAGATGTTGCCTCTCACCCTTACACATTACCACTGTTTCAAACCGCCCCCACAACTCACAGCCCACACACACTGGCAGCTATTCAACATGACAGGCACATCACCCAGACACATATGCCGCTTTCTTGCAGAAGGTGCCGCATATCAAGAGGCAGCAAGTGGCAGTGGCATTTAGCCGCTCAAGCCTGTTCCACCATTCATTGAGATCATGGTGGACCTGTGACCTAACTCCATATACCCGCCTTAGCCCCATATTCCTTAATACCCTTGGTTCACAGAAATCTATCAATCACAGATTTAACATTCACAAGTGAGGTAGCATCAACTGCCATCTGCAGAAGAGCGTTCTCCCACCCTTTGCATTTCCTAATTTCACTCCTGCACGTCCTGGCTCTAAATGTCCCTGTGTCTAGGAGACCTCCAAAAACAGTTACAAATGTCTCGGCAGCTAGAAGCAATAATCCAGCCACTAACCTGTAAATCCTGCATGGTCCCTTTAAATAGCGCTGGTGGGGGGTCCTCCAGGCACTCTAAGACACGTTCAGATAGTTGGGGTTAAGACTGTGCGTTGAGTTGAGCATTAAGTCTCAAAATGGTGTCTATCACTTTAAATCAGTGTTGCATGTCACGCTGGAAACGTACGTGCGCATCCAAGACACCATCTTGGATGTCAGAGAGGCCGTGTAGTGCCAAAACAACGGGCGCTACATGGCCCAATTTAGCGCCCAATTTTTTTTTTTTAAGATACTCCTATGATTTTTCTCCCGGGTTGCTTGCAGCAGTGCTGTGGAGATTAATAACGTGATATCAAGAAACTGTTGAGTGCACTGGATACAGCAAAGGCTATGGCCCCCAACAACATCTTGGCTGTAGTGCTGAAGACTTGTGCTCCAGAACTAGCCGAGCCTCTAGCCAAACTGTTCCAGTACAGCTACAACACCGGCATCTACCCGACAATGAGGAAAATTGCCCGGGTATGTCCTGTCCACAAAAAAGCAGGACCACTCCAATCCGGTCAATTACCGCCCCATCAGTCTACTCTCAATCATCAGCAAAGTGATGGAAGGTGTCGTCAACAGTGCTATCAAGCGGCACTTACTCATCAATAACCTGCTCACGGATGCTCAGTTTGGGTTCCGCCAGGACTACTCAGCTCCAGACCTCATTACAGCCTTGGTCCAAACACGGACAAAAGAGCTAAATTCCAGAGGTGAGGTGAGAGTGACTGCCCTTGACATCAAGGCAGCATTTGACCGAGTGTGGCATCAAGGAGCCCTAGTAAAATTCAAGTCAATGGGAATCAGGGAGAAAACTCTCCAGTGGCTGGAGTCATACCCAGCACAAAGGAAGATGGTAGTGGTTGTTGGAGGCCAATCATCTCAGCCCCAGGACATCACCAAAGGAGTTCCTCAGGGCAGTGTCCTAGGCCCAACTATCTTCAGCTGCTTCGTCAATGACCTTCCCTCATTAGGTCAGAAGTGGGGATGTTTACTGATGATTGCAGTGTTCAGTTCCATTCGCAACTCCTCAGATAATGAAGTAGTGCGTGCCCGCAAGCAGCAAGACCTGGACAACATCCAGGCTTGGGCTGATAAGTGACAAGTAACATTCGCACCACACAAGTGTCAGGCAATGACCATCTCCAACAAGAGAGAGTTTAACCACCTCCCCTTGACATTCAACGGCATTACAATCACCAAATCCCCCACCAACATCATCATGGGGGTCACCATTGACCAGAAACCTAACTGGACCAGCCACATAAATACTGTGGCTGCTAGAGCAGGTCAGAGGCTGTGTATTCTGCGGCCTCCTGACTCCCCAAAGCCTTTCCACCATCTACAAGGCACAAGTCAGGAGTGTGATGGAATACTCTTCACTTGCCTGGATGAGTGCAGCTCCAACAACACTCAAGGACAAAGCAGCCCGCTTGATTGGCACCCCATCCACCACCTTAAACATTCACTCCCTCCACCACCGGCGCATCACGGCTGCAGTGTGTACCATCCAAAGGATGCACTGCAGCAACTCACCAAGGCTTCTTCAACAGCACTTCCCAAACCCGCGACCTCAACCACCTAGAAGGACAAGGGCAGCAGGCGTATGGGAACAGCACCTCCTGTACGTTCCCCTCCAAGTCACACACCATCCTGACTTGGAAAAAATCACCGTTCCTTCATCGTCGCTGGGTCAAAAATATGGAACTCCCTACCTAACAGTACTGTGGGAGAACCTTCACCACACGGACTGCAGTGGTTCAAGAAGGCGGCTCATCACGACCTTCTCAAGGGCAATTAGGGATGAGCAATAAATGCTGGCCTTGCCAGCGACGCCCACATTCCATGAATGAATAAAAAAAATCTTTAATTCCTGGAGACTCCAGGACAATCCTGGAAACATATTTTGTTGCAAAGGGAATAAAAGTGAAAATTAATATTTGCTTACAGATTAAAGGTGTAATTGAGAAAATAAGTGCATTTCCCCCTTCCTATAAACTTGCATTGTACTAGGAGTTGTGATTTCTGCATAGTAGCAAACATTTAATGTTCATTGTTAAATGTTTTTCATGTGCTTGTATTAGTACTTAGTGAAAAGGGCTTAAAAGATGAACACCACTCATTAAACTATCTACAACAAAGAACAGCCCTGAGGGCTGGTACAGTAACACCAGGATGTGAAGCATCATGCAGCTAATACTGGAGAATGTTTGGAATAAATTGAAATGGCAGTGAGAAAACATAAAAGTCAACAGTGGGCTCCCATTTGTTGACAAGTAGACAAAAGGTTGTTAACCGATGGGACCAACCTTTGCCCTAATACAGTTGTCTTTTATTGAAAAAGTAGCTTGAGGAAGAAAAGGTACATGCTATTAGAGGAAAGCCGACAAGACCATCAGCTTATCTCACAATGAAAAGCAGTGAACACAGTAAAAAAATAAAACACCAGCTGACGTACTGTTTGATTATCAACATAACAGCCACTGCAATTATCTGTACTTTAAACAATTATAAATAATACTGCTAATATTAATCTATGTCCCAAAGACCATAATATTTTCAAAATCTTAAAGAGAAACTGTATTATATGTAAGATAATGCTTAATAAATGCTATAAAGGGAGAAAGCTCTGAATACCTACTAGTGTCAATGATTATACCATGTTTAACACTTTCAAATAGATGGTTAAAGGCACCATGGAGCAAACATATTGTGCAGATCTCCCCCTCATATTAAGTTTGATTTTAGTGATATCCTGAACGGGGACTACTGCTCACAGTCCATTGTCTCAGTTCTTCATGTCACTACAGGTGGAGCTGTACATAAATGGATGCTTTAAACCAGCCGCTCTACAAGGTAACTGAGACACACTAGTAAACATATACAGAGAACTTCCATTATAACATCTAGGATTATGGGACAATTTCAGCAGAGTATACTTCCCCTTTCATACCTGTTAGTGGCAGTACAAAAAATTATTTTTGATGTTCTTGCTTTACAATCGTTTCACTATAGCTCAATATTTTTTCAAATTACTTAAATTGAGCTTTCAGCCATCGTGCCCCTGCACTCCGGAATTCTCTTCCTAAATCCCTCCCCTTTGCCCTTTGGGTCACTTCCCCTAACTCTTCTCCCGCTTCTGCTCAGCATCCATCCCTCCCTCCCCCTTTTTTTGTGAAGTACCTCCAGATGTTTTGCTCCGTTAAAGATCCTATATAAGTGCACGGTCCTACATAAGTGCAATTTGTCATTGAGCAATAAAAATAATATGGAAGAGGCATGCAGACTAGCTTGTCTAATTATCAGTTAATAATTCTATATAAGAATGTGAAAACCCACCTTGCAGTGGTGGATTGTTAAAGACTCACTGTAAGCTTCAAGCTGCTGTAACTTCCAGAACAGAAATATAGCCAAAGCATTTTTAAGGAATAATGTACTGCAGCTCCAAAAGAAGTCCCTATAATAAGTTCCTTTCAGGGTTCACCAATGTAGATGTATAGATTGTAATACACAGATGTGAAGGAGCAATACAAATTTTAAACATTTTTTTTAACTACCTTGGTAATGTGTTCATAATCCAATCATAAAGCACTTCCCTTAAGTTTGCAATTCTTGTACCACCACACTTCAATATGTGGCAGTCTTTTTAACAAAGACATTTCTATTAGTTTTTCTGCTTCGCATTAACCCTGCACTTTTTTCCTTCATCCATGCTATCTCAGAGGATAGCTTCAACCCATGAGGAAAGAATGCTTGACCTCCCACCCAGTCCCAACTGACTTTCTCATCAGTGTAATATGCTGTCCATATTGGTCCTGGCGACACACGGAGTTCAAACCCACCTGTTATTTCCTGAAGTAGTTGAGATAAGTTAGGTTCATCACACAACGCCTGCAGCAAGGCTTTCTTGACCTCACGTTCTGCTTTATCCAACACGCTGTCCAACTTGAGCTCTCCAATCACAGAGTAGATGTAAACCAATAGAATAAGAATTTCTTCAGGGTTGTAATCAAAATAGTCTCTCTCCCCATGAGGTTTGATCATAGGCAGAAGTTGGGTTAAAACTCGAGACAAATCACAATCCACGAGTGTCTAAAAAACAAAAGAATTGGGATGTTTTCAATTTTTGTGCTAAAAATGCAGTGACTAAATCCAAGTATTTTTCAAGTTAGAACAAATTTTATTTTGCAAAAAGTTCCCATGATTGGAACTGCGCACATTTCAAATTGTAAACTAACGGTATTAACAGCAGTATCTAGCAAACAGTTGTGAAGGAAAATAAAGTACATATTTCAAAGATAAATTGCAATGGAATGACAGCAGAGATATTTGTAAAAAGGACAAGGGTCTATATAAGTTACAGATGTAGGGTTTTATTTTTATTTTCTATTGGCAGTACATTTTTTAAGTGACTGTACTATAACTGTCACTATTACATTTTGTCTGCTATAGCATCTGAATAAAATCAAGTCTAATGACCACAGTTACTAAATAAATATTAAATGCTCCGACAATATTCTAAGCTGAGTAAAATATTGAATGCTGATTTGCAATAGTGTATAATTCACTAGCATCGTGCCAGTTGGCCAGATTCACATCAGAGTGTCAAAAATGTACCTAGTTCTATATAAGTGACAAGGGAAATAATGATTTAGCTCGAGTGAATATCACCTTCCATGTACCAGACAAACCATTATGTGAGTTTCTTTGCTTTTTCCAAAATACTTTCAAACAGGAGATTTAATTCTCAAAGCTTTATTTCAGGCAAGTCTCTCTCCTCTTTATTCTGTACTCAAATTCAGCAAAAAAATTCTCTTTTGAGAAAGACAGGCTTAAAAGATCTTTTTTGTATTAAACATTTAGAAAGTGCAAAAACTGGAGCATTTCATGAAGCAGCTTTTATTTCTTTATCGGAATTTATATTTTTAAAGACTTCATAAATGAGAAACTCAGTAATAGCGCCCTTAGTGCTTCAAGGCTGGAATTTAAGGCCAGGAACCATTTGACAACGGGGAAAGCAGTGGAAGAATACACAAAAGTCCAAAAGGGGCTGCGGATGTATCAGGGGAGCTGGCTGCCAGGTAGGAACACATGAAGAATCACCTAATGATCCAAAAGGGCATAATAGCCCTGTTTTCATTACACCTAAAACTTTCCATGAGCAATGCCATGGCACATCAGACTTGCAAAATAACAATTTTTCTGCCAGTACTGATTATGGCTGCTAAACACCTGGTTTTGGATTAGACAACTGAGAGATTTTTCAAATCTAAACTGGACTCCAGAAATCCACTTTTCCCAAGTATGTTGTTATGATCTACCTGAAAGGGTGGTGGAAGTAGATTCAACAGTAACTTTCAAAAGGGAATTGGATATGTACTTGAAAAGGAAAAAGTTGCAAGACTGTGGGGAAAGAGCAGGGGAGTGGGACTAATTGGATAGCTCTTTCAAAGAGCTGACACAGGCACGATGGGCTGAATGGCTTCCTTCTGTGTTGTAAGATTTTACGATTCTGAGTAAAAGTCCATTTTCCCCCCACTTACTTCTGTGCCCTATGATGTAAAGGGACCAGTCAACAATTTTGCCTTTTCAGCAAACCAAATTTCAATACTCAAGCCACAATCCCACATTTCCTCCTCTGTACCCCCCAATCTATCACGTTTTGCCTGGGCAAAAGGTAGAAGCTCTTAAAATAATAGAAAATAAGCTACATGGTAGAAAACAACTTCTGATAAACAACACTCTTACCTCAGAACGCTTTCTGGTGAGAAACATTTTCAAACATTGGTTATCAGTCTCAATCTGCTAATGATGCAAAGATACTAAAACCACCCCTTCCTAAAATCCACACAGACATGAGGCTTTCCAAAAAGAAAGTTTTGCTTACTTGTGTGTTGTCCTTAAACTTAAAAAAGTTTAAAGAAATTGAAGAAACACAGGCAGGTGTGTCAGAAAAAATGCAACAGGAAATAATTGTCACACTTACAAGAGATGGAACTATACACAAGACTTCAAAAGCTAAGAAAAGATATCAATGAGATGGAAGTCATGGATAGGCTAGCAGGGCTCAAAACAAATAAATTCCCAGGGGTAGATGGTATTTTTCCCAGAATACTGAGGGAGAGTAGGGTGGAAATTTTAGAGATTCTGACAATGATGTAAGGAGGGTCGCTCGATTGTGAAGGTATCAGTAGACTGGAAAAAAGGCCATTATGGTACCCATATTCATAAAGGGTGACAAGTAGATGTAGGCAACTTCCAGTCCACGTAAAATAATAGAACAGAGTATCAGGAGTGAACTTTTGCATTATTTGTATACTAATAATCTAATAAACATAAGTCAACATAGATTCAGTGAGAAGATCCTTCCTAAACAATCTCAATGTCGAGGAGGAAGTGACAATCCAAGTTAACTGTGGAAAGCCCTATGACGATATACCTAGACTTCCAAAAAGTATTTGACAAAGCGCCACTGAAAAGGGTATCAATTAAATTCAAAGTTATAGGGATTTAGGGTAGACTTTGGGAATTGATAAGAGGTTAGCTGATGGGTAGAAAACAACATGTACTCATTAGAGGAGTTATATTGAGGTAGGTAGAAAAATACTGAGTGGGATGCCCCAGGGCTCAGTGTTGGGATCACTATTGTTTCTAGTTTGTATAAATAACAGATTCAGAAATTCAATGAAAAATGATCGAATTTGCAGACGATAAACTAGAAAATGTGCTGGATTCAGAGGAAACAACTCAGAAATTACAGAATGAGTTGGACAGAATATGTAAGTGGACAGAACAAATGAAAATTAATACAGACAAGTGTAAAGTAATGCACAAAGGAAGGAAAAATAAACGACCCATTAATGGTGTTGAAATAGCCAAGGACAAAAACGAAAGAGACTAAGTGGACTCAACGCTCAGCATGTTGAACCAATGCAAAGCAGCAATCAACGTAAGCCAACAGAATGTTAAACTACATAGCCAGAACAGTTGAATACATGCTAGAGGAAGTCCTGATCAAACTGTAAAGTGTTCTGGTCAGATCATACCCTAAGTATTGTGTCCAGCTCTCGTCGCCAAGACAAGGAGTGACTTTCAAGTGCTAAAAGAGCCACAAGACTGATCCCTAATATTGAATGGCTGTGCAATGAGGAAATAATGGATAAACTTGGGCTTTTCTTCCTGCAAAGAAGCAATGGAAAGGCAATCTTACAGAACTATATAAAAGATAGTTAATATTACCTTTTCCATATCGTAAACAACCATATACACCTCTAAGATCACCCCACTAAAATATTACTTTAAATTTATTTATTTAATTTTTATCTGTTACCAGTTTTAAAGCTCAGAATACAGACCAAGATGCTATGCAAGATGTGCCAAATGGAGTTGGATATCTGGTGCTTAGCAGTAGTTTTGTACAGATGGTGTGCTTTTATAGCACTTGGGAATGGTTTTGGCAGAACTTGGGTCAGATCTTAGAGTTTGGCAGCAATGCAGCAGGGTTTTACAGCATGGACAGGATCCTTTGATCCAGCAACACTGTGGTGGGGGAACCTGAAGGTCAGCTGAATTGAGGGTTGGAATATGGGGTTTGGCTCACTGGTTGATTCCTGGTGTTGCCCAGCCGAGAGGAGACTGGGAGGGCATGGGCATCCCAAGTCTTGCAGCACTGATTTGTCATTTTCTAAGGGACTTCTGCAAATATTACATTTAGTGTATTGTGAATGGTTCCTGGACATGCATCTCTGTTTGTCTCTCTCACAGGAGACAGGAACTAGAATGTTTATATTTTCTAATTATCAACAAATCACAGGTCATATTTAGAGGCTTTATTTGCTTTCATAATTCAATTTTTGTTTTAAAGAAAAGAATTCAAATTAAGATGAGGAAAGCCAATGTGTGTGTCTTCCTCACTTTTTAGTACACTTTCTGAAATTTCTAGAGTTCTTATAATTCAAAATCAACAGAAGATGCAACAAGTGTACAATAACTATAGCTGAGAAATTACACACTAAGTGAGGTTTCCACTGCACTTCGGTGAACTAACTCCAGTGGAGCAGGAAGCAGCTCTGAGAAGTTTCCCAGTCTATGTATTTTCTCTTTCACACACAGACACGCAAACTCTCTGTTTTAAAAAATAATAAACTTTATCTAAATAAAGATTTTGAAATTTGTCCTCTAGCTTTTCTTCAAATAATTTTTAAAAGTAATCAATATTTAGTTATTTACAACCAATCCATCATTTGGTTAGCTAAATGTTACTGACAATTTCCTGGGAAATTGTGCATACCGCACATGCTCAGACGACAGGATCTGCCTTCAGCTTGCAGAGTCACACTTCTGTGCAAAAATAAAATATTGTCCAACCCAGACTTTTAGGAGGGGCTGAGGTCTTCAAGTAAAAACTTTAAGGAAGGCATTAAAAGGCAGAAAAGATAACAAGTGAACGTAATCATGCTATTGTGAAATACATATTTTCCCATTTGTTTTGTTTAAAACCTTATTTTGGAGGAGAACTAAGTTTTCTTACTCTTGGTCAAAAATGGCTCTCTGCTGATTCCCCTCAGTCCCAGTATGGTGATCATGTGCATTTTGTTTTTATTTATTTATTTAAAATCACTCCAATGTTCTCATCCTCAGCTCCTTACGGTGCTGACTTATGCTGGAGGTCTGTTCCAATGGCAACAGGCACTCTCCTGTATGTCATCCAGCTGGCCATTCTTCATGTGTGAACCTAAACAATGAATGTCAGCAGGCTAATTACCAGGGAGATCACAGCCAAAACTAATCATGTCCCTACACGTCATCGACACTTGCACACCCTGCAGCAAAAGTCGCTGGGAACACTGCCTAATAGTGTTTCCTTTCCTATCCCAGGCATGATGATGCCATTTGTAGCACTGCGACTGCTGCTCAGACTTAATCACTTTCCTATGGTCAACATGATTGACCTTCAAATACTTGGTTCCTATAGTAAATTTGTAACTTGAATTTTTAAAGTCCAACATTTCCAAGAAAGGTTCAAGGGTCCAAAAAAAGCAAGGCCATTTTATTATTATAGTTGGAAAGAAACAGTTTTTCTCTAATAATTAAGGAAATCTAAACTTGAAAGTTTTGATTTCCAATCTTAGCCTGACTATAGTACAAGCTTCACAGTTCAGGCATTAGTCTTCAGCTAACATTGGTTTCTTGTTGTTGGTGGTCAACATTTGTGTCCATTATAATACTCCAAATATTCACTACTGTATTCAACATGACAATAATAACACATTAACCTGCCCTCATATTCCTACTAAAAAGGAAAAGTACATCAATAATCAGCAGTAAGCAAGCTACTGTTAAGAAAACAATTTCGAAATTGATTCTTCACCAGAAGAGTGATTCAACCATTTCAAATGCAGGAAAGTGAAAGTGAATTTATATCAAGGAACCCAGGCATCGCTTTATATGTAGAATTTTTACCTTTGTTAGATTGTTTGCCTCTAAACCTGAAATCATATGCCTCTTCTTAATTTAGCCTAGGAATCCTTAAACTATCATTTCTATCCAAGCAAGATTCTAATTTTATAACCACACCCCAGTCATATTTCTCTCTTTCAAGTGCTCAGCGTGTATTCAAGTCCACAGAATAAAGTACAGCTGAATCAATTTATTTACTTTTAAACAAAGTATAAAAGCAAAGGCAAACACACAATGCCGTGCACTAAAAACAGATATTCATTGTTGTTGGAGATTTTTAAAATGTCAAATTTAATTTTTTGTATTATTTTTCCTTTCTGTCTCATTTTTACTTTCTCTCCTAATCCAATTTTTCATTCCCTCTTTTTATTTCTCTTTCTGCACCTGATCTGGTATTGAATTCATCCACTTTAATTTACACTTCCTTCTCAGTCCTTGAGCTGTTTATTTCACAATCCTTTGGTTAAGGAGATACACAGTTGCTTGTGCTGTTAACTCAGGTCCCAGATGCCCAGTTTCGCTCACTGTGACGTTATCAACTCGCACTTTCAGCAAGTTGCCACACAAAAGATTTAAAAACCTAAACATGCAAGGGCAGATGCCATGCTACAGCAAATTATGGCCCAATAACTTTTAGGAACGTGAAAAAGAAATGAATCCCAACAAGTTGATGATCACCCATACCTACGTGCTTTCTCAACATACTCTTTAATTCCCCTCTCTAGAAAAGCACCGAGATGTCTTTTGATTCCATTTATAATTATTTGCTTCAATGGGTTTCCCTGATAACTTAGAATCACAGAACGGCACAGAAGGAGGCTATTCGGCCCAGCGAGCACATGCCGGCTCTTTGTAAGAGCAATTCAGTTAGTCCCATTCCCCCAGCCCTGCAAATTTTTTCCCTTCAAGTATTTATCCAATTCCTATATGAAAGCCACAATTGAATCTGCTTCCACCATCCTTTCAGGCGGCGCATTTCAGATCATAACTACACGCTGTGTAAAAAAAGTTTTCTTCATGTTGCCTTTGGATCTTTTGCCAATCACCTTAAATCTGTGCCCTCTGGTTCTCGATCCTTCTTTTTATTTACTTTATCTAAACCCTTCATGATTTTGAACACTTCTATCAAATCTCCTTTTAACCTTCTTTGCTATAATGAGAACAACCCCAGTTTCTCCAGTCTATCCACGTAACTGAAGTCCCTCATCCCTGGAACTATTCCAGTAAATCTTTTCTGCACCCTCTGTAAGGCCTTCACATCCTTCCTATAATGCAGTGCCCAGAATTGGACACAATACTCCAGCTGTGGCTGAACCCGTGTTTTATAAAGGTTCAACACAACTTCCTTGCTTTTGTACTCTATGCCTCTATTTATAAAATCCAAGATCCCAAATGTGTTTTTAACCGCTTTCTCAACCTGTCCCCCCACCTTCAAAGATTTGTGCACAGATTATTTAATGGCTTACCACTTTCTTTGTCATTTTCTTTCTTATACTTCAAATTTTCTATATTACAATAAAATGGAGAAAGTCCCACCACTACATATTCTACAAGTCTCAGCTTGGCTCAGTGGTAAAGGTCTTGCCTCGGAGTCAGAATATTATAGCTTCATGCCTCACTCCTGGGTTTAAGCACATAAACTAGGTTGACACTTTAGTCTCATACTGGGGAGAGTGCTGCATTATCAGAAGTGTTATTCAGATGAGATATTAAACTGAGGCCCTATTTGCTTGTTCAGGTCAAAGATAAATATTTCATGGCACTATTCAAAAGAGGGAAGGGAAGTTCTCCAGTGTTCTGGCCAACATTTATCCCTCAACCAACACCATCTTATTGTGTGCAAGTTGGCTGTTGTTTGTCTACACAATAATGGTGACTAATACTTCAAAAGTAATTTATTAGCTGTGAAGCAGTTTGTGATGTTCTGAGGACTCGACTATTCCAAAAATCTCCAGGCCACCTTGCGCCCTCCGTAAACTTGAGTTCATCCAAAACTCTGCTGCCCATATCCTAACTCACACCAAGTCCCGTTCGCCCATTACAATTGTGCTCACTGACCTACACTGGCTTCCTGTCCGGTGAAGCCTCGATTTTAAAATTCTCATCCTTGTTTTCAAATCCCTCCATGGCCTCATCCCTCCCTATCTCTATAACCTTCTCCAGCCCTACACCCTCCAAGTTCTCTGCGCTCCTCCAATTCTGGTCTCATGCTCATCCTTGATTTTCATCACTACACCATAGGCCCTAAGCTCTGGAATACCCTCTTCAAACCTCTCCGCATTTTGACCTCTCTCCCCTCCTTTAAGACACTCCTTAAAACCACATCTTCAACCAAACTTTTGGTCACCTGTCCTGATATCTCATGTGGCTCAGTGTCAAATTTTGTTTGATAATGCTCCTGTGAAGCACCTTGGGTCATTTTACTACATTAAAAGCACTATATAAATGCAAGTTGTTGTTGTTGAAAGGCACTATATAAATGCAACTTCTTTCCTTCTACTGCATAAGTGATGCTTAAATACAGCAAAATAGTGTTAGGCCATTCTATCCACGATGGTCATCGAAGGTAAGATGCTACCATTAAGATTCAAAGTTGTATTAGGAATCCTATCAAATGTTGAGTAAACATGAGTCACTCTCTTATGGCATTGCACATAGGACTTGTACAACATTGACATGTTTTATGTCGATTTCCCAAAGAACTTGAGGACAATACACCCTAAAATAAAGGACATCAGAAGCTATGACTATAGCAACGGTACGGTAGCATAATGGTTATGTTACTGGACTAATAATCCAGAGGCCTGGACTAATAATCCAGAGTCATGAGTTCGAGTCATGAGTTCAAATCCCGCCACGGCAGCTGGTGAATTTAAATTCAATTAATTACCGGCAGGACAGACCCACCAGAGGTGGCGGTACAGCAGTATACAGTCAGGAGGGAGTGGCCCTGTGAGTCCTCAACATTGACTCCGGACCCCATGACATCTCATGGCATCAGGTCAAACATGGGCAAGGAAACCTCCTGCTGATTACCACCTACTGCCCTCCATGTTGAGCAACACTTGGAGGAAGCACTGGGGGTAGCAACGGCATAGAATGTACTCTGGGTGGGGGACTTCAATGTCCACCACCAAGAGTGGCTCGGAAAGACCACTACTGACCGAGCTGGCCGAGTCCTGAAGGACATAGCTGCCAGACTAGACCTGCGGCAGGTGGCGAGCCAACCAACAAGGGGGAAAAACCTGCTTGACCTCGTCCTCATCAATCTACCTGTCGCAGATGCATCTGTCCATGACAGCATTGGTAGGAGTGACCATCGCACAGTCTTTGTGGAGACGAAGTCCCGTCTTCGCACTGAGAACACCATCCAACATGCTGTGTGGGCACTACCACCGTGCTAAATGGGATAGATTCAGAACAGATCTAGCAGCTCAAAACTGGGCATCCATGAGGTGCTGTGGGGCAGCAGCAGAATTGTATTCCAGCACAATCTGTAACCTCATGGCCTGGCATATTCCTCACTCTACCATTACCAACAGGCCAGGGGATCAACCCTGGTTCAATAAGGAGTGTAGAAGAGCATGCCAGGAGCAGCACCAGGCGTACCTAAAAATGAGTTGCCAACCTGGTGAAGCTTCAACTCAGGACTACATGCATGCTAAACTGCGGAAGCAACATGCTATAGGCGGAGCTAAGCAATTCCACAACCAACGGATCAGATCATAGTTCTGCAGTCCTGCCACATCCAGTTGTGAATGGTGATGGACAATTAAACAACTAATGGGAGGAGGAGGCTCCATGAACATCCCCATCCTCAATGATGGCAAAGTCCAGCAAAGAGTGCAAAAGACAAGGCTGAAGCGTTTGCAAACATCTTCAGCCAGAAGTGTCAGATCCATCTCGGCCTCCTCCCGCTATCCCCACCACCACAGAAGCCAGTCTTCAGCCAATTTGATTCACTCCATGTAATATCAAGAAACGGCTGATATTACATGGGCCCCGACAACATCCCGGCTGTAGTGCTGAAGATTTGTGCTCCAGAACTAGCTGCGCCTCTAGCCAAGCTCTTCCAGTACAGCTAAGACACTGGCATCTACCCAACAATGTGGAAAATTGCCTAGGTATGTCCTATCCACAAAAAGCAGGACAAATCCAATCCGGCCAATTACCGCCCCATCAGTCTACTCTCAATCATCAGCAAAGTGATGGAAGGTGTCGTCAACAGTGCTATCAAGCTCACCAATAAGCTGCTCACCGATGCTCAGTTTGGGTTCCGCCAGGACCACTCGACTCCAGACCTCATTACAGCCTTGGTTCAAACATGGAAAAAGAGCTGACTTCCAGAGGTGAGGTGACAGTGACTTACCTTGACATCAAGGCAACATTTGACCAAGTGTGGCACCAAGGAGCCGTAGTAAAATTGAAGTCAATGGGAATCAGGGGGAAAACTCTCCAGTGGCTGGAGTCATACCTAGCACAAAGGAAGATGGCAGTGGTTGTTGGAGGCCAATCATCTCAGCCCCAGGACATTGCTGTAGGAGTCCCTCAGGGCAGTGTCCTCGGCCCAACCATCTTCAGCTGCTTCATCAATGACCTTCTTTCCATCATAAGGTCAGAAATGGGGAAGTTCACTGATGATTGCACAGTATTCAGTTCCATTTGCAACCCCTCAGATAATGAAGCAGTCCATGCCCGCATGCAGCAAGACCTGGACAACATCCAGGCTTGGGCTGATAACTGGTAAGTAACATTCGCACAACACAAGTGCTAGGCAATGACCATCTCCAACAAGAGTCTAACCACCTCCCCTTGACATTCAATGGCATTACCATCACCGAATCCCCCACCATCAACATCCTGGGGATCACCATTGACCAGAAACTGAACTGGGCCAACCACATAAATACTGTGGCTACAAGAGTGGGTCAGGGGCTGGATATTCTGTGCCGAGTGACTCGCCTCCTGACTCCCGAAAGCCTTTCCACCATCTACAAGGCACGAGTCAGGAGTGTGATGGAATACTCTCCACTTGCCTGGATGAGTGCAGCTCCAACAACACTCAAGGAGCTCGACACCATCCAGGACAAAGCAGCCCGCTTGATTGGCACCCCATCCACCACCCCAAACATTCACTCCCTTCACCACCGGCGCACTGTGGCTGCAGCGTGTACCATCCACAGGGTGCACTGCAGCAACTCCCAAGGCTTCTTTGACAGCACCTCCCAAACCCGCGACCTCTTCCACCTAGAAGGACAAGGGCAGCAGGTACATGGGAACAACACCACCTGCACGTTCCCCTCCAAGTCACACACCATCCCGACTTCGAAATATATTGCCGTTCCTTCATCGTCGCTGGGTCAAAATCCTGGAACTCCCTACCTAACAGCATTGTGGGAGAACCTTCACCACACAGACTGCAGCTGTTCAAGGCGGCGGCTTACCACCACCTTCTCGAGGGCAATTAGGGATGGGCAATAAATGCTGGCCTTGCCAGCGATGCCCACATCTAACGAACGAATAAAAAAAAACATGGAGGTTAAAAATTAACCAAATAAACGGTTGTTTTCTGAGACAGCAACAGGCACCAATAAATTAATAGAGCACAAGCACATGAATAAATAATTACTGGAGCATCTGGCACCAATGAATCAATAAACTCAGAGCAGTGAGTTCACCAACAAATCAATAAATTAACGGAGTAGAGGGCACCAATGAACTAAGACTCTCTTCCTACCTTGGCCTGACTTTCGCTGGTTTCACGTGAAGTTTACTTTTCAAGCACTGAGAATAATTATACATTTGCTGACCATAAAAGCAAGTTAAAATACTAAAAAGCTCGTTAGCTGAAAAAGAGGCTTTCAATTTGCTACATCATTTGAACTGTTACTACTATATATTTGTGCAGAACAATGAGCTCTAAGTACTTTTCAAAAAAATATTCCTGGTCTTGAAATTCAATGGTGGCTTCGAAAGGTTGCTGGAGGAATGCTCCTGAAGGGAGCAGTATAGATAACTACGGTGGTGCAGGAAGGAATGGACGGAGGTTGGGGATGGGGGAGAAGGGTGTTGATAGGGGTTACAATGAAGTCAGGGGCACATTGGGTCAGAGGTCTTGGTGGAGTCGGTGTTGTGATGTGGGGCTCGATATACCACCAGGGAAAGCAAACAGAGCGGGTAGAGCAATCTTGCAACGCAGTGGCCAGCCAAAGTATCACTCGGGATTGCTGAAATTGGGAATTGGGTAAACGGTAGAAGGAGATCTGTAACTAGGCAAGGGGGACCCAGATGCCCCCTTTATTGGCTTAAAAAAAGACTTTCAAAATGAGTGAAATATCTAAAAAGTTTTTAAAATGTCTGTTGGAAATATGAACATACGGGAATGACGCACATGATAAGACCCCTGCTCTATCCAGTCTATCCCACACAACTGCGATGCCTTGTGTATCACCATATATACTCACCCCACCCCACCCGAATGCCATGTAATCTCCTGGGAGAGGCAAAAGCCAGATAAAACACTCAGGCCAATTTGGGGAGGGGGAAAATTTGGAAAATTCCTCTCCGACCCCTTTAGTCGATCAAAACTAGTCCAGGAGACCACTCTGACCCTGAATTGAGAGATAGGATCGAGAAACTGAGAGACCTGCACGACAATGCCATCTTCCAACAATATTGTGACAGGCAACAAGTTTGCATAGCTATGTTTACATGCCAATTTTTTTAAACATAAATGTTGGCATAGATAGTTTCAATGTTAATTTTCACATAAAAAGCATGACTCAAAATCATGACACAGGAAACAATGTTTGTAGACAGAAAGTGCAGGTCATTTTTTTAATAATATGCTGATACAATGTGTTCATTGTTCAATAGTTTTTTTTTCTGGTAAACAACAATTTCCACAAATTAGAAATAAACTCGAATCTCTTAAGGACTGATGTGATTTCCATTTTAAAACACGATTTTTACATTAAATGAGTCTGAAATAAAGAGTGCACATTTCTTTCACATACTATATATATCACAAAATTATATTTAATTATTTGTACACATGGAAATGGCAAGCTCAGCGCATTGGGATCCTTTCAAGCACAGTTTTTCTCTGCAAACCTTGTTCTGCATCCAGCATAAGTAAAGGAAATTACATTTTTGCTTTCACTGTTAACAGTAAATATCAGCAATGAACTGAAGGTTATGGTAGCTCCCAGTGGATAAAAGATTTCAAACTAGAAATGGAACACTAAATCAGATAGAGCTAACATAAAGGAATGTGTGCATGTAAGAAAAGGTGGCTGAGTGCCCTCTCGCATGAGGAACAAAAAAGCCCAATTATTTCCCTGCTTTTTACTTGCATTAACTTTTTTCACTGACATAACCAACCAGAAGAAAGCACACCCATAGGACTGATGTACTAATAAACAAAGGAAAAGGCCCATATTATCCAATACTATCACCTGAAGCTAAGAAAAGACACAAAAGAGGGTGGGGAAATTTTTTTTTCAAATCAACAGTAGATGTAATTTGGTTCCGTTGTAAAATCTAACAAATAAAATTGATTGTTACTTCGAAGATTACCGAAAACCTGGGAAATCAAAAAAAAGTCAAAAAGTGACGCCACAGGACAGGAGGTTGGTGACTAATACATTTTTTTTGCTCTCTAACTAGGGGAGTGGTTTAAAGGAGGAACCTAGAACTTGCTAATACTTTATTGAATTAATAATTTAAACTAGATAAATAGTTTTTTTAAAAAGTCTAAAAATAAACCAAGTGAATTAATTACATAAAAACTCTGATTAATTAAATAAATGAATAAAACAAGGTTAGAGAGAGATGGCAGGGCAGATGGTGTGCGTAGCTGCAGCATGTAGGAGTTTGTTGAGTGCAGCGTGATCCCAGGCAACCACATCTGCAGTAAGTGTCTGCAGCTCGAGGAACTTCGGCTCAGAGTTGTTCAGCTGGAGTTCAAGGTGCAGACGCTGCGATGAATCAGGAAGGGGGATTGTTACCTGGACACTTTGAGCCAGGAGGCAGTCACAACCCTTTGGTTAGGTAGTGGTTTAGATTTGGTCAGTGGTCAGGAACAGGAGGATGTGGCTGAGAGTCAGACAGGTAAGGAGACCCCAGATGCAGTGATGGAGGAGCTTCAGCCTTTGACCTTGTCCAACAGGTACGAGGTACTTGCTATCCGTGTGGATGAGAACAAAGACTGCAGGGAGGTTGGGCAAATTGACCACGGCACTGTGGTACTAGAGGCCATTCAAGTGGAGGGAGTGAAAAGGAATGTGGTAGTGTAAGGGAATAGTAGAGTCAGGGGGATTGATACTGTTCTCTGCAGCCACGACCTGGAGTCCCGAAGGCTGTGTTGCCTGCCTGGTGTCAGGGTTAGGAATATCTCCTCGCGGCTGGAGGAAAAGAACTTGAAGCAGGAGGGGGAGGATCCAGTTGTCGTGGTCCATGTAGGAACGAATGACATAGGTAGAACTAGGAATGAGGTTCTGCTGAGGGAGTTTGAGGATCTTGGGTCCAAATTAAAAAGCAGAACCTCAAAGGAGGACTGGCACCAGTACTGGGGAAACAGGGAGCTGTTCCATTGGGACGGCTCCACTTAAACCAGGCTGGGACCAGTGTCCTGGCGAATCGAATAACAGGGGCGGTATGTAGAGCTTTAAACTAACAAGGGTGGTGGGGGGTTTCGGGTAAGGGTAAATTTACAAGTCTAAAGAAAAAAGTCAAGGCTGTAGAGCAGAGTAGACATTTGGGTAAAAACATGCAGAGTGTGTCAGGAAGGGAAAGAGATTTTAACAAAGGTAATGGGGATAAGGCTTTAATTAAGACTAAGGTCACATCAGGGAAAAATAGTAAAAAGTTAAAATTAAAGGCACTATATCTGAATGCACAAAGCATTCGTAATAAGATAAATGAATTAATAGCACAAATAGAGATAAATGGGTTTGATCTAGTAGCCATTAATGAGACGTGGTTGCAGGGTGACCAAGTTGGGAATTAAATATTCCAGGGTACTTGACTTTTAGAAAAGGTAGGCAAAATGGAAAAGGAGGGGTTAGCCCTGAAAATAAAGGATGAGATAAAGGCAGTGGTGAGAAAGGATCTTGGCTCAGAAAATCAGAAGGTCAAATGAGTATGGGTGGAGCGAAGAAATAACAAGGGGCAGAAAACACTGGTGGAAGTAGTTTATAGGCCCTCTAACAGTAGTTATACTGTTAGACAGAGTATTAATCAGGAAATTAGAGGAGCACGTCATAAGCGCAATGAAAGGTATGACGGTAGATAAGCAATGGTGAACATTTAAAAAAAAATTCATAATTCTCAACAAATATACATTCCCTTGAGCAATAAAAACGCCACGGGAAAAGTGATCCAACCGTGGCCAACTAGAGAAGTTAAGAATAGTATTAGATTAAAAGAACAGGTTTACAATGTTGCCAAAAACACTAATAAGCCTGAGGATTGGGAGGGTTTTAGAAATCAGCAAAGGATGACCAAAAAATTGATTAAGAGGGAGAAAATAGAATGAAGTAAATTAGCAAGAAATATAAAAACAGATTGTATGAGCTTCTACAAGGATGTACAAAGAAAAAGATTAGCGAAAGTAAAAGTGGGTCCCTTAGAGGCAGAGACAACAGAAACTATAATGGGGAATAAGGAAATGGCAGAGATGTTAAACAAATATTTTGTATCTGTCTTCACAGTAGAAGGCACAAAAAACATACCAGAAATAGTGGGGAACCAAGGGTTCAATGAGAGTGGGGAACTTAAAGTAATTAATATCAGTAAAGAAAAAGTACTGGAGAAATTAATGGGACTAAAATCTGACAAATCTGCTGGACCTGATGGCCTACATCCTAGGGTTTTAAAAAGAGGTGGGTGCAGAGATAATGGATACATTGGTTTTGGTCTTCCAGAATTCTCTAGATTCTAGAAAGGTCCCTATGGATTGAAAGGTAGCAAGTGTAAGCCCGCTATTCAAGAAAGGAGGGAGAGAGAAAACAGGGAACGATAAGCCAATTAGCCTGACATCAGTAGTAGGGAAAATGCTAGAATCTAGTATTAGGGACGTGGTAATAGGGCACTTAGAAGATCATAATATGATTAGGCAGAGTCAACACTGTTTTATGAAAGGGAAATCATGTTTGACAAATCTGTTAGAGTTTTTTGAGGGTGTAACTAGTAGGGTAGATAAGGGGGGGGGAGACTAGTGCATGTAGTATATTTGGATTTTCAAAAGGCATTCGATAAGGTGCCATACAAGAGGTTGTTATACAAGATTAGGGCTCAAGGAATTAAGGGTAATATATTAGCATGTATTGAGAATTGGTTGATGGACAGAAAACAGAGCAGAAATAAACGGGTCATTTTTGGGTTGACAGGTTGTAACTTGTGGGTTGCACCAAGGATGAGTGCTTGGGCCTCAGCTATTTACAATCTACATCAATGACTTAGATGAGGGGGACCAAGTGTAATGTATCCAGATTTGCTGACGATACAAAGTTAGGTGGGAAAGTAAGCTGTGAGGAGAACGCAAAGAGGCTGCAAAGGGATATAGACAGGTTAAGTGAGTGGGCAAAAAGGTGGCAGATGGAGTATAATGTGGGGAAATGTGAAGTTATCCACTTTGGTAGGAAGAATAGAAAAGCAGAATATTTTTTAAAAGGTGAGAGACTAGTAAATGTTGGTATTCAGAGGGATTTGGGTGTCCTTATACACGAATCACAGAAAGTTAACATGCAGGTACAGCAAACAATTAGGAAAGCAAATGGTATGTTGGCCTTTATTGCAAGGGGGTTGGAGTAGAAGAGTAAATGCTGCAATTGTACAGGGCTTTGGTGAGACCACACAGGGTGTACTGTGTACAGTTTTGGTCTCCTTACTTAAGGAAGAGTATACTTTCCTTAGAATGGGTGCAACAAAGTTCACTAGATTGATTCCTGGAATAAGAAGGTTGTCCTTTGAGAAGAAATTGAGTAGAATGGGCCTACACTCTCTGGAGTTTAGAAGAATGAGAGATGATCTCATTGAGACGTATAAAATTCTTGGAATCTACCTTGTTAAGCCCTCTGAGAGGTTGTTTTCCCTGGCTGGAGAATCTAGAATTAGGGATCATAGTCTCAGGATAAGGGGTCGGCCATTTAGGACTCAGATGAGGAGAAATTTCTTCACTCAGAAGGTTGTGAATCTTTGGAATTCTCTACCCCAGAGGGTTGTGGATGCTCAGTCGTTGAGTGTATTCAAAACTGAGATCGATAGATTTTTGGACACTAAGGGAATCAAGGGATATGAGGATAGCATGGGAAAGTGGAGTTGAGGTAGATGATCAGCCATGATCTTATTGAATGGCAAAGCAGGCTCGAGGGGCCTATTCCTGTTCCTATTTCTTATGTTCTTAAAAAAGTCTGGTATGTTGGTGCAAAAGTCAGGTTTGGCAAGTGTGTGCGTGTGTGCGCGCGCGTGTATAAAAAACCACAAGCAAGAGGAGAGATGTATGTCATGCAAATGGGAATGGTTTCCTAGCCGGTTAAGAAATGACCAGTAATTTACTGCCATGTATGACTGAAGCTTACGTGTTGTCCACAATACAGTGGGTTTGTTATTTTGAGGTCACTATGGTTTATTTTCAGTTCCTAAAAAAGTGAGATTAGGCTCAGCTTGTTCAGGAAACTTAGCTGCAACTTAATAAGCATACAACAGGGCTCTTAACAATGATATTATGTCATTTTTCCCCACTCATCCTCTTCCATAAAGTAGTATGGAAAGGTCCGAAAATTGATGCACGAGAACTTTTGATGGGAATGCTTGGAGTGAGCAAAATGTTCCATTAATGCATCTATTTGTGCAGAAAAAAAATTGCCAAAATTACAGGGGACTTGCTAGTGCCTGAACAAATGTCCCCTCAGTGGACATCATTAACATGGTGACTATTAATATGCTGAGCCAGAAAAAGAATTTTAAACCTAGCATTTCCCAACAGCAGATTCTAAATTCAAATACTACCGTATAAAAATGCTGCGTAGGTGTGAGTTCCAACTTGCTGCCAATTCCACAGCAACTTTTATTATGAAGCCTGCCCTGCTCGAATCCAAGCTTGCAGAACTTAAGAGAGGCATACAGAGCTGTTACTCAGGAAGGTACCCTGGGGATGGTGGGAATCCAAGCTGGACAAAACTAACTGTGTCGTTAACAAGTAAACAATAATTGATTTAAATGTTCCTGCTATAATATACCATTACTGATTCACAATTAATCAGCTGCTCACAACTACAAGAACTGAACTTTTCTCTCACACTGCAGGTTAAAGAAATAAATGTGGCTTCCCCTGAATTATACTTCCTGTTAGCTGAAGAGGTCTCAGAATGGTCTTATTTGTCTAACATCAGGGGATTCAATAAAAAATAATAAAAGCAGGTCAGTTCCAGGCTGTTCAAATGCACTATAAAACCTCATTTTGCTAAAGTTGGCGCCAAGTGAGGAAACAAGCTGTTTAGCGCGACCCTCTGCTTCAAAAATAAGCATTAGTTACGCTCATAAACACATATAGCTGTTTCACACAGCTAAGGAAGAGCATGTTATCTTTTTCCAGATGACATATAGTGCTAGCTACTTGTGATGCTAAATCTGACAGGAGTTTAGGGCAGATTTTAAATACACAAGTCATATGCTGGTGAAAATGTATGTCAAACCACAGCTATGTGAGCCAAACTCCCCAGTGGAATATTACTAATAACCACATTCAGCTTTCTCTTAGCTAGTTGGTGTAGTATGGGGCACATTTTTTGTTCAAACCTATGAAAAAGAAATATATACCAACAAGAATTAACAAAAAATGCAAGATGTTAACCATCTGCAGGTAAATAACCCCAGGTAAACCGTGGATTTACATTCATAAGAGCTATTAAACAAGCTCTGTCAACTAAAATGTAGGGAGCTTGCATGGCGGAAGAGCAATTCTTCTTCAGTTATTATTCAAGGTCATTTTTTTTTTGTTATTTGTTCTTGGGATGTGGGCAGTACTGGCAAGTCCACATTTATTGCCTATCTTTAAGTGATTGTGTTTCTTTTTAAACAACTTGCTTGGCCATTTCAGAGGGTATTAAGCATCATCTACATGGTGTAAAACTGGAGTCACATATAGGCCAGAACCAGTAGGGATGGCAGGTTCCATTCCCCAAAGGACATTGGTGAGCCAGTTGGGCTTATATGACAGTCTGGCAGCTTTCGTGGGTCCCAGCCGACAAGTTAACAGATTTATTGAATTTCAAGTTCAGAACTTGCCATGATGGGATTTTAAAATTCTGAAATTCTGATACCAGAATCGAATAACATCGAAACTACAGCACAGAAACAGGCCATTCGGCCAAACTGGTCGATGCCGGCGTTTATGTTCCACACGAGCCTCTTCCCTCCCTACTTCATCTAACCCTATCAGGATACCCTTCTATTCCTTTCTCCCTCATGTGCTTATCTAGCTTCCCCTTAAATGCATCCATGCTATTTGCCTCAACTACTTGTGGCAGCACCTTAGCACTCTTTGGGCAAAGAAGTTTCTCCTGAATTACCTATTGGATTTATTAGCAACTATTTTATATTTATGATTTCCAGTTTTAAACTCCGCACAAGTGGAAACATTTTCTCCATGTCTACCCTGTCTTAAAGACCTCTATCTGGTCACCCCTCAGCCTTCTCTTTACTGGAGAAAATGTCCCAGCCTGTTAAGCCTTTCTAGATAAGGATATCCTCTCAGTTCTGGTATCATCCTTGTGAATCTTTTGTGTATCTTCTCCAATGCATCTATATCCTTTTTATAATATGGAGACTAGAACTGTGCACAGTACTCGAAGTGTGGTCTAACCAAGGTTCTATATAAATTTAACATAATTTCTTTGCTTTTCAATTTTATCCCTCTAGAAATAAACCCTTGTCCCTGATTTGCCTTTTTTACGGCCTTTTATTAACCTGCGTCGCCACTTTTAGTGATTTGTGTATCTGTACCCCAAGATCCCTTTGCTCCTCTATCCCATTTAGACTTATTATCCAAGCAGTATGTGGCCTCCTTATTCTTCCTACCAAAATGCACCACCTCACACTTACGTAATCATCACACTGCCATACCCAATCATATTACAAGATGTTGGGTCTCAATTTGTCCCATTTATATTGCTTTCTGGTGGGAACAGGTCTGGGCTGATAATAATTTCAACCTAGTCCCACTCAAAGACAACGCTGCAGACCACAAATAGTCACAAAGCTGCTAGGTAACTCAACACCATTCTTACTCAGAATGGAAAAGATGATTGTGTAGGAAATTTGGAAAGCTTCAATTTATAGATGCCAATGCAAGCATGGCATAAGAACCAAAGGATCACATCAAAAATAGCTGAGGGTGAGAATGTAAATCTATCACACTCACTATCATTTTTTTGATATGTTGTGTGATATTAACAAACAGAATTACTTTATTTTAATATTGAAAAGCCAAATCTGTGAAGAAAAAAAATTACATTTGATAAAACCAGAATTAAACTGTTGCCCTGCAGGGAGATTGAGGAAAAAGTGCTGGCAACAGTTCAGAGCAACCTAAAATATATTACAGCTATAGTATCACTTTAGCACAAAAGTATCAGCAAAATTAGACGGTCGACACAGTTTGTGCAACAGAAGTTTTGGAAAGCTTTCACAGGTGCTACTGTTTCCTTGATAGAGTTTTTAAAAAAAACATGAAGACTGCATTTTTGAATTTCCCAAAATAGAATTCTTCCAAAAACTACAATGGGTTTCCATTTCTGCCAATATTTTGATTCTTTGATGATATTTTTCATCCCTCTTCAAAATATAGTATTAAAAGGGGATGGTAAATGAAGTCACTGAGTTACATTGAAACTACACCATAGAAACAGGCCATTCGGCCCAACTGGTCTACGCCGGCGTTTATGCTCCACACGAGCCTCCTCCCTCCCTACTTCATCTAACCCTATCAGCATATCCTTCTATTCCTTTTACCCTCATGTGCTTATCTAGATTCCCCTTAAATGCATCCACGCTATTTGCCTCAACTTGTGGTAGCGCGTTCCACATTCTTAACATCCTTTGGGTAAAGACATTTCTCCTGAATTCCCTATTGGATTTATTAGCGACAATTTTATATTTATGACCTCTAGTTTTGGATTCCCCCACAAATGGAAACATTTTCTCTACGTCGACCCTATCAAACCCTTTCATTATCTTAAAGGCCTCTACCAGGTCACCCCTCAGTCTTCTCTTTTCTAAACAGAACAGCCCCAGCCTGTTCAGCCTTTCCTGATAAGTATATCCTCCCAGTTCTGGTAACATCCTTGTCAATCTTTTTTGCACTCTCTCCAATGCATCTATATATCTATAATATGGAGACTAGAATTATGCACAGTACTCCAAGTGTGGTTGAACCGAGGTTCTATCCAAGTTTAACATAATTTCTCTGCTTTTCAATTCTATCCCTCTAGAAATGAACCCCAGTGCTTGATTTACCTTTCTTATGGCCTTAATAACCTGTATCACTACTATTGGTGATTTGTGTATCTGTACCCCTAGGTCCCTTTGCTCCTCTCACCCATTTACACTCTTATTATCCTAGTAGTATATGGCTTCCGGCCTCCTTACTCTTCCTACTAAATGCACTACCTCACACTTATCTAAACTGAAATTCATTTGCCAATTACAAGCCCATTCTGCATGTTTATTAATGTCCTCTTGCATTTTGACGCAATCTTCCTTGGTATTAACTACACCCCCCAATTTGGCGTCGTCCGCAAATTTTGAAATTGTACTTCCGATTCCCGAATCCAAATTGTTAATATAAATTGTGAACAACAGTGGTCCCAGCACCGATCCCTGTGGAACACCGCTTACCGCCTTTTGCCAGTCTGAGTACGTAGCCAACTTGCTATCCACTCTGCCACGGGTCCCCTGACTCCATATGCTCTGACCTTAGTCATGAGTCTACAATGCGGTACCTTATCGAAGGCCTGTTGAAAATCCAAATATATCACATCTACTGTATTACCCTTGTCTACTCTCTTACTTCTTCAAAGAATTCAATAAGGACACCAGGGTGTAGCACAGAAAGGAGAAACAAGGTGCACAAAGGACTGGAAGAGACAGATAGCACTAAAGTAAGAAATACTACAGTATTAGGTGAGATCAGACCAAGAGAGAATACGAGAAGGTCTAAGGTAGGTTTACAGTGCATGTGTGTAAATGCACAAAGCGTGGTAAATAAAGTTGGTGAGCTGCAGGCGCAAATAGCCACAGGGGAATCAAAGAAAGGTAACAGCACAGAAGGAGGCCATTCGGCCCATCAAGTCCGTGCCAGCTCTATGCAAGAGCAATCCAGCTAGTCCCACTCCCCCACCCTATCCCAGTAGCCCTGCAAATTTTTTCCCTTCAAGTACTTATCCAGTTCCCTTTTGAAAGCCATGATTGAATCTGCCTCCACTACCCTCTCTAGCAGTGCATTCCAGATCCTAACCACTCGCTGTGTAAAAAAGTCTTTCCTTATATCACCTTTGGCCAATCACCTTAAATCTATGTCCTCTGGTTCTTGACCCTTCCACCAATGGGAACAGTTTCTCTCTATCTACTCTGTCTGGACCCTTCATGATTTTGAATACCTCTATCAAATCTCCTCTCAACCTTCTCTGTCCCAAGGAGAACAACCCCAGCTTCTCCAGTCTGTCCACATAACTGAAGTCCCTCATCCCTGGAATCATTCCAGTAAATCCCTTCTGCACTCTCTCTAAGGCCTTCACATCCTTCCTAAAGTGTGGTGCCCAGAACTGGACACGATACTCCAGTTGTGGCCGAACCAGTGTTTTATAAAGGTTCATAAAGGAATATGATGTAGTGGCAATAACGGAGACCTGGCTCAAAAAAGAGCAGGACTGGGTACTAAATATTTCTGAATACAAGGTGTTCAGGAAAGATAGGGAAGGAAAAAAAGGAGGGGGGAGGGTGGCAGTATTGATTAAGGAGAATATTGCAGTGCTGGAGAGAGAGGATGTCCTTGAGGGGGTCAAGGACAGAATCTATTTGGTTAGAATTAAGAAACAATAGAGGTGCCATTACACTATTGGGTATATTCTATAGGCCACCAACTAGTGGGAAGGATACAGAGGAGCAAATTTGCAGGGAAATTACAGAGAGGTGCAACAGGGGACTTCAACTATCCTAATATAGACTGGGATAGTAATAGTGTAAAGGGCAAAGAGGGGGAGGAATTTCTGAAGTGTGATCAGGAGAACTTTTTTGATCAGTATGTTTCCGGTACAACGTGGAAGGGGGCATTGCTAGATCTAGTTCTGAGGAATGAAGTGGAGCAAGTGTCTGTGGGGGGATATTTAGGGTACAGTAATCATAGTATCATACGGTTTAGATTAGTTATGGAAAAGGTCAAGGAACAATCTAGAGTAAAAATACTTAATTGGAGGAGGGCCAATTTCAGCGGGTTGAATGGATCTGGCCCAGGTAAACTGGAATCAAAGATTGGCAGGTAAAACTGTAATCGAACAATGGGCGGCCTTTAAAGAGGAGATGGTTCGGGTACAGTCTAGGTACATTCTCACGAATGGGAAAGGCAACCAATGTCAAAGCTCCCTGGATGACGAAAGAGATAGAGAGTAAGATGAAGCAGAAAAAGGGGGCATATGACAGATGTCAAGTTGATAATATAAGTGAGAACCAGGCTGAATATAGAAAGTACAGAGAAGTGAAAAAGGAAATAAGAGGGGCAAAAAGAGATTATGAGAATAGACTGGCTGCTAACATAAAAGGGAACCCAAAAGTCTTCCATAGGCATATAAATAGTAAAACTAGTAGTAAGAGTCGAGGTGGGGCCGATTAGGGACCAAAAAGGTGATCTACGAGTGGAGGCAGAGGGCATGGCTAAGGTACTAAATGAGTGCTTTGCATCTGTCTTTACCAAGGAAGAAGATGCTTCCAAAGTCACAGTAAAAGAGGAGGTAGTTGAGATACTGGATGGGCTAAAAATTGATAAAGAGGTATTAGAAAGGCTGGCTGCAGGTAAGTCCGGACGGGATGCATCCTAGGTTGCTGGGGGAAATAAGGATGGAAATTGCAGAGATGCTGGCCATAATCTTCCAATCCTCCTTAGATATGGGTGTGGTGCCAGAGGACTGGAGAATTGCAAATATTACAACCTTGTTCAAAAAAGGGTGTAAGGATAAACCCGGCAGCTACAGGCCAGTCAGTTTAACCTCAGTGGTGGAGAAACTTTTAGAAATGATAATCCGGGACAAAATTAACAGTCACTTGGACAAGTGTGGATTAATAAAGAAAAGCCAGAATGGAATTGTTAAAGGCAAATCTTGTTGAACTAACTTGATTGTGTTTTTTGATGAGGTAACAGGTGGTTGATGAGGGAAATGCGATTGATGTGGTGTATATGGACGTCCAAAAGGCGTTTGATAAAGTGCCACATAATAGGCTTGTCAGCAAAATTGAAGCCCCTGCAATAAAACGGGCAGTGGCAGCATGGATACGGAATTGGCTAAGTGACAGGAAACAGAGAGTAGTGGTGAACGGTTGTTTTTCAGATTGGAGGAAGGTATACAGTGGTGTTCCCTGGGGTCGGTACTAAGAACACTGCTTTTTTGATATATATTAATGACTTGGGTGCACAGGGCATAATTTCAAAATTTGCAGATGACACAAAATTTGGAAATGTAGTATACAGTGAGGAGGATAGTAATAGACTTCAAGAGGACATAGACAGGCTAGTGGAATGGGCGGACACATGGCAGATGTGATTTAACAGAAAAGTGCGAAGTGATACATTTTGGCAGGAAGAATGAGGAGAGGCAATATAAACTAAATGATACAATTCTAAAAGGAGTGCGGGGAATAGAGACACCTGGGGTATATGTGCACAAATCTGTAAAGGTGGCAGGACAGGTTGAGAAAGCGGTTAAAAAAGCATATGGGATCCTGGGCTTTATAAATAGAGGCATAGAGTACAAAAGCAAGGAAGTTATGTTGAACCTTTATAAAGCACTGGTTCAGCCACAACTGGATTATTGTGTCCAATTCTGGGCAGTGCACTTTAGGAAGGATGTGAATGCCTTGAGAGAGTGCAAAAAAGATTTACTAGAATGGTTCCAGGGATGAGGGACTTCAGTTGTGTGGACAGACTGGAAAAGCTGGGGTTGTTCTCCTTAGAGCAGAGAAGGTTAAGAGGAGATTTGATAGAAGTGTTCAAAATCATGAAGAGTTTAGTTAAAGTAAATAAAGAGAAACTGTTCCCATTGGCGGAAGGGTCGAAAACCAGAGGACACAGGTTTATGGTGATTGGCAAAAGAACCAAAGGCGACACAAAGAAAAACTTTTTTACGCAGTAGTTATGATCTGAAATGCGCTGCCTGAAAGGGTGGTGGAAGCAGATTCAATTGTGGCTTTCAAAAAGAAATTGGAAAAATACTTGAAGGAAAAAAATTTGCAAGGCTCCAGGGAAAGATCGGAGGAATGGGACTAACTGGATTGCTCTTACAAAGAGCTGGCACGGACTCAATGGGCCAAATGGCCCCCTTCTGTGCTGTAACCATTCTATGATTCTAGGTTGGTCAAGCATTACTTTCCCTTCTGAACTCCGTGCTGACTATTCTTTATTATATTTCCATTCTCTAGATGTTTTTCTATTACATCTTTGAGTAAAGATTCCATTATCTTTCCCACCACTGACATTAAGCTAACTGGTCTATAGTTCCCTGGACGTGTTCTATCTCCCCTTTTAATTATAATAACATTAGCTGTCCGCCAGTCCTCTGGCACTATTCCAGTTTCTAATGAATTTTTATATATATGTAATAGTGACTCTGATATCTCTTCCCTAACTTCTTTCAATATTCGTGGATGCAATCCACTCATTTTATCCTCTCTAAGTTTGATTTGTTTATCAATTATTTCCCCCCTTTTTATCTGAAATGTTTTTAAGTCTTTTTCGATCTCTTTTTCTAATGTCCTTCCCACCTTGTTAGTCTCCCTGGTAAATACAGAGGCAAAGTAACTATTTAATATTTCTGCCCTTTCACTGTCATTACCTGTGAGTTTATCTTGTCTGTCAAAGTTTTTTTCCTGTTTACCTTCCATAGTTCCATTCTCTTCCCCTCAAAATTAGCTTTTTTCCAATCTATTACTTTGGTCTTTGTCTTACTTACGTCTTTCTCAATCATTGTGTTAAACCTTATTATATTATGTTCACCATTGCCTAAATATTCCCCTACGCTTACTTCTCTTACCTGCTCTGGTTCATTTCCCATTACGAGATCCAGTAGTGATGGGAAATGTTGGGCTTCTCTTGTTGGGCTTCTCACATACTGGGTAAGAAAGGAGTCCTGTACACACTGTGCAAACTCCATTCCCTTTTCTCCATTCCCTACCTCTTCTTATCAGTTTATTTGGGGGTAGTTGAAATCTCCCATGATTATTATTCGATGCTTTTTACTCATTTCATATATTTGTCTATATATTTCTTCCTCCACTTCCCTTCCACTATTAGGTGGTCTGTAGAATATACCTATTAACATGATTGATCCCTTCTTATCCTTTGTCTCAATCCATATGGATTCTGTTTCTATCTTAATGCTACTTATGTCCCGTTTTTCTATTGCCATTATGTTGTCTCTAACTAGTACAACTACCCCCACCCCCCTTCCCTTTTTAAATACATTATACCCTGCAATATTTAACTACCAGTCCTGTTCCTTATGCAGCCATGTTTCAGTTATCCCTATTACATATGGCTCCTTGCCATGAATTATTGCCTCCAGTTCCCCTGTTTTGATGCTGTGTACATTGCTGTCCAGGTAGTTTAATTTGTTTTTTAATGATTGTTAAAAATAAAGCAAGGGGAACAATCATTTTGCACTCATGTTCTATAACTGTGGCTACAAAAGCAGGTCAGAGGCTGGGTATTCTGCGGCGAGTGACTCACCTCCTGACTCCCCAAAACTTTTCCACCATCTACAAGGCACAAGTCAGGAGTGTGATGGAATACTCTCCACTTGCTTGGATGAGTGCAGCTCCAACAACACTCAAGAAGCTCGACACCATCCAGGACAAAGCAGCCTGCTTGATTGGCACCCTAAAAATTCACTCCCTTCACCACCGGCGCAGCGTGGCTGCAATGTGTACCATCCACAGGATGCACGGCAGCAACTCGCCAAAGCTTCTTCGACAACACCTCCCAAACCCGCGACCTCTACCACCTGGAAGGGCAAGGGCAGCAGGAACATGGGAACTACACCACCTGCACGTTCCCCTCCAAGTCACACACCATCCCGACTTGGAAATATATCGCCGTTCCTTCATCGTCGCTGGGTCAAAATCCTGGAAATCCCTTCCAAACAGCATTGTGGGAGAACCTTTACCACACGGACTGCAGCGTTTCAAGAAGGCGGCTCACCACCACCTTCTCAAGGGCAATTAGGGATGGACAATAAATGCTGGCCTTGAATGAATAAAAAAATGTACTGCGCTGTACTTTGGATCAGTAATTCTCATTTGGTAACATAAAACTCAGTACATCATTTGTAGTTTCAGTGTACTTCTACCCAATTAATTCAGGGGAACATCCCGCAGTGAGAGAAAAGAAAACTTTTACTTGGCAGGTGACCTATTTGTAAATCCAAGGCTTTTTCATTTCCAACAAAAAAAGACTAATTTGCATGTGCAACCATACTCGTATCAGAGAGAAAATTCCATCTTCCTGCCAAAGTTAGTCTCTTGCACCAGAAACGGATTAATTGAGTGTGAGAATGTATTTAAATACATGAGGTCACAAAAAGTTAGGAACTATATGGGGAAAAATTGAGAACTGTCCATAAATAAATATATAAACAGAGCTGTTGGGGTACGTCTGAGAAAACTAGCATCATTACTGTAGGAAAGGAGTGAGAGATGCAAACCATAATAGAAGAAATAGGTTTCAAAATACTTCAAAAGTAAAATCACTACTCACAAAAAAAAATGATCTGACACAAAGAAAGCTGGAAGGAAAATGGGAAGAAAAACGAACATGTAAAGTTCTTTTCCAAAATACTGTATACAAATGACATTCCTGAAGTATTTGCAAAACCTCATCAATAAGAATAAGGAACAATGGATATTTAAATTCCAGTAATTCAAGGAATTCAAGGTTCGAGTGAGACAATGTAGAAAAATTTAAACCTGTGCAGCTAGTGTGTGAAAATACAATGCCAACGTTTTACCAATATCATAAACATGCTGGATGTTACGAAGTGAAATAATATATACAAGAAGTTTAAAAATCTGGAAAAGATCTTCAGTACCTAAAGGGTCAAACTAAAGACACAACAGAAGCAGAATGCAGATTATATTTATAACTGCTTCAATCTTAGTGAAGTAAAATTTAAAATATATAATTATGTTCACTGTCGAACATATGATCATTACTTTAACAAATAATGATGTGGAGATGCCGGTGATGGACTGGGGTGGACAAATGTAAGGAGTCTTACAACACCAGGTTATAGTCCAACAGTTTTATTTGAAATCACAAGCTTTCGGAGGCTTCCTCCTTCACCTGACGAAGGAGGAAGCCTCCGGAGGCTTGTGATTTCAAATAAAACTGTTGGACTATAACCTGATGTTGTAAGACTCCTTAGATTTAACAAATAATGTTCAACCATCTCACACCACTGCATTCTAGAATCATAATCCCAGTGCAGTGTTCAAACAGGCTTTTTAAAAACATCAAACTGTCAGAACATTCAAAATTTATGGACCAGGAGCAGAGCTTTGCACTGCTGTGGTATCTCTTGGCTGTTAGGAAGCAATTCCAATCAGACGGTATAAAATCAGGTATTGCCAGCTACAAATTAATTCTGTAGCTACATAAGAAAATCCGAAGCAAGGAAAAGCAATTTGATCTATCAAGCCGACTTCATTCAGAATTTATAAATGATCTTTCCATCATGGGTTTCTCACTTCCCACCCTGCCCTCATCCCTTTAGCATCTGTTGATCCACTCGTTTAAAGAACACCAAATTCCTTCACTTACCTCCCCTGAAAGAAATGCATAATCAATAAAATGCTATTCATATCTTTAGAACCCCTCAATCCCCTTCTTAACAACCACTGATCCAGCTTAATTGTCAGGAGCAATTTTAAAATTGTCAATTGCTCCTGAATAAACTATATAATCTGGGTGTTTGTTCCACATGTCCATTATTCTGTGGGAAGAGAAGTAATCTCTAACCTTGCTCAAGGGTTTGAATTTTGTTTATGTCTTCTACTTCTTTGCTTATTATCCATGTTAAACAGCTTTCTTATTTCAACCTGATCAATATTATATCTTTTATTCTTTTGAAGTCCCATGTCATATCTCCCCTCAGTCTTCTTTTCTCCAGCGAAATTAAGTTTAGTCACTTGAGCCTTTCTTTGTAACTTAATCCCCTAAAGTCCAGAATAATCCTTGCTACTCTTCTCTGAACTCTTCCTAATGCATCTATATTCTTTTTGACATTGGACCAACAAAATTTCATGCCATATTCCAGAATTAGCCTCAATATTGATCGGTACGATATTAACATAAATTTTGACTTGCTGTCTCTGAGTAAGCTGTAAACCGGCAGTACTCAAAATTCTTTATCGATAACTGCTTCACACCAATTGGAAGCTTTCAAAGTATGATTAATGATCACTGGCAAATCCTTTTCCTTTTTAAATTCTCCACCAGCAGCAACCATTTTATGTTACACGTGTAAGATCACTGAGCAGGATTCCTCTGACTATTTGCCTATATCTCAATATAGTTCTATGTATGAACTATATGCCTATATATTTCTCACCTGGGTGATGCTTGGCCAATGGTAGACATGAGAGGGGCGATTTTCACGTCGGCGGGGCAGCCATATCGTTCTCCTGAATATGTTTGTGGGACGCACAGACCATTTTCAGGTGCGCGCCTCATTTTCAAGTCAGTGCAATTCACGCTGGTCATTGGACAACTCATCTATCGGTGGTGGGGGGGGGGGGGGGGGAGGTTCGGGCAGGAGCAACATCATTAAAAGCTGGCCTGCACTCTTAAAAGGAAGGTGCAGTGTGCATTGTGGAGCTCCACTAAAGGTGCTATTGTCAGCAATGGGATAAAATAACTACTGCCAGAGCATTCCGGTTTGCCAACAGTGCCCTGGAGGTACTAGTGGAGGAGATCAACGGTACATCCTCTTCCCTGCAGATGGGAGAAGAATACTATGCCAGAGAGCTAGACAGCAATGGTCCGAGGTTGCAGAGTGTGTCAACGTTCAAAGCATAGCACCCCGGACCTGGAAGCAGTGCTGTAACATGTTTAATGACTTGACCCAGACTGCTAAGGTAAGACTCCCATTCAGTTTTTTTTTGTTATTAGCACAGCGCTGCACCACTTCACTGTAACAGTAACAATGAAAAGAAATACCTCTCATGCTTCACATTCCTCTCATCCAATCACAGCAACACATTTCAGACCCCCTCCTCCTGCTGCCACTGCCCTCACAATTAATGCCCTCTATTGTACATACCTAATGCTCCTTCATAAGCACCAGACAAACAATTCTACCTTCACACTCAGATGTCCACAACTCTTCAGCAAGCCACCCATTAACATATTCCCTTTCCTCTTGCATGACAACCTTGCACACAATCCCTGGCAGAGGACCTTCAACAAAGGTGGGCCAAAACTCAAAGCCTGAAGGAATGTGACTCCACACTTGGAATAGTTAATTTTCAGTGCCAGAGAGGTTGATTAGCAGTTATTAACAATTATCACATCATTAAAAGACTACTAATTACTATCCCTAAATTGCTGCGGCGGGTTTACTTCGTATCTACTGCGTAAATACAGCAATTTCATGGCATTCAATGCATGTCAATGGTGAGGTAGACAGCGAGATGCCATTTTCGCAAAGCTAATGGCAGAGCGGCATAATTCGGACAGCAACTTTTGGATATTCACATTTAACCGTGCATCTGCTTCTTGCCTGAAGTTGCTTTTTATTTGCGAATAAATAACAGCGAGCGCCATTAGCCTCACCGTTATTTTGGCAGCAAATTCTGGCCCATCGTCTTAGCAGCTAATGTTATGTGATATTTAACTCAAAAACCCTTAACGCAGAATCATCTAAAGTATTAACTGTAAATGTTGACATTTTTATAATGGATTTCCAAATGAGATGGTACGACATATAACTTTTCAATGTATTTTCAAATGGAATGTTGTAATCCACTTAGTGATTTTAATATAGAATGGATTTATAGTTAATTAGCAAAATATACAGTAATTTGGGAAGAGGTAGAGTTGCTTGAAACAGAAGAGTTTCTCTACAGAACCAGTTGGGGAGCTGGGAGACAGAAAACTGAGGCGCTATGGTGTAATGACTTGCAGGGGAGTATAACTACAGTGTGACAAGTTTACAAAGGTAGTTTCCACTATAAATGAAAGTCTGGGAATTTACATAAGAACCTAAGAAATAGGAGCAGGAGTAGGCCATACAGCCCCTCGAGCCTGCTCCACCATTCAATCAGATCATGGCTGATCTTCAACCTCAACTCCACTTTCCTGCCTGATCCCCATATCCTTTGATTCCACTAAAGTCCAAAAATCCATCTATATTTTAATGGAAAAAGTTATCAGGAAGTATTCATAGATGCAAGATTTTTAATACGTTATTTAGATAATTATGGACATCCTGTTCCATTCATAAATACTGTAAACAGCAAAAGCCCAAGATCAAGAATGGAGCGGAAGACGGATTAGGGCAGGTGCGGTTGATACATTGGGCGAACCAGGGGGCTGTGGAAGCTGGCGGTTCAGCGGGGTGTTGGGGTTGGCTGATTACATTTGCATGGAGGGCGCAATTGAAATGGTGCAGCATAGATTCAGTGGAGTGTTAAGCGTTACCAGTGATAAGAGATGAAAAGTTAGGCCTTTTTTCACTGTGGCGGTGAAAGATAAGGGCCGTTCACGATTATGAAGGATTAAGAAAAGGTAAATGGTGATAGATTACAATTTCACCAGCTTGTGGAAACAATGAGATGGCACAAATTTAAAATAACAAAAAAAATTAAAAGGGAAGTTTTAAAAAAATCTTTTTGACTGAAAGTGGTTAGAATTTGAAATTACCTGCCACAAACCAGTCTTGAAGTGCAGTCTATAAGTTCTTTTAAAAGGGAATTAATATTTGTTTAAAAAAAGATGACTATTAAAAGATCTGGGGAGTGAGCAGGAAAGCGGACTATGTGACTCAAGTGGAGTAAAGCACCAGTACAGACGTGTCCTGTTTTCGTGCTGTAGCTTTCCATGATTCTATGAATCAGGAGCAGGAAGGAGACTGATCACTATTCAGTTCAATTGCAGCAATCCAAGAATGGACCTAGATAAGGCACCTGAGTGCATCTTTCCTTAAAACCTGCTCCTAGATTCAACAAGGTGGACATCCATGAGACAACTTCTCCAGCAGGTAAACAAAAATATCTCCTCTGAAAGACGAGACATTCTTCAGGACTTCTCCTTTCCCACAATATTTATGGAAGTTGGATGGTGGTCACTTTACACACAATGGTAATGTTCTTCTAAGATTTTAACCCTTCATAACATTCAACGTGTGTGACATATCGCCATCAAGTACAATAAATACAAACACATCATTTGAAACAAAATTGGAGCAAATCTTAGTTTAACTAAAGAAGAATCTTGGAAAAGAGAAAAACTGATCACATCAAGTACTGAGAAAGAACTTGGATAAAGGAGCAAACAGCAAAAGTTTTAAAACAAATCAGTTAGAAACAGTACTTATGAACAGTAATTTCTATGAAATTCTATGATGGTTGCTATGAAGATGTGTGTTTTTTTAAGCCTCCTTATCCTAGATTATTTCAAGTCTCATATCTTGAATCATTCTCATGTGTGAATCCCAGCCCCCTATATTTTCAACAGTGTCTATTCGTGCCTTGAGTTCTAGGTAATTTTCCAGCAACATGCCCGGGAAAACGAATAGCAAGCCCTGTCTGGCAATTATTTTTAGCTACAAGACTCATCTTATGCATCCATAAGATCTCAGTCCAGTCTTTGAAAGTGGCAGGAAATAACATCAGATCTAAAGTTAAAAATATCAAGTCACTTGATTTTACAAAAGATTAACAAGTACTTAAGCAACATATAACTTTATATTTACAGTAGAAATCCTTCCAGTTAACTCCTTGACTGGACAAAATAATAAAAAGATTGCAAATCTGAGAATGAAGCTAACTCTTGGTAAATAACTTTTAAGTAATAGATTATTTATTTTTCTTGAATTTCTTACCACTGTGGGAGTCTAATTAAACTATACTGTTTGTTGGAAATTCAAAACTAATTCTTCTCTCAGGAGACTCAAACCGATTGGTTCTTTTTAAACTGACTCCCCGAATCAGATAGAATCGTTCTTTTTTATACTGCAAACATGAGTAACCAGGACTTTTTGTATTTTAAATATCTAACCTTTCAAATTTTAAAAGGAACGGTCAGTCAAAAACAAACCAAACCAATCATACAATATTGTTTTAAGTTTGAATATTTTTTTCTCCAGCCTGCAACCAACTAAACATTCAACATTTTATCAATATAGACTTGGCACAAGATTCTGAACTGCAGTTGTTTTTTTAATAAACTGCTCATATGCTATAATTGTATTTAAAGTAACAGATACCAAACCAAAAGTAGACAAAATACCTCATTTTGGTCACAAGATATTCAGATGGTTAAGATGGAAGCACACTGCTCAGGCTTCCAACTCGTACATTATGAAATAAACTCCATCAAACTATGCATCAGAACGTAACTCTAATCTTCCACAAATGAAATGTACATGAAAGTGCATCAAGGCTTTAATGTAATTGCTGTCATTTAAAAAAATATATGCAGATACTCTATTCATAAATAATCTTCGGAACATAAAAACACTGCACAATGTGCAACATAACAAAAAAAAATCTTTTGGCGACATAAAAAATTCCTATCCACAGCTCCAATAAAAACTATCTTCAAGGACTCATGTAGCTGTTATACTTGTGTTATCATATCAAATTTTACAACCATAAAGCCTAATTCTAGACCAAATATGTAGTTTAAAGTAATCAACCAATCACTCGTATTTACAGCTTCTAGAGTCCCATACAAAGTCTGGAGGTGGAGAAGCACTGAGTCAACCTCTATAACAACTGGAGCTAATGCTATACATGTTATCATGTCACAACACACATAGAAATGCCCTTTTATGTGCTGGCTTGAATCTGACCCTATGTGGTAGTGGATGACCAACTGCTAACTAATTCTGCACTCAAATTTTAGAGGAAACCAGAGCACAGACTATGTTGTTCAGAATGAACTGAATTGCATGGATTAATTGCTGCGCCTCACTTGCGTCCACTAGACAGATTATTAACCAGCGCATCCCACCGTCGTGACCTCTACCACTCAAAGACAAGAACAGCAATATGTTGAAAATACCATCATCTCCAAACTACCTCCAAGTCAGGCACCATCCTGACTTGGACATGTAATACCGTTCCTTCATTTGTCACTGGGTCAAACTCTTGGAATTCCCTACCTGAGACCATTATGGGAGCACCAAAACCACAGGGACTGCAGTGGTTCAAGAAGGCAGCCTGGCAGCAGGTACCTTGGGACAATGGACGACTAATGTGGCCTTACCAGCATCACTCACATCACAAGACTAAATATATTTTAAAAAGCCAAACGACATAGGTTATTCCAAAAAATACAAGAATTTTTGATCTCAGAGATATTAATACACACAATACCAAAATGGAGATATTACATGTGTTGCTCTTGGTATTTTATTTTTCCTTGTTTTCCAATACAGCAGTAGCATAGTTTATAGTCTCAGATCTGTTATTATGCTGTATATTTAATGAAAGCAGAAAATATTTAATCTGACTAAGAAACTTACCTTCATCTACAATTGTGGTTTGCACACTCTAAATACTTTAGTACTAGAAATTTGCCAGTTATGGTTTTTGTCACAGAAGAAAGTTCACAGACTAATTAAGTTGCCAATTTAATTATTCTTCTTTAATAGATGAAATCTTCACAAGTGTTATTTGACAAGTATACCCAATGAATCTTAAGAGCAGTCTCCTTAAAAAAGCCTAGAGCATAACAGTATCATTTTGAGTATGTACAATTGAACATCTTTTCAAAGGAATATATGGATAACACATGCAGCTGAAATAAAAATGAAATTCGTACCCACAAAGGCATCATTTTACTAAGCCTATAAGTATATAATGCAGTAGCATATACATTTTGTATTCCAGCTAATAACAAAACACATTAAAAAATTGTAACTTTTGAAGGATCAATGTGATACAAAAAAAAAGTTAGCATGAACTGTTCAGGTCATATCTTTAAACAAAACAGTACCATAGATCTTCTCCAGAGAATCTCATTACTGCTGCTGTTGGGGTTGTTTTACTTTCTTTCTTGCACAGCCATTTCCGGCCAAATGTCAGTGATGTGATCTTTAGAAGCCAATCAGGATGGTCTTTACATTAACCACATATCAAGGGTATGTTACATGCTCTTTGGAGAGCTCAATAATCAATGTTGTAATTGAGAACAGATGGGGGGGTGGGTTAAAAAAATAACACATCTATGGAATGAGCAGCTTCTCAGATGCAGAAGGCCCCTTTGCACCAAGACTTTCGTCAGTTCCACATCGAGTTTGCAAGGAACATTTTTCCCAATACCCTACTGTGGAGGGATATAATCATCATCATCTTAGAGCATGACATGTTACATAGTAACAGTTTGCAAAACAAGCCTTTTTTAAAAAAAAGATAGTGTATTTATGTGAACATGTATACCCCCTCTGATATGCTACCAGTGTCAAATAGCTTCATGTGCTTTTTTGTACAGTGTAACATCACATACCCAAACAGACATTAGATTCTGAAAGAACTCAATAGGCAGTCTGGTATATTAAGAAAACTCAGTACCTTAGAGCATCTCAATCCTTGATCTAAAATAACGACCATTTCAGGCATGGTGGTGTGGGGAGGAGGCGAGACTCCACTGACAAAATCCATATACTTAATAATGTGGTCAATGGTGCTAAGATTGCTCTAGTCTTCCAGTATGTGGTTAGTGCTCCATTGCGGACTTTCTCCTTTTCCCCTCACCATGGCTTAACTTATCCACTCTATGTATACTGATGAGAATATTTCCAAATAAAATTAGGGAGAAGAAATTCCAAAGAGAGATACATGCACACGTGTAGTTTATTTTTCCCCTCTATTTTTTACTTAAATTCTCCTGCCAAGAGAAGTGATTGGCATAGCGAGTTAGTGCCCTGCTTTTTCATTTGGTTTGAATGCAAACCAAACTGAAAGCATGAAAATTTATTTTCTCTGTCACTTGTAAAAATCCTAAGTGAAACAAGTTTGAGCAGTCTGAATTCAGTTCCTGTTGAATCTGGAGCCATAATAAAAATTGTGTCATAATTTTGCAAAAAGTAGGAAGCTCATTCACAAGACTGAATCTTTTCAGAAGTGGAACAGACTATGGTGGTGGCAATAGGTGTGTTTTATTAAGGCTGGGGTAAAACAGAGGGAGCTGACACCAGGCATAACGGTAAGAAAATATTTCTTTAACTAGGACCAACTTTCCTTAAACTTAATAGATAAAGATTGACATATGTAAAAACATTTCTTGTGTGCATTTTGTCCATCATATCACATTTTCTTTGTCATGCTTCAGCTTCAGACATGTATATATCCAAACTGGCTCAAAGTTTGTATTCAGAAAATAGTAACAAATCAAAACTTAACAGGCATGAATCATACAGTCCAAATGCAAGGAAAATGGGTAGATAAACTTCCAATAAGGAAGCACTAAAGAAATATGAAAACAACAAAGAAAGCATGAATGATCATAGCAGTCAAGAAAATCTAACAGTAATGAAAAGGAGAAGCTGATCCAATCAAACAGTTCCAACTTTTTCTCAGCTACCATTTTGCTTCCTTCACAAAGCTGAACACTTAGTACCAGACAAAAGTTTGTAACATAATGAGATAAAAAAAATCATAAAAGTGATTACATTTATCCATACACTAGCATTTTGTATGTTCAAACTGCCTATAACAGTGTGTTCATTGGTATCCTGTGTCTATATGAGAATCCTCAGCCTGGTGTTCATGGGGTTTCTGGGAGTTATCACTCTTGGCTGAAAAGACTCACCAGATTGCTGGCTATAGATCTGAGCGTGCATTTGTGCTTAAGCCTCATTGAAATATAGATTTTCTTCATGATCAGCAGCAAGACTGGCCATTCATAAACCAATCCAAAGTGTGCTGTTTGTAAGCCTTGCCCCCTATCAGTGGAAAATTATTGTAGAGAAAGACAGGCTTCTCAGAGAAGCCATCAGGCAATTTGATTTTTTTTGCATAAAACATCAAAAACAAGGTAAAGTATAATCAATTTTTTTTGGTGTATACCATATTCTAGCTGAGCTCCTGTAAATTTAATCGTTAAGCAAAGTAAGGGAACCAAACAGATATAGCTGAGGCTGAGGGGAAAGCCGGCAAGCAGGAAAAGGGGTCCAGTGGGAATAAGTTGGAACAGGTTCTTAATTTTGTTAGCTGTGGTAAATGAATACATCAGCTACATTTCTTTTATTTCTGCATATATTAAAAACTGAAAATTGACCATTCTTTATAGAAACAGCAGCAAGTTCTGAAGAACTGTATTACTATTCAAGTTTGGAGCAGAGTTCTGAATGAAAATCCTAATTTAAACTTGTATATTTAAGTAGAACCTTCTGGTAATATTAAATACTGTTGCAGAGATGTTTGGTGAAGAAGGAAGATGCTAATTAATTTACTCTTTCTTTGCTGTTGTATATTTATTCTCATTAACCATAAAAATCCATACTCTAAACAGTAAAAGATAAACTGCTCATCTTCCATATTACATGCAGATATATATTTATTTATGCCACTGTAGAATTTAATCATCTTCCTGGAGTGGGTAAAGAAAACACTGTATCCCAGGAACTAATCAAAAACATTCACTGCAGTGTCTCCGAGGAGCTCCCATAAAAACTTCTTTTCAAATTCTTTCACCAGAGATGTACATCTGTCCCCCTTACAAAAGAATCTTTTAATTCACTGTGAGCAATGCCACAGGTTATGACAAAAATATTGCTTAAAAAGAAATTCTGCCAGCACATAAGCAGTGAACAAAATAAAGATTGTCTGGTGGGTAAGTTGAGGTAGAAGCTGGTGATGGAAGTATTGGCCATTTTTTTCTACCTGTTAGCTTGTAAATCTACTTCATAGCATATAAACTTCAATTTTGGAGTTTCACTTCACAAGTGAAAGGAAATGCTGTGAATGCCAGATCGTACATTGCATTGCATTTAATAAAACCTCATTGGGTAGGTGCTTTTGGGACTTTGTCATCAGGTGGAATGACAAGGCTGCATTTATTGCCCATCGCTAATTACAACAACAACAACTTGCATTTATATAGCACCTTTAACTAGAATCATAGAAGTTTACAACATGGAAACAGGCCCTTCGGCCCAACATGTCCATGTCGCCCAGTTTATACCACTAAGCTAGTCCCAATTGCCTGCACTTGGCCCATATCCCTCTATACCCATCTTACCCATGTAACTGTCCAAATGCTTTTTAAAAGACAAAATTGTACCCGCCTCTACTACTGCCTCTGTAGTAAAACGTCCCACGGCGCTCAACAAGAGCGATTATCAAACAAAATTTGACACCAAGCCACACAAGGAGATATTAGGACAGGTGACCAAAAGCTTGGTCAAAGAGGTAGGTTTTAAGGAGCGTCTTAAAGGAGAGAGAGGTAGAGAGGCAGAGAGGTTTAGCGAGGGAACTCTAGAACTTAGGGCCTAGGCAGCTGGAGGCACAGCCGCCAACGGTGGAGCGATTAAAATCGGGGATATGCACGAGGCAAGAATTGGAGGAGCGCAGAGATCACGGAGGGTCGTAGGGCTGGAAGTAGTTACTGAGATAGGGAGGGGCGAGGCCATTGAGGGATTTGAAAACAAGGATGAGAATTTTAAAATCGAGGCGTTCCAGGTCCAGGAGCCAATGTAGGTCAGGAGAGCATTAGAATAATCTAGAGGTAAAAAAGGCACAGATGAGGTTTTCAGCAGCAGATGAGCTGAGGCGGGGCAGAGATGGACGATGCTAAGGGGGTGGAAGTAGGTGGTCCTTGTGATGGAGCGGATGTGTGGTTGGAAGCTCATCTCAAGGTCAAATAGGACGCCAAGGTTGCAAGCGGTCTGGTTCAGCCTCAGATGCCGGCCAGGGAGAGGGATGGAGTTGGTGCCTAGGGAACAGAGTTTGTGGCGGGGATCAAAGACAATAGCTTCAATCATCCCAATTTAGCTGGAGAAAATTTTTGCAATGTCAGACAAGCAGTGTGACAAATGAGAGACAGTGGAAGGGTCGCGGGAGGTGGTGGTGAGGTAGAGCTGGGTGTCATCAGCGTATATGTGGAACCTGATGTTGTGTTTTCGGATCATGTCACCGAGGGACAGCATATAGATGAGAAATAGGAGGGGGCCAAGGATAGATCCTTGTTGGACTCCAGAGGTAACGGTGCAGGAGAGGAAAGAGAAGCCACTGCAGGTGATTCTCTGGCTACGACTGGATAGATAAGAATGGAACTAGATGAGCGCAGCCCCACCCAGCTGAATGATGGAGGAGAGGCACTGGAGGAGTCAACCGTGTCAAAGGCTGCAGACAGGTCAAGAAGGATGAGGAGGGATAGTTTACCATGGTCACAGTCAGATAGGGTGTCATTTGTGATTTTGATAAGGGCTGTTTCAGTACTGCGGCAGGGGCAGAAACCTGATTGAAGGGATTCAAACACGCAGTTGCAGGAAAGATGGGCACGGATTTGAGAGACAACAACACTTTCAAAGACTTTAGAGTCCTGGAAATTACTCTGACAACTGAGTGGTTTATTAGGGCACAATTTAATTAGAACTTCTCAAAAGTTTGAGCATTAAAAACTGGAATTTGATTCAGGAGGAAAACAGTCAAATTGACCCAATATTATGAACAGGGTAATTGGACTGAATATCCTGTCATATTCTAGTCCCAAGGGCATAAAGACAGATTACTATTACAAAAGCTGATGTTGCCATAGCTACTATTTTATGTGATGAAAAATTTCAAAGCTCAAGATGTATTTTTCTACAATCAGATTCTCCAAGTTGAAAACATGCTCTGGTGCTACACATGAACATTTAGAAGCATCAGGTAAAAATGGCAATCCTGTACCAGTACATGCATCTCATGTAATCCCTATTCACAAAGACCACAGAAGTAACAGATATTGAGTCTATTCTGAGATCACATGAACCCTCAAGCCCAGAGTTCTCAACTTACATACTGACTGCTGTTCTTGTGCTGTCAATCATAGGCTGCTTTCCAATTCTGCCACATAGTTTAGTCAGTAAATTAAAAGTAGTAAAGCACCACTCTACCAGTGAATTACTAGTTCTACCAGAATCACTCGCATTTAGTGCCAATAGTGCATGTAGGTGGAATTTAAGATTATCGCATAGCTGACGTTTGTAAAACTAAAATAAAAAATTTCAATGTTTTCAGTGTATCTAATTGCAATCAGAAGCCCCTTCACTAAAAACTAACTGCAAAAGCATCTGAACTGCCTTAGCACCAAGGCATCTGCCCAGAACGTATATAGCCAGATTTCTGCACCACAGTTTTGGGTACTCCAAATGCTGAAGTCACCAAAGAGACAAAACAAGGAAACTGGAATTACTTCTAAAAAAGAATGAACTCCCCAGGGATCATTGTATACTTTGCTAGGTACTGATTCAAACTACACTTTGATAGGTCCTAATTCAAACTATGTGCCAACAGAAGGCGAACAGTGGGGACGAAGGGCACACATTGAATTCTTAAGACTAATTTGCACCCCCCTCCTCAATTTCTGTGGGGCAACCAGCCCACAGCATCGATTACTCAACTTGAGTCCCTCAGGGTTAGTGGAAATGCAAAGGGCTAGATGATTAATGACTCAGCTACAGAGGCCGTGGGTGATACTAGTCACTGCAGAATGTTACCAGAGTAAGGCCAAAGATCGGAACATCTGCAATGTTGAGGTTTAGCTGACATTGTGCAAGATGTAAACATTCGAACTGGAAATAAATTAACTTATTATGCTGAGATTTTCTCTGTTTACTTATGGAAGCATCAACTGAAATCCATTTTATTCCCCCAAGTGATTAAAAATGGGTAGAACCGCACAGATAAGGCCAATTATTATAAAGCAGATTCTTAGAGAATATATTAAGTAAATGCAGGCATGACACAAACTGTTTGGAAAATATTTAACATCTGGATAAATGCACAAAGTTGTTATCAAATCACGTTTGTTTCAATGTCCCTTGTAAAACACAGTAACCTTTTCAGTACTGAATTTCCTATACAGCTTGCAACACGATAACTGGGCTTCTAACACAAATCAAAAAATGTACAATTTATCAAGCTGAGAAGGAAGGAAGGATGGATAAAATGAAAGGGAAAAACAAAGAACATTACACTACTTTTAAAACTGACAGAAGCTAAGCAGACATATTAATTATGGCAGAGCGTAGAACAGAATTTGTGGGCCTCACAGTGTTAAAAATGTGAACTCTTTCTGTTTGTGTTACACTGACAAGCAGATTGCTCATAAAGGGAAATTCAGCTTTTCTACTCCTGTGGTTTATTCATTTTATTTCATTATTTAGATGAATGTTTTGAGGTTTGGGATTCATATCGTTTTAGGCCATTTTGACCCTCGGGAGTCTGTCATGGATCTTATTCACCTAAAACACATTTATTCAGGCTGGAAGGAAAAAAAGGTAAAACAAAACTCATGACTCCATAATGAACTTCACATTTCTCCTGGGACTTGACTTCTGACACAAGGAGTGGGCCAAATAAGAACCAGAGCGTGGGCCCCGACATCAGCCTGGTTTTAATTAGGCCTTGTAAAGGAGCTCTTCAACAGAAACTTGTCAAGTTGAAGAGTTCATACACACAACCTCCTGTGGGCCCAGGCAAAGCCAAGACTGTAAGGCAGTGTCTTTGAAATAAATTTTCCTGTTATACAGGGAGTAGAGAGTCATTTATATAGAACATTAACCCTTTGACACTCAGTATAACCAAATATTATTCAAAGATGCTACAGTGACCTAAAATCGCTCCAAATCACATGCTGTACTGGTGCTTTTCCAGACTCTCTCCACTTAGGATTCTGGAATGTCTAAGTTAACTATTTACATAGGGAACCAGATAATAATTTAAATCACGCCAATCCAAATGCATTGACTTCATTTCATCTCAATTGTATTTTTTTTTTGAGGGTGACTCCATGTTGTAAGGTATTTTTTCCCTTGTTTGGATCCCCTAAGTTACGTACCATCTCTGAGGTGGGTGGGTGACTTGCCCTCAGGTTACCTTAAAACTGGTTGGAATGATGGTTGCAAAAACAGTCCTAAACAACTTCCCAATTTTTCTTCTTTCTCAATGAGGAAGCACTTGGTCGATGCTTGTGAGATCAGGAATTTAGAGTGCAATGATCACAGACCCAAACCTGCTTCTTATCACTCGAAGAAAGAAGGAAGAAAGACTAGCATTTATATAGTGCCTTTCATGTGCTCAGGTCATCTTACAGCCAAAGAAAGTACTTTTGAGGCATAGTAACTGTCGTTTTGTAAGCAAACGCAGCAACCAACCTGAGCCCAGCAAGGTCCCACAAACAACAAATGCGATAACAACCAGTTAATCTGGTGTTAGTTGAGGCATAGTGCATCAGCAGGTTAGTTACTTTAATTGTATTTATATTTTAGGAGAAAGGGTGATACATAGGAAGAGGAAAAGGTATAAGCATCAGTTCCTGAAATAAGTTTTTAACATGTTTCTCAAAAAAGTGAAATGATACAATATGTTGGGAACCCTCTGGAATTGATCTTTATTCAGTGGGTCTCTAATGTATTGCCTTCTTCAACGGGGAAATAGAACAACAACCAAAAATGCTTTTACAGTTTAAAATATGTCACAGAATAGAATGAAACAAATAAATCCCCAGGGAAATACAGCATTTCTCCCAGAGTACCAAGAAAACCAATGGAGGATATTTGCGATGCACTAATGGGCATTGTGAGGGAGCCAAACACTGAGGAGGTACTGGTAGACTAGAAATATCGTGGTGCCCACTTCAAAAAAGGTTGATAAAGCAGATGCAGCTGTCATCTACAGACCCATTAGTCTTACTTCAATACTGGATAAAATAATGTAATCAATTAGCAGGAGTAAACTTGAGGATGGCCATCACAATTATAAATTATAGACTAGCAAATAGCAGTCAATGTGGATTCAGAAGTGGGAGATCCTGCCTCACCAACCTTCTTAGCATCCCAAATAGTCTGTGGAAAACCATGCACTATGGTGTAACTTGACTTCCAAAAGGCATTTAACAAAGTTTTGTCTAAAATACAGTTATTTCATCTGAAAGTGGCAGGGATTCAGAATAAATCTTGGAACCGTATAAGAAATTGGGGTAAGTGCAGCAAACAGTGGATACTTGTTACAGGAGCTATATTGGGGTGCAGTGGTGGAGGTGGCAATGGGGGGGGGGGGGGGGGGAGGAATGCTGAATGGAGTGCTCCAGGTATCTATGTTGGCACCTCCACTATTTATATTGATGACTTGGATTCAGAAGCTCATTGGAAACTGGTCAAATTTGCAAATGATATCAAACTTGGAGGGGGAGTTGAATGTACAGAGACAGCCCAGGAACTATAAAATAAAAAAAATCACAAAATGTAACTGGCAGAAGAATGTCAGATGAAATTTGTAAGAAAAAAAGTGGATAACAAGTACTCAATGAACAGTGTTGAAATATCCATATGAGAAGTTGAATTATATGAAGGAAATTTTAATGGACATGACTTTCAACATGCCCAATCACTGTGGGGCAACAACCAACAAAGCAAATAGAAAACTAAATTATACAGCTGAAACAGCTGTTAGAGGAAACTGCCGAAATTTATTGCACACTGGTCATACTGCATCTTGAGAAGTGTGTTCAGTTCTGGTCATCAAAATACAAGAGAGACATTCAAGACCTGCAGACAGTGCAGCGAACAGACAAGAGACTGATCCTTTGCGTCAGCCTTCAAAGATGGTGATCGAGACGTGACTTTATGGAGGTATACAAATAGTTAACAGTATAGAAAGCTCTGAAATACTACTTAAGTAAACCACGATGGGAAGATAAGCAACTCACCAAGGCTTTTTCGGCAGCACCATCCAACCCGCGACCTCCACCGCCTCGAAGGACAAAGGCAGCAGTTACATGGGAACAGAAACACCATTAGCTCCAATAAAAACTAGAAAGCGTAAGGCGATTAACCCAGCATCAAAGCTGTGGCAGGGGGTTGGGAACCTGAGCAGGGAAACAGAGGAAAGCGTGTCAGGAAGGGACAGAAGGTATGGAGTAAAAGGTAAAGTGTTAAAAAAGGAAAAAGCAGGAACTAAGTGTCACAAAACATATTTGAAAGCTCTTTATCTGAATGCACGTAGCATTCGTCACAAAATGGACGAATTAACGGCACAAATAACGACGTATGGGTATGATCTTGTGGCCATTACAGAAACATGGCTGCAGGGTGACAACGACTGGGAATTAAATATGCCAGGGTATTTAACAATCAGGAAGGACAGGCAGGAAGGAAGGGGAGGTGGGGTGGCTATGTTAATAAACGAAGGAATCACTGTAATACAGAGAAATGATATTGGGACAAAGGATCAGGACAATGAAACAGTTTGGGTAGAGATAAGGAATAATAAGGGGAAAAAAACACTAGTGGGCTTGGTATATAGGCCTCCTAATAGTTGCAACTCTGCTGGAAGAAGTATTAATCAGGAAATAGTCGGGGCATGTAATAAGGGAACAACTATAATTATGGGGGATTTTAACTATCATATTAACTGGACAAATCAAATTGGGCAGGGCAGCCTTGAGGAAGAGTTTATTGAGTGTATTAGGGATGGATTTCTTGAGCAGTATGTAACTGATCCTACAAGGGGGCAAGCAACCTTGGACCTGGTCCTGTGTAATGAGCCAGGATTAATTAATAATGTCCTAGTTAAGGATCCCCTTGGAATGAGTGACCATAACATGGTTACATTCCATATCCAATTAGAGGGTGAGAAGGTTGGTTCTCAAACCAGCGTACTGAGCTTGAATAAAGGAGACTATGATGGTATGAGAGCGGAATTGATTAAAGTGGACTGGGAAAAGAGATTAAAGGGTAAGACGGTGCATGAGCAGTGGTGTTCATTCAAGGAGTTATTTTACAACTTTCAAAAAATATATATTCCACTGAGGAAAAAAGGGTGTAAAAGAAATGACAGCCATCCGTGGCTAAGTAAAGAAATTAAGGACAGTATCCGACTAAAAACAAGGACATATAAGGTAGCCAAACCTAGTGGGAGGATAGAAGATTGGGAAGTCTTCAAAAGACAGCAAAAAGTAACTAAAGGATTGATTAAGAAAGGGAAGATAGATTATGAAAATAAATTAGCAAAAAATATAAAAACAGATAGCAAGAGTTTCGACAGTTATATAAAAAGAAAAAGGGTGGCTAAGGCAAACATAGGTCCCTTAGAGGATGAGACCGGGAAATTAATGGTGGGAAACATGGAGATGGCAAAATTGCTGAACAAATATTTTGTTTCAGTCTTTACGGTAGAGGACACTAAGAATATCCCAACACTGGACAAACAGGGGGCTCTAGTGGGGGAGGAGCTAAATACGATTAAAATCACTAAGGAATTGGTACTCAGTAAAATAATGGGACTCAAGGCGGATAAATCCCCTGGACCTGATGGCTTCCATCCGAGGGTCTTGAGGGAAGTGGCAGTAGGGATTGTGGATGCTTTGGTAATAATTTTCCAAAATTCTCTGGACTCGGCAAAGGTCCCGGCAGATTGGAAAACTGCTAATGTAACACCCTTATTTAAAAAGGGTAGTAGGCAGAAGGCTGGAAATTATAGACCAGTTAGCCTAACATCTGTGGTGGGTAAAATTTTGGAATCTATTATTAAGGAGACAGTAGCGGAACATTTGGATAAACATAATTTAATAGGACAAAGTCAGCATGGTTTTATGAAGGGGAAGTCATGTCTGACAAATTTGCTTGAGTTCTTTGAGGATATAACGTACAGGGTGGATAAAGGGGAACCAGTGGACGTAGTGTATTTGGACTTCCAGAAGGCATTCGACAAGGTGCCACATAAAAGATTGTTGCTCAAGATAAAGAATCACTGGATTGGGGGTAATATTCTGGCACGGGTGGAGGATTGGTTATCTAACAGGAAGCAGAGAGTTGGGATAAATGGTTCATTCTCGGACTGGCAACCAGTGGCCAGTGGTGTTCCGCAGGGGTCGGTGCTGGGTCCCCAACTCTTTACAATCTATATTAACGATTTGGAGGAGGGGACCGAGTGTAACATATCAAAGTTTGCAGATGATACAAAGATGGGAGGGAAAGTAGAGAGTGAGGAGGACATAAAAAACCTACAGGGGGGATATAGACAGACTGGGTGAGTGGGCGGAGATTTGGCAGATGCAATACAATATAGGAAAATGTGAGGTTATGCACTTTGGCAGGAAAAATCAGAGAGCAAGTTATTATCTTAATGGCGAGAAACTGGAAAGTACTGCAGTACAAAGGGATCTGGGGGTCCTAGTGCAAGAAGATCAAAAAGTTAGTATGCAGGTGCAGCAGGTGATCAAGAAGGCCAACGGAATGTTGCCGTTTATTGCTCGGGGGATAGAATATAAAAACGGGGAGGTATTGCTGCAGTTATATAAGGTATTGGTGAGACCGCACCTGGAATACTGCATACAGTTTTGGTGTCCATACTTAAGAAAAGACATACTTGCTCTCGAGGCAGTACAAAGAAGGTTCACTCGGTTAATCCCGGGGATGAGGGGGCGGACATATGAGGAGAGGTTGAGTAGATTGGAACTCTACTCATTGGAGTTCAGAAGAATGAGAGGCGATCTTATTGAAACATATAAGATTGTGAAGGGGCTTGATCGGGTGGATGCGGTAAGGATGTTCCCAAGGATGGGTGAAACTAGAATTACGGGGCATAATCTTAGAATAAGGGGCTGCTCTTTCAAAACTGAGATGAGGAGAAACTTCTTCACTCAGAGGGTAGTAGGTCTGTGGAATTTGCTGCCCCAGGAAGCTGTGGAAGCTACATCATTAAATAAATTTAAAACAGAAATAGACAGTTTCCTCGAAGTAAAGGGAATTAGGGATTACGGGGAGCGGGCAGGAAATTGGACATGAATTTAGATTGGAGGTTAGGATCAGATCAGCCATGATCTTATTGAATGGCGGAGCAGGCTCGAGGGGCCGATTGGCCTATTCCTGGCTCCTATTTCTTATGTTCCCCTCCAAATCACACACCATCCTGACTTGGACATATATCATCGTTCCTTCATTGTCACTGGGTCAAAATCCTGGAACTCCCTACCTAACAGCATTGTGGGAGCACTATCACAAACAGACTGCAGCAGTTCATGATGGCCTACCACCACCCTCTCAAGAGCAAGTAGGAATGGGCAATAAATGACAGCCTTGCCAGGGATGCCCACATCCCAGGAATGAATAATAATTTCTGGGTAGGTGACCTAAGAATGGTCTCTTCACCCTGTACATAGTTTGGACAAATAACTTCAAATAGTTTTATGAAAATCAAGTTCTCAGGCTGAATTGTACAGCAAAGGATATGAAGTTGGATTCAAAATGGATATGTTGTAACTGCATGCAGATCTGAGCTTACCTTAATTTAATACAGAGTATTAAAAAAAGGTGAAAAAATTGCAGATGCGTTAGTTATAATTTACCAAAGCTCTCTAGATTCAGGCATTGTGCCTTTGAATTGGAAAATTGTAAATGTCACTCCATTATAAGAACATAAGAACATAAGATATTGGAGCAGGAGTAGGCCAATCGGCCCCTCGAGCCTGCTCCGCCATTCAATAAGATCATGGCTGATCTGATCCTAACCACAAATCTAAAGAACATAAGAAGTAGGAGCAGGACCCGGCCACACAGCCCCTGGGCCCTCTCCGCCACCCACAGGGCATTGACCGATCCGAACTCAGCTTCATGTCCAATTTCCTGCCCGCTCCCCATAACCCCTAATTCCCTTTACTTCTAGAAAACTGTCTATTTCTGTTTTAAATTTATCTAATGATGTAGCTTCCACAGCTTCCTGGGGCAGCAAATTCCACAGACCTACCACCCTCTGAGTGAAGAAGTTTCTCCTCATCTCAGTTTTGAAAGAGCAGCCCCTTATTCTAAGATTATGCCCCCTAGTTCTCGTTTCACCCATCTTTGGGAACATCCTTACCGCATCCACCCGATCAAGCCCCTTCACAATCTTATATGTTTCAATAAGATCGCCTCTCATTCTTCTGAACTCCAATGAGTCGAGTCCCAATCTACTCAACCTCTCCTCATATGTCCGCCCCCTCATCCCCGGGATTAACCGAGTGAACCTTCTTTGTACTGCCTCGAGAGCAAGTATGTCTTTTCTTAAGTATGGAGACCAAAACTGTATGCAGTATTCCAGGTGCGGTCTCACCAATACCCTATATAACTGCAGCAATACCGCCCTGTTTTTATATTCTATCCCCCTAGCAATAAAAGCCAACATTCCGTTGGCTTTCTTGATCACCTGCTGCACCTGCATACCAACTTTTTGATTTTCTTGCACTAGGACCCCCAGATCCCTTTGTACTGCAGTACTTTCCAGTCTCTCGCCATTAAGAAAATAACTTGCTCTCTGATTTTTCCTGCCAAAGTGCATAACCTCACATTTTCCAATATTATATTGCATCTGCCAAATCTCCGCCCACTCACCCAGCCTGTCTATATCCCCTTGCAGGTTTTTTATGTCCTCCTCACTCTCTACTTTCCCTCCCATCTTTGTATCATCTCCAAATTTTGATATGTTGCACTCGATCCCCTCCTCCAAATCGTTAATATAGATTGTAAAGAGTTGGGGACCCAGCACCGACCCCTGTGGAACACCACTGGTTACTGGTTGCCAGTCCGAAAATGAACCATTTATCCCAACTCTCTGCTTCCTGTTCGATAACCAATCCTCCACCCATGCCAGAATATTACCCCCAATCCCGTGATTTTTTATCTTAAGTAATAATCTTTTATGTGGCACCTTGTCGAATGCCTTCTGGAAGTCTAAATACACTATGTCCACTGGTTCCCCTTTATCCACCCTGTACGTTATATCCTCAAAGAACTCAAGCAAATTTGTCAGACATGACTTCCCCTTCATAAAGCCATGCTGACTTTGTCCTATTAAATTATGCTTATCTAAATGTTCCGTTACTGTCTCCTTAATAATAGACTCCAAAATTTTACCCACCACAGATGTTAAGCTAACTGGCCTATAATTTCCAGCCTTCTGCCTACTACCCTTTTTAAATAACGGTGTTACATTAGCAGTTTTCCAATCTGCCGGGACCTCTCCTGAGTCCAGGGAATTTTGGAAAACTATCACCAAAGCATCCACAATCCCTACTGCCACTTCCCTCAAGACCCTAGGATGGAAGCCATCAGGTCCAGGGGATTTATCCGCCTTGAGTCCCATTATTTTACTGAGTACCATCTCCTGAGTGATTTTAATCGTATTTAGCTCCTCCCCCCGTAGAGTCCCCTGTTTGTCCAGTGTTGGGATATTCTTAGTGTCCTCTACTGTAAAGACTGAAACAAAATATTTGTTCAGCATTTTTGCCATCTCCATGTTTCCCACCATTAATTTCCCGGTCTCATCCTCTAAGGGACCTACGTTTGCCTTAGCCACCCTTTTTCTTTTTATATAACTATAGAAACTCTTGCTATCTGTTTTTATATTTTTTGCTAATTTCTTTTCATAATCTAACTTCCCTTTCTTAATCAATCCTTTAGTTACTTTTTGCTGTCTTTTGAAGAATTCCCAATCTTCTATCCTCCCACTAAGATATATTGGCCTTGGAGTAGGTACAATCCAAATTCACCAGAATGATACCGGGGCTTAAAGGGTTAAATTGAGGATAGGTTGTATAAAGTTGGTTTGTCTTCCCTTTAGTTTACCAGGTTGAGGAGTGATCTAATTAGTCTTTAAAATGATAAATGCAACACCAGGAGAGATCAATTTCTTTAGCGAAAGTTCACCAATTGGACTCATTAAAATATTAAAAACTGCCTATTGGGCTCACTAAATAAATATATTAAGTATCATCAATTGAAATCATTAAATAGATATTATGAAAATCGCCTGTTGGAATCATTAATGTATTAAAAATTGCCAACTGAACTCATTAAGTTGGCAGTGAAAATTACCTATTAGAATCGTTATTAAATACAGTGAAAATCATTGATTGGACTCAGAAAATATAGTAAAGATTTTGAAAAGAAACAAAGCACCCATTGGAAACAGGTAGGAAGAGAGGGAGGAGTGTAGGGAGGAGTGGAGGGAGAAGGAGAGAGAGAGAGAGGGGAGAGAAAGAAGGTAGGAGGGAAACAGGGTTGTGGGTGAGGGGTTCGCTGGACTCTTGCCCTCAGAGGGAGCAAGTGGAGCTGGGGGGCAAATGGATGTAAAGTGAAAGGTGAGGTAAGTATCAGTGGAACAAAGAGGAAGGGAGGATACAGGAGTTAAGTGGGTTGGTCAAAGAGAAAGAAGTAGGGTTAGTGATTGGAGGGAGGGGTGGTAAGAAGGGGAGGAGATAGCACAAAGGTGAAGGAGTCATGGATATAATGGGACTGAGATACTGGGGGAGGTTAGGAGCCATACCCTGCACCCCACCCCATATGCAGTGTGCAGCTGTTGGTGGCTGCTTTTCCCACTACCTCCTGAAAGTGCAGAACAAAAAGACACAGAAGCATAAGAGGAAGGAAAGAGAAGTCAAACAAAGAGTTCAGGGGAGAGAAGAAGAGAAAACAAACAGACAAAATAAGCAACATGAAGATATCAGAAACAGGTGAGAGAGTGACCATATTCTTTCACTTACTGTGTACAACGCCACAAGAGATTGACGAGTATATATTAATATTTAAAATCTTACATCTGTCACATCTCCTATCAACAAACCTGTCCTTTTTTTGGTCTTCCTTATGTGTTAGCATTCCTATTGAAAATTTCTATGTCTACATTTCCCATTCAACTATCCTATGTCAGCTTTCACCATCAAAGTTTGTTGTTGACTCAATCAAATCACTCAAAATGCTTTTGCAAACAATTTTTGTCCACCTTTTCCTCCTTGGTAGCTGAAATTTCTAATGTCTAAAACAAGGTTTTAAAAAAAATTCAATCTTTGTGAATCAATATTGTGCTAATGACACTAGTGGACAAAAAAAAATACTTGTAAACTCTCCATGTAGGGATTTTCCTCAATACCAATTAATGGTTCCTGGTTCCTCCAAAAGCCATGCTGTCTCTGAGAAGTTATGGAGATCCCTGTACCAGATCAGACCACTCATGTGTCAGAAGGCCTCCTGTGGAGACTCCTCATGGTCCATACTTGAACCAGAAGTTCCAAATTAATCAACTGTCACATCCTCCTGAAAAGTTGCCACAATTCAGCTTTGCACCATAGTTTCAATGTATTTGTTCCAAAATTCCTGAGTTTTAAAAAAAATGTTATTTCTGGTGTCTGATTTTATTCTTGCCTATTCTGGGATTTGTTGCAGTATTTTCAGACTAACACACTGCAGTTAGAAACTTTTAATATGAAACTTCTGGGTGAGGGTAAAGGGGATGGAAGTGCTGAATTTTCTTCTTTGCAGTCCTAAGGCAGAGGATCAAGGAAAATGGAGTGAAGAGACCTTCCATTAAATTGCCACCTTCAAAAATGGCTGCTGATATTTTCCTCTGCTTATAATTACAGCCACCCACCCTGCTGCCTGTAAATGATGGCGACATGGAGTGGCTTTGGTGAATTTCCCTCTGTTCCTGCCTCTGGTCTGCCAATGGAAAGGAAGGCTACAATTAAGAGGAGGTCGGGGTTCTGTGTTGGTGGGAGGCAGGCAGAATGAACTACACAGTGATCTGACCACTCCTGCTTCTTCCAACCTCTCCAACTGCCATGCCAGGTGGCTGGACTCATTTTGAGCCAAGTTAGAACCCAGACAGTTTGGGGCTGCAGCTCTCTTTAAATTTGGCCTCATCTTTTTCAGCTGCTGCAGAGTCACCTGCTGCAGCAGCAGAAGATTTACCTTCCCACAGAGGTGAACACCCACTGAAGATACTGGAAGCCTGCCTTGAATATTTAGTTAATTCCAACCCAAGGAAATGGGACGGAGTTACTTCAGGGTTGGAATGACGCACAGAAGCTCTGACTCACAGCAATTCTGGTGGCAAACTCAAACGGGAGGAAAGTCTGCCTCATGAACACATCTGATGAAAGATCTTTAGCTATAACATTAACTTATTTTCTATCTTACCAAATGTTGATAAACCTCATCTGTGCTCGTAGCATTTCCTGTTTTAGCTCAGATTTCATTGAGAAATACTTTATGTAATCAACACACAAAAAAACTGTGCCCAGAAACACATCTACAGCACTTTTCATTGTACAAAGCGAGTGCTCTTTAAAAGAAGCAAACTAGACCAGCACCAATTCACTGAGGAAATTCTTTATTTCAAATGCACTTATTTGACATGAAAACAACAACAAATGGAAAAGACTGTTTGGCTGCAAGTATTTTAATCCTACTTTAACACAAAAAGTAAAACAATTTTTATGCTTTGTCTTTTTCAACTATTTTGTGAAAATGCGACCTTCAGTGCAATGGTAGGTAGGAGCCAGGCTCTTTCCAATAATTACACATGTGTTCAGACTTAATCTCAGCTGACCATTCACAGGATGTAAAAAATAGATAGAAGGCTACAAAGTAGGTTTGCGCATCAGAGCATCAACACAGATCAGGGATGGAGACAGGTTTTGAATACCCATTTTGCTCGGTTCCCAGCTGAGTAATAATAAGTGTACGGTGTGAGCAGAAGAGAAGGAAAATTGGTAGGAAGGGAGTCACATAGTACAGTACAGAAGGAGGACATTCAGCTCATCATGCCTGTGCCTGCTCTTTGGTAGACCACTCCCCTGCTCTTTCCCCATAGTTCTGTAAATTTTTTCTCTTCAAGTATTATCCAATTTCCTTTCGAAAGTGATTACTGAATCTGCTTCCACCAACCTTTCAGGCAGTGCATTCCAGATCATAAGAACTCGCTGCGCAAAAAAATGTTTCCTCATGTCACCTCTGATTCTTTTGCCAATCATTTTACATCTGTGTCCTCTCGTTACCGAAACTTCTGCCACTGGAAACACTTTCTCCTTATTTACTCTATCAAAACGTGTCATGATTTTGAACACCTCTATTAAATCTCCACTTATCCTGCTCTGCTCTAAGAACAACCCCAGCTTCTAGAGTACGGTGCCCAGTTTTGGTCCCCCCAACATGGTGGGTGATATAGTGGTCTTGAAAAAGGTCCGGAGGAGAGCTACAAGAATGATCCAAGCCTATATTAATGACCTGGACTTGGGTATAATTTCAAAGTTTGCAGATGGCATGAAATTCGGAAATGTAGTAAACAATGTGGAGGATAGTAACAGACTTCAGGAGGGCATAGACAGACTGGTGAAATGGGCAGACACATGGCAAATGAAATTTAATGCAGAGAAATGTAAAGTGATACATTTTGGTAGGAAGAATGAGGAGAGGCAATATAAACTAAATGGTACAATTTTGAAGGGAATGCAGGAAGAGACAGACCTGGGGGTGTATGTACACAAGTCTTTGAAGGTGGCAGGACAAGTTGAGAAGGCTGTTAAAAAACCATATGGGATCCTTGACTTTATTAATAGAGGCATAGAGTACAAAAGCAAGGAAGTTATGCTGAATCTTTATAAAACACTGGTTAGGCCTTAGTTGGAGTATTGTGTTCAATTCTGGGCACCACACTTTAGGAAGGATGTCAAGGCCTTCGAGAGGGTGCAGAAGAGATTTACTAGAATGATACCAGGGATGAGGGACTTCAGTTACATGGAGAGACTAGAGAAGCTAGAGTTGTTCTCCTTAGAACAGAGAAGGTTCCAGGGAGATTTGATAGAGGTGTTCAAGATCATGAAGGATTTTGATAGGGTAAATAAGGAGAAACTGTTTCCAGTGGCAGAAGGGTCGGTAACCAGAGGACACAGACTTAAGGTGATCGGCGAAAGAGCCAGAAGCAACATAAGGAAACATTTTTTTTTACACAGTTGTTACGATCTGGAATGCACTGACTGAAACGGTGGTGGATGCAGATTTAATAGTAATTTTCAAAAGGGAATTAGGTAAATAATTGAAGGTAAAACATTTACAGGGCTATGGGGAAAGAGCAGGGGAAGGGGACTAATTGGATAGCTCTTTCAAAGAGCCGGCACAGGCATGATAGGCTGAAAGGCCTTTTCATGTGCTGTATCTGCTATGATACGATGATTAAAGAACCTCAGCTACTCAGATAGGCTCAAGGACATTGGTCTATTTACTTTAGAGCAGGAGACCACACCAGGAGTTTTGGTCTTCTTACCTAAGGAAAGATATACTTGCCTTAGAGGGGGTGCAATGAAGGTTCACTAGATTGATTCCTGGGATGAGAGGGTTGTCCTATGAGGAGAGGTTGAATAAAATGGGCCTATATTCTCTGGAGTTCAGAAGAATGAGAGGTGATCTCATTGAAACATATAAAATTCTTAGAGGGCTTGGCAGGGTAGATGCTGAGAGGATGTTTCCCCTGGCTGGAGAGTCTAGAACTAGGGGTCATGGACTCAAGATAAGAGGTTGGCCATTTAGGACCGAAATAAGGAAAAATTTCTTCACTCAGAGGGTTGTGAATCTTTGGAATTCTCGACCTTGTGGATGCTGAGTCGTTGAGTATATTCAAGATTGAGATTGATAGATTTTTGGACACTAAGGTAATCAAGGGAAATGGGGATAGGGCAGGAAAGTGCAGTCGAGGTAGAAGGTCAGTCATGATCTTACTAGATAGCGGAGCAGGCTCGGGGGGCCGTATGGTCTACTCCTGTTCCTATTTCTTATGTTCTCATGTACACTTAGAGATGGTCTGACAGGGGTCTATAAAATAATTAAAGGGCTGGATGGCATTACTATTGATAGATTATTCCAGTTTAACAGATTGGGGAGGGCCAGGGGACACAAGTTTAAACAATGGAAGATTAGGAATAGATTGGATGTTAGGCAGATCTTCTTTTCCCAGAGAACTGTGAGCCTCTGGAATACATTGCCAGATTGTGTGGTGGGTGCTGACTATCTGCAAGCCTTCAAGAGGGAGCTGGACAGGTTCTGACTGGGGCAGAGATTGCATCATATCGAAGGTAAGTATCTTTATAGACAGCATTATTCCGTGTGATCTCCAGGACTGGTTTCTATCTCATGAGGGGGTCGGAAGGGAATTTTACAAAATACTTTTTCCCTGATTGGCCCTGGGTTTTTCTATTTTTTTGCCTCTCCCAGCAGATTACATGGAGGGGAGGGAAAAGATTTTAGCCATGATGGTCCGGCCATCATGGTGTGGGGCAGGTGTGATGGACCAGCAGGTCTTTTCCTGCCCATCAATTTCATATATTCTCCAGTCTCTCCATATAACTGAATTCCCTCATCATTGGTACCATTCTAGTAAATCTCCTCTACACCCTCTCTAAGGCCTTGACATCCATCCTAAAGTGTGGTGCCCAGAATTAAACACAATACTCCAACTAAGGTTCAGCATAACTTCCTTGCTTTTGTACTCTATGCCTCTGTTAATAAAGCCAAGGAATCCATATGCTTTTTTTTTCAAAAAAACAGCCTTCTCAACATGCCACCTTCAAAGATTTGTGTACATACACCCCAGGTCTCTCTGTTCCTGCACTCCCTTTAAAATTGTACCATTTAGTTTATATTGCCTCTCCTTATTCTTCCTACCAAAATGTATCACTTCACTTTTCTCTGCGTTAAATTTCATCTGCCACGTGTATGCCCATTTCATCAGTCTGTCTAAGCCCTCCTGAAGTCTGTTACTATCCCCAACATTGTTTATTACATTTCCGAGTTTCATGTCAACCGCAAACTTTGAAATTATACCCTGTATACCCAAGTCTAGGTCATTAATATATATCAAAAAGAACAGTAATCCTGATACTGACACCGGGCAACACCACTGTATACTTTCCTCCAGTCTGAAAAACAACCGTTCACCACTACTCTCTGCTTTCTGTCCCTTAACCAATTTAGTATCCACTCTGCCACTGTCACTTTAATCTCATGGGCTTCAATTTTGCTAACAACTCTATTATGTAGTACTTTCAAATGCCTTTTGAAAGTCCACATATACATCAACCACACTACCCTCATCAACCCTCTCCATTACTTCAAAGAACTCAGTCAAGTTAGTCAAACACGATTTTCCTTCAACAATTCCATGCTGGCGACTTTCATTTATTAGCCCATACTTTTCCAGCTGCCAATTATTTTTGTCCTGTTAGGCTGACTGGCTTGTAATTGTCGGGTTTATCCATCTCCCCTTTTTTCAACAGGGGTGTAACATTTGCGATCCTCCAGTCCTCTGGCGCCGCTCCCATATGTAAGAAGGATTGGAAGATTATGGCCAGAGCCTCCGGAATTTCCACCCATACTTCCCTCAGTAACCTCGGATGCATCCCACCGAGACTGGATGAATTTTCTACTTTGAGTACTACCAATCTTTTAAGCACCTCCTCTATTTTTATCCTATCTAATATTGCAACCACCTCCTCCTTTACTGCAACCTTGGCAGCATCCTCTTCTCTAATTAAGACATAGATGCAAAGTTTTCATTTAGTACCTCAACCATACCCTCTGCCTCCACAAGAAGATATCTTTTTTTGTCCCAATCGGCCCCACCTTTCCTTTGACTACCCTTTTACTATTTTTATGTTTGTAAAAGACTTTTGTTTCCCTTTTATGTTAGCCGTTAATCTATTCTCATACTCTCTCTTTGCCCCTCTTATTCCTTTTAGATCTCCTCTGTACTTTCTGTGATCAGCTTGGTTCTCTTGTGTAATATGAACCTTACATTTGTCATAAGCCTCCATTTTTTGTTTCATTTTAATCTCTATATCTTTAGTCATCCAGGGAGCTCTAGCTTTGGATGCCCTTCCTTTCCCCCTCTTGTCTACTCTGTACATAGAATCACAGAAAGGTTACAGCATGAAAGGAGGCCATTCGGCCCATCGAGTCCACGCCAGCTGTATGTAAAGCAATCCAGCTAGTCCCACTCCCCCACCCTTTCCCCGTAGCCCTGCAAATTTTTTCTTTCAAGTACTTATCCAGTTCCCTTTTGAAGGCCATGATTGAATCTGCCTCCACCACCCCCTCGGGCAGTGCATTCCAGATCCTAACCACTCGCTGTGTAAAAAAAGTTTTTCCTCATGACACCTTTGGTTCTTTTGCCAATCACCTTAAATCTACGTCCTCTGGTCCTTGACCCTTCCGTCAATGGGAACAGTTTCTCTATATCTACTCTGTCCAGACCCTTCATGATTTTGAATACCTCTATCAAATCTCCTCGCAACTGTCTCTATTCCAAGGAGAACAACCCAGCTTCTCCAGTCTATCCATGTAACTAAAGTCCCTCATCCCTGGAATCATTCCAGCAAATCTCTTCTGCACCCTTTCTAAGGCCTTCACATCTTTCCTGAAGTGCGGTGCCCAGAATTGGACACAATACTCCAGTTGTGGCCAAACCAGTGTTTTATAAAGGTTCATCATGACTTCCATACTTTTGTACTCTATGCCTCTATTTATCAAGCCCAGGATCCCATATGCTTTTTAAATGACTTTCTCAAGCTGCCCTACCAACTTCAACGATTTATGCACATATACCCCCAGATCTCTCTGTTCCTGTACCCCTTTTAGAGTTGTGCCCTCCAGTTTATATTGCCTCTCCTCATTCTTCCTACTGAAATGTATCACTTCACATTTTTCCACGTTAAATTTCATCTGCCACGTGTCCGGCCATGCCACCAGCCTGTCTATATCCTCTTGAAGTCTATCACTATCCTCCTCACTGTCCACTACCCTTCCAAGTTTTGTGTCATCTGCAAATTTTGAAATTGTGCCCAGTACACCCAAGTCCAAGTCATTAATATATATCAAGAAAAGCAGCGGTCCCAACACTGACCCCTGGGGAACACCACTGTACACCTCCCTCCAGTCTGAAAAACAACCGTTCACCACTACTCTCTGTTTCCTGTCCCTTAGCCAATCCTGTAATCCACGTTGCTACTGCCCCCTTTATTTCATGGGCCGCAATCTTGATGATAAGCCTACCATGTGGCACTTTATCAAACGCCCTAACCATCTGCTCTCTGAATGCCTCCCATTGTTAAATTACTGTTTTGCCTGCCAATTTTTGATTTTTTTTTAATTACTCGGTCATGGGATGTGGGTGTCGTTGGCAAGGCCAGCATTTATTGCCCATCCCTAATTGCCCTTGAAAAGGTGGTGGTGAGCTGCCTTCTTGAACCGCTGCAGTCTGTGTGGTGGAGGTTCTCCCACAGTGCTGTTAGGTAGGGAATTCCAGGATTTTGACCCAGCGATGATGAAGGAACGGCGAAATGGTGTCCAAGTCGGGATGGTGTGTGACTTGGAGGGGAACGTGCAGGTGGTGTTGTTCCCATGTGCCTGCTGCTTTTGTCCTTCTAGGTGGTAAAGGTCGTGGGTTTGGGAGGTGCTGTCGATGAAGCCTTGGCGAGTTGCTGCACTGCATCCTGTGGATGGTACACACTGCAGCCACTGTGCGCCGGTGGTGAAGGGAGTGAATGTTTAGGGGTGGTGGATGGTATGCCAATCAAGCGGGCTGCTTTGTCCTGGATGGTGTCAAGCTTCTTGAGTGTTGTTGGAGCTGCACTCATCCAGGCAAGTGGAAAGTATTCCATCACACTCCTGACTTGTGCCTTGTAGATGGTGGAAAGTCTTTGGGGAGTCAGGAGGTGAGTCACTCGCCGCAGAATACACAGCCTCTGACCTGCTCTCGTAGCCACAGTATTTATATGGCTGGTCCAGTTGAGTTTCTGGTCAATGGTGACCCCCAGGATGTTGATGGTGGGTCTTTCGGCGATGGTAATGCCGTTGAATGTCAAGGGGAGATGGTCATTGCCTGGCACTTATCTGGCGCGAATGTTACTTGCCACTTATCCGCCCAAGCCTGGATGTTGTCCACGTCTGGCTGCATGCGGGCTTGGACTGCTTCATTATTTGAGGGGTTGCGAATGGAACTGAACACTGTGCAATCATCAGCGAACATCCCCATTTCTGACCTTATGATGGAGGGAAGGTCATTGATGAAGCAGCTGAAGATGGTTGGGCCAAGGACACTGCCCTGAGGAACTCCTGCAGCAATGTCCTGGGGCTGAGATGATTGGCCTCCAACAACCATTACCATCTTCCTTTGTGCTAGGTTATGACTGCAGCCACTGGAGAGTTTTCCCCCTGATTCCCATTGACTTCAATTTTACTAGGGCTCCTTGGTGCCACACTCGGTCAAATGCTGCCGTGATATCAAGGGCAGTCACTCTCACCTCACCTCTGGAATTCAGCTCTTTTGTCAATGTTTGGACCAAGGCTGTAATGAGGTCTGGAGCCGAGTGGTCCTGGTGGAACCCAAACTGAGCATTGGTGAGCAGGTTATTGGTAAGTAAGTGCCGCTTGATAGCACAATCGATGACACCTTCCATCACTTTGCTGATGATTGAGAGTAGACTGATTCCAATCCACCTGGGCAAGATCCCTTTTTAACTCACTGAAATTAGCCAACTCCAGTTAATTATTTATATGCTTGATTATTCCTTGTCCTTTTCCATAACTATTCTAAACCTGATGATATTATGATCACTGTTTCCCAAATGCTCTCCCACTGAAACATGCTCCACTTGCTCCACTTATTCCCCAGAACTAGATCCAGCACTACTTCCTTCCTTGGGCTGGAAACACACTGGTCAACAAAGTGCTCTTGTACACATTTCAGGAAATCCTCCCCCTCTTTGCCCTTCACACTGTTACTATCCCAGCCTATACTGGGATAATTGAAGTCCCCTATTATCACTACTCTATTGTTCTTGCATCTTACTGTAATTTGCCTGCAAAGGTGCTCCTCTTTCTCCTTCCCACTGTTTGGTGGCCTATAGTATACACCCAGTAGCATAATAGCTCCTCCATTGTTCCTTTATTCTAACCAAATAGATTCAACTATAGCATCCCTTTCCAGTGCTATAATAGTTTATTTGATCAATGCTGCCACCCTCCTCCTTTCTTTCCTTCCCTATATTTCCTGAATACCTTGTAGCCAGGAATATTAAGTATCCAATCCTCCCCTTCTTTGAGCCAGGTATCTGTTATTGCCAGAGGACTGGGAGAGACAAATAGCTCTAGAGTAAAGAATAGTTCAGAAATAGGAGGGATCAGCCGGGACAGATGAATTTGGAGTGCATGTGCGTAAATGAACGTAGCGTAGTAAAAAAGGTTAGTGAGCTGCAGGCTCAGGTCGCCGCATGAGACTATTATATAGTGGCAATAACAGAGACCTGTTTCATCCAAGTGATCATCCCCCCACCAAATTAGTTTAAACCCTCCCCCCACAGCACGAGTTAACCTCCCTGCAAGGACATTGGTCCCAGCTCTGTTGAGGAGCAACCCATCCACCTTGAACAGATCCCTCCTGCCCCAGAACTGGTCCCAAAGGCCCAGGAATCTGAAGCCTTCCCTCCTGCACCATTTTTCCAGCCACGCATTAACTTGTCTTATCCTACTATTCCTATACTCACTAGCACGTGGCACTGGGAGTAATCCAGAGATTACTACCTTTGAGGTCCTGCTTTTTAACTTCCTCCCTTGCTCCTGAAACTCTGTCTGCAGGATCACAACCCTTTTCTTTCCTATGTCATTGGTTCCCACGTGGACCACAACTTCTGGCTGTTCCCCTTCCCCCCTCAAAATGTTCTGCACCCTCTCAGGTGGTGTCCTTTATCCTGGCACCAGGGAGGCATCACACCATGCGGGACTCATGTCGGTGGTTGCAGAAACACCTGTCTGTTTCCTGACTATTGAATCCCCTACAACAACTACATTCCTACATTTCGCTGTGCCCCTACGTAGTCCTTTGCCCCAAGGTACCATGATCTGGACCGCACTCCTCTGAGGCGTCGTCACCCTCACCACTATTCAATACTGAAAACCAGTTACTGGTTACCCAGGACACCAGAAGTGTCCTGGATTTCCCACATGGCAAAGGAATTGCAGATAATGGGTTTCAGTTGTCCCTCCATTCTATTTAGAGTCTACTTATATTATATATATGCCTCTTATGTTACTTATATGTTTTATGTTAGTACCCCTTTAACACCTATTTACTATTTCTTAATTTAATATTTATGTATACCAGATTCTTATTGAATACAATTTTGGATCCTTTTAGCATTAGTATCCCCTACTTAGTTTATTTTATCTCTGGCATCTCAGTGCTCACTGCAGTGAGCAATGGTGGCAGCCTGGGAGCAAGTTGTTTGCGCCTGCCCTGACTGTTGCAGCGGCATCATTACAGGCAGAAGAAAGAGGAAATCAATTATCCTGGGAGTAGGAGGAAATTACTCCGAATAGCCTTAAAAGAAAATAAAAGTATATAAATAAAACAAACATGTCATCTAACGTGAAGGGGTTCTACCCAAAATTCTCCCTTCAGAGGCAAACAGATCTGCTGTGTGTTTTTAGCAAAAAGAAAGAAAAAAACTTGAATTTACATGTTCTGTTTTTATTTCAGTTCCCCACCACTTGCAGTTTTTTCTTTTACCTCAAGGGTATGTTATGTAACTTCTAATGGCTGGTTAACAGCAGCATTGGCAGAGAAACGATCTGGGGACAAGTTTTTGATTTTCTCTATTAAGTAAAAAAAACTTGCTTTTTATAAATCCATCAAAACAATAGTGGAAAGCAATGGTGATAGGGGATAGGGGATTCAATAGTTAGGGGAACAGACAGGCGTTTCTGCGGCCGCAGACGTGATTCCAGGATGGTATGTTGCCTCCCTGGTGCCAGGGTTAAGGATGTCACTGAGTGGCTGCAGAACATTCTGAAGGGGGAGGATGAACAGCCAGAGGTCATGGTCCATATCTGTACCAACGACATAGGTAGAAAGTGGGATGAGGTCCTACAGGCAGATTTTAGGGAGCTAGGAAATAGATTAATAAGCAGGACCTCAAAAGGTAGTAATCTCCGGATTATTCCCGGTGCCACATGCTAGTGAGTATCGAAATAGGAGGATAGAGCAGATGAATGCGTGGCTGGAGAGATGGTGCAGGAGGGAGGGCTTTAGATTCCTGGGGCATTGGGACCGGTTCTGGGGAAGGTGAGACCTGTACAGGCCGGAAGGGTTGCACCTCAACAGAACTGGGACCAATGTCCTCGCGGGGAGATTTAAACTAATTTTGCAGGGGGATGGGCACCAGGATGTAGCATTGGAAAGGAGAAACAAGGTGCACAAAAGATTGGGAGAAACAGATAGCACTGGAGTAAAAAAAAGTAGTATTAGATGGGATCACACTAAGAGAGAATAGAAGGTCTAAGGTAGGTTAACAGTGCATGTGTGTAAGCACACAAAGCATGGTAAATAAGGTTGGTGAGCTGCAGGCGCAAATAGCCACATGGGAATATGATGTCGTGGTGATAACAGAGACCTGGCTCAAAAAAGGGCGGGATTGGGTACTAAATATTCTCGGATACAAGGTGTTCAGGAAAGATACGGAACGAAAGAAAGCAGGGGCGGGGGCGGGGGCGGGGGTGGCCGGCGGGGGAGGTGTGGCAGTATTGGTTAAGGAGAATATTGCAGTGCTGGAGAGAGATGTCCTGGAGGGGTCAAGAACAGAACTATTTGGTTAGAGTTAAGAAACAAGAGGGGTGCCATTACTTTAATGGGTGCATTCTATGGCCACCAACTAATGGGAAGGATATAGAGGAACAAATTTGCAGGGAAATTACAGAGAGGTGCAAGAACCATGGAGTAGTGATAATGGGGGACTTCAATTATCCTAATATAGACTGGGATAGTAATAGTGTAAAGGGCAGAGAGGGGAAAGAATTTCTGAAGTGTGTTCAGGAGAACTTCCTTCATCAGTACGTTTCCGGCCCAACAAGGAAGAAGGCATTGCTGGATCTGATTCTGGGGAACGAGGTGGGTTAAGTGGAGCAAGTGTCAGTGGGGGAACATTTAGGGAACAGTGATCATAGTATCATAACGTTTAGATTAGCTATGGAAAAGGATAAGGAGCAATCTAGAGTAAAAATACTTAACTGGAGGAGGGCCAATTTAGGTGGGTTGAGAATGGATCTGGTCGGGTAAATTGGAATCAAAGACTGGCAGGCAAAACTGTAATTGAACAATGGGTGGCCTTTAAAGAGGAGATGGTTTGGGTATAGTCTAGGTACATTCCCACGAATGGGAAAGGTAGGGCCATCAAAGACGGAGCTCCCTGGATGACGAAAGAGATAGAGTAAGATGAAGCAGAAAAAGGGTTGATAATACAACTGAAAACCAGGCTGAATGTAGAAAGTTCAGAGAGGAAGTGAAAAAGGAAATAAGAGGGGCACAGAGAGAATATGAGAATAAACTAGCAACTAACATAAAAGGGAATCCAAAAGTCTTCTACAGGCATATAAATAGTAAACGGGTAGTAAGAGGAGGGGTGGGGCCGATTAGGGACCAAAAAGGAGACCGACTCAAGGAGGCAGAGGGCATGGCTGAGGTACTAAATGAGTACTTTGCATCTGTCTTTACCAACCAAGAAGATGCTGCCAGAGTCTCAGTAAAGGAAGATATAGTTGAGATAGTGGATGGGCTAAAAATTGATAAAAAGGAGGTATTAGAAAGGCAAGCTGTACTTAAAGTAGATAAGTCACCCAGTCCGAATGGGATGCATCCTAGGTTGTTGAGAGAAGTAAGGGTGGAAATTGCAGAGGTACTGGCCATAATCTTCCAAACATCCATAGGTACGGGGGTGGTGCCAGAGGACTGGAGAATTGCAAATGTTACACCCTTGTTCAAAAAAGGGTGTAAGGATAAACTCAGCAACTACAGGCCAGTCAGTTTACTCTCGATGGTGGGGAACCTTTTAGAAACAATAATCCAGGACAAAATTAAGAGTCACTTGGACAAGTGTGGATTAATAAAGGAAATTCAGCATGGATTTGTTAAACGCAAATCGTGTTTAACTAACTTGATTGAGTTTTTTGATGAGGTAACAGAAAGGGCTGATGAGGGCAATGCGGTTGATGTGGTGTATACGGACTATCAAAAGTCGTTTGATAAAGTGCCACATAATAGGCTTGTCAGCAAAGTTGAAGCCCATGGAATAAAAAGGGCAATGGCAGCATGGATACGAAATTGGCTAAGTAACAGGAAGCAGAGAGTAGTGGTGAACGGTTGTTTTTCAGACTAAAGGAAGGTATACAGTAATGTTCCCCAGGGGTCAGTGCTGGGATCACTGCTTTTCTTGATATATATTAATGACATGGACTTGGGTGTACGGGCACAGTTTCAAAATTTGCAGATGATTGGCAAAAGAACCAAAGGTGACATGAGGAAAAACTTTTTTTACGCAGCGAGTGGTTATGATTTGGAATGCACTGCCAGAAAGGGCAGTGGAGGCACATTCAATCTTGGTTTTCAAAAGGGAATTGGTAAGTACTTAAAAGGAAATAATCTGCAGGGCTACGGGGAAAAGGCGGGGGAGTGGGATTAACTGGATTGCTCTTGCAGAGAGCCAGCACGGATTTTTGGGCCGAATGGCCTCCTTCTGTGCTGTAAAAAAGTGTACGATATACAATCAAGAATAACCTTAGGAAAGCAATACAATAAAAGGAAGTATGATGCAAACAACTGTATCTCTCCTCCCTCAACACAAACAAAACAAACACAAAATAGGAGGTTATAAAACATCAAAAAATAACCATCTCATCACTTGAAAACAGTTATAGGTCAGTTAAATACAGTATTTTAGCTGCCATTTCAAATACAAATAGGTCACTTGTTACAAATATAAAAAGGCCACCAGTAAATGAGTAAGACTTGGTTACCCCAGAGCCTTGAAGTCAACTAAAACTTCTATCTGGTCTATGAAAATACATAAATTAAAAACCTCATCACTAGCTTCTTGCATTTGGAATGTTTTATACAGGTTGGACATTAAACTACAATTTTATAGAATCTAGATTTAAAAAGCATCAGTACCAGTTAGTCTTTGTAAACACTGCATCAGAATATGGTTTCCTTAAATTTTGTCCAAACTAGAAATTATTTTGTTCCCAGGATTTGCATGGAAAATTTTAAAAAGATAGACTGATTTTTTTTTAAATTAATGGTTCACTTTTACTACACGCATTCAAAGTTTCTGCAGCTTGGCTCAGTGGCACCACTCTTACCTTTAAGACAGAAGGTTGTGGGTTCAAGTCCCACTCCAGAACTTGAGCACATAACCTTGGCTGACATTTCAATGCAGTACCGAAGGAGTCCTGCATTGTCAGAGGTGACATCTTTTGGGTGAAATGTTAAACTGAAGCCCCCTCTGCCGGTTCAGTTGGACACAAGACATCCCATTGCAATTTTTTTTTGTTGAAGAGGAGCAGGGTATCCTCCCAACCTTCATCTCTCAATCAACACAATCAAAAGGAGATTAACTGGTCAACTCACTGCTGTTTGTGGGACTTTGCTGTGCGCATATTGGTGCCACGTTTGTTTACATACAATGGTGACTGCATTTCAAAATGTAATTCATCAGCTATGAGGTACTTTGCATGTCATGAGGGCATAAAAAGTAATATACAAATGCAAGTCATTCTTTCCTGGGGATGTAGCAGATGTTCAGGCACAAGGAGATTTGGTGTTGCAAACTTCTGTGGAAATACATTCACATTCCAAATTCTTTTACCCCAGTTATTTTGTTATCTTTTACCCCCGTTTTCCTTTGACGAAAGGAACTTTTATCCATTTGAGTATGTTCACAGATAAATCATTTTAAGATTAGTATATATTTTCCTATGCAAATACACTCAATTCGTGGTACGTATTTCCATGGTTCTGTCTATATCTTGCCAGTGGTCTTTTACCTGCTCTTCGTAAAAGTTTTCCATCATTTGAAACGGAGTTATTGTAGACTGCAGAATTGTAATCCCCACAGCCAAATATTCTGTCTACAAGCCGATGCTGAATGAACAGCAAGACACCTGGAGCCAGAAACAGGTTTTCAGGGCAAGGCTCTTGCTCCATCATGAAGATTTCAGTCTTTAGATTTTACCTAAAAAGTGGATTCAATGATTTATCTGAAAGTCAGGAATTTTTTCAACTAGAAAGGCTAAAATTAGGTTGCTCAAATTAAATGAACACAACCAACAAAGTTCACGATGTACGAAGTGCAGCTCAGTGGCACTCCAGTGCACTGTGTCAAAGAGTGAGAGTACCCAGGTTCAATCCAGCAATTTCCCCAATGCATGAGTTTCAAAGTTTCAGATTTGACATCAGGGAAAGGCATGGCATGGAGAAAAGAGGAGTTGTTTTCCAACAGGAAGAAAAGAGGATAAAGAGAAAAGCTGAGTCATTCCTGCCCTCTCTAACATACCCCCTGAGTTTGAATGGTATTGGCAAAGGCCAAGAAGGAGGGTCATAGCCCATCCTTCTAAATGAGGAACCATTGAGTAATAGAGAGACAACATGCAAAACAAAGAAAACTTTTACTGAGAAAATTCAACTGAGATAAAATGGAATAACAATTTCAGAGCAAAATAAATTTAACTCAATTTACAACAGAATACTTTGTCTTCTGTTGTAAATTCTCATTTCTTTAGACCAAGATTCCTACCAAATGGGTTATTTTGAAAATAAACAACATGCTGGGTTTTGTTGGATTACTGTAACATGAGACCATCAGTACACATCTGTACTGTTTACTTGCATCAGTACCGTATGTGTGTAAACACAAATCATATTAATTGTGTACAGATGTACCCACACTGAATACATGGTTATAAATAAATTACATCACAGGGGTAAAAAAATGCATTCAAACCACAGGAAACTTACACTATAGATTGAAAAGTCGTCACTATGTCTGTCACTAATAGTACACTAATGGAAAACATATCTCCAGATGTGCAATTTGAAAAGATGAATTAATTTTCCATTCTTCGGTTAATATATTGTTTAGAAATGCAATACATTTGACTTCAGGTAAGAACATTCCTGATTCAAGTACAATTCTAATCCAAGTAAAGAATTTAATTGCATCAAATTACTTCTTATTCACTGCTATTATATACACAACTCCTGATGTAGGCATATTGCTTAAATATGTAATACTCATCCAACCGTAAAATGTTCCCCAATTATTTTCATTGTTCAATATATTGGAATATGGTTAACCTGGTGCAAGTTATCTTTTTCACATAAACAGCTGCTTGTCGGTGACATTTTAGATAAAATTCACTTATCATGAGTGAAAGTACACCCACGTTAAAATATTGCAATATATCTGAATATAAGCAGCCAGTAGAAATCTTGATCCAAGTGCAAAAGTTCTTGGGAAACTGCTGTATTATCCATCACATCATTCTATATCAACACAAATAAAAAAAACACAAAAAGTAACTTGGATAAATTTCAACTAGATTTGGAGGGGAGATACTAATACTTTGGTGAACATAAATGAACAAATGGCAGTGGCTGATAAGGAGGAGATAATGGCAGGGAATTTCCTGGAGCTACTTTATGTGCGTAAAGGGCTTTGGAATTGGAGGAATAAGCAGTTAACAAAAATATAGATATTGTTACTGGGTTTGCAAAATAAGGCTGCAAGTACAAGATCAGCAAGAACTGGAGCTAGAAGGGTACTGTATCTTTCACAAACATAAACCTATTTAGGCCAGGTGGAGGATTGCCATTATTAGTAAGGGATTATATAATTACTGAAGGGCATCAAGCGCAAAACTCCTCTCCTCTCCTCCCCAACCTCGCCCATGAGCAAACAGCCCAAAATTCATTATCTATAATTTCATATTAAAAAAAGTCACTGGATGAGATACCAGACACTGCCAGCATATGTAAAATCATGACCAGTGTGAATCATTGGCTTTGTGGCTGCTTACATTCAAACATTTTGTAATATTCGTATTGTAATTGACAACAGAAGACAGGAGAAACCATGTGGGGGGTGAGAGGAAAGCGATTGCTGGTCACCTCTCCATTCTGCCTCCTTGGTCTGTGTCCATTTTACTTCTGGGATCATGAAATCACAATACACTTTCCTGCAGTCTCTCTGGTTTTCAGAAACAGTCCATTATCTACCTGTTACCTCTGAGAATTAGCATTTATTTTACTAATTTCCACCCATATTGCTTCTATCATATCATCCTTCTTACGTTATATTCAACCTATCAATCACTGTGCTGCTAGGATCACTGAAATATAATTTGTGGAAAGCAACTAATCAGGGGTTATAATCTTACTTGTATTCCATTAGCTTTAGGGTCAGGCATAAGAGCCAAAGATAGGGCAGATCACACATGTTAGAAGGAATGGGCCTGATGGGCTTCCATGTGATCTTATCTCATTAATCATGCAACATCAATTAATTTTAATAAAGGCATTATAATGGACTAACTACCTATCACCTTAATTAATACTATAATTAATACATAATAATATTCCACCAGTCAGTTCTAGCTTATTAAACTGCTGTAGAACTTCGCGCCAGACAAATGCCAGGCAATGACCATCTCCAACAAGAGAGAATCTAACCACCTCCCCTTGACATTCAACGGCATTACCATCACTGAATCCCCCACCATCAACCTCCTGGGGATCACCATTGACCAGATACTTAACTGGACCAGCCATATAAATACATAAATAAAAAGAGCAGGTCAGATGCTGGGTATTCTGCAGCGAGTGACTCACCTCCTGACTCCCCAAAGCCTTTCCACCATCTACAAGGCACAGGTCAGGAGTGTGATAGAATACTCTCCACTTGCCTGGATGAGTGCAGCTCCAACAACACTCAAGCAGCTCGAACAAAGCAGCCCGCTTGATTGGCACCCCATCCACCATCCTAAACATTCACTCCCTTCACCACCGGCGCACTGTGGCTGCAGTGCGTACCGTTCACAGGATGCAATGCAGCAACTCGCCAAGGCTTCTTTGACAACACCTCCCAAACCCGCGACCTCTATCACCTAGAAGGACAAGGGCAGCAGGCACATAGGAACAACATCACCTGCACGTTACCCTCCAAGTCACACACTATCCCGACTTGGAAATATATCGCCGTTCCTTCATCGTCGCTGGGTCAAAATCCTGGAACTCCCTACCTAACAGCACTGTGGGAGAACCTTCACCACATGTACTGTAGCGGCTCACCATCTTCTCAAGGGCAATTAGGGATGGGCAATACATGCGGCCTTGTCAGCAATGCCCACATCCCATGAACAAATAAAAAAAAAACTTCCTTAATACAGATCATTTCTGTGAGAGAAAGAAAAAGTACAAATTTGCATTTATAGCACTTTGCATTTCAATAGTACTTCTTTGGTTGTAATCACTGTTGTACTGTAGGGAAATGCAGCAGCCAATTTGAGGACAGTAAGATCCCACAAACAGCAATGAGATGATTGACCAAATAATCTGTTTTAGTGCTGTTGGTTGAGGGATACATGTTAACCAAACACAAGTAGATCTCCCCTGCTCGTCTTCGAAAAGTGCCATGGGATCTTTTACATTCACCTAAGAGGGCAAATGCCTCCGTTTAACATCTCCTTTGAAATACGGCACCTTCAACAGTGCAACTCCCTCAGTACTACACTGAAGTGTCAACCGAGATTATGAGCTCAATTCTCTGAAGGGCTTGAACCCATGACCTACTTACTCAGAGGGGAGAGTGCTACTACTGAGCCAAGGCTGACACAGAAGATGTTCGTAGATTACAATCAGGAGTAGGAGCTCCAGCTGATTTTCCTTTCTCTAAAAAGAGGTCCTGAGGCCCTGCAGTACCCCAAAAGCTGCCGTGAGATTAGTTGACTCAGCACAGACCAGAAGTCAAACCTGGGACCTTCTTGGACTATGTGCTTTACCCACAGGCGCAGCAGGAATGCTCTCATTACATTATTTTGAGGAAATACTTCATTTCATAATTTTTCAAAAAAATTACACTGATGTGTTTCAAAACAAAACACGTCTCATGGTTCAGATTATGTTCATAAAATACATTTGTTATCTGAACATCTCAATGTAGCTTTTCAAATACACTTACCCTTATCCAGAATACAATAGTTACCACAGATAACATGGGAAAGGACAGCTGAAAGGAGTTTGTTGTGTTATGTACTTTGAGACATTTCAAGGTTATAAAGGACTATATAAATACGAGTATTATTATTAATTCAGACACCAGCTGTATCCAGACTTACTGGCACTTGTACAACTTATTGATTCGAACCACCCTAGCTACAATCCAAACGCATCTATCTGTTGCTATTATTAATGCTCATATTATTGGCTACAACTGTTGAATAACAGGGGTTGTAATCTTCATTGTGTTCCATTAGTTTTAGGGTCAGGGATAGAACACTACCTCTGCAGATCAAGAGCCCAAGACAGGGCAGGTTCAACATGATAGAAGGAATGGGCCTGATCAGTAAATGTGGTAAATAGTGCAAACAGCATCAGGATGATACCGAGTCATGATGACTTCTATAATGTATTGAATTAATTGGCACTACTGGCCAACGTACATTTATCGGTGTCACTCTGTAGCCTTTTTAAAATTATTTCTTTCATGTTAGATTTAAGAAAACAATGTGGGAATGAAATTCCTTGGCCGTTCTGACAGATTCCTGCCATAACACCAGTAGGAGTCCGGTGGGTGGCTTAGAAAAAGATCAGAACCCGGATAAGCCAGATCCCAACCTCATTTGGGGAATCAAACTTACATACGTTGGATGCTCCTGCTTTCCTGGTCCATAAGGGACCTGGCATAAGACTGGAGGCTGGTACTCAGAATACAGGGGCCTGTCAGTGCAACCAACACGGAGTGCGGCCAACACAGAGTGATCTGCTGAGAGTTTGGTGAGTGTGGGAGTTCGGTGAAGTGGGGGAACGAGGTGCTGCTTTGCCTTGCTTTTCCTAACATTTTCCGCAGAGCGGCAGTGGACCTGAGCAGCAGAAGACTGAGATTGAGGTATAAAAGCAGCAGCAGACCTGCAACAAGAGAAAACTACTGTGCGACGTCACAGGTGAGGGAGGAGAGTCAGAGAGGTGAGCACAGTATAAAAGGAGAGACCGAGAGCGGGAGGAGAGTCTGAGAGTCTAAGGCAAGTCATGGCAGCAGAGCTCGCACCCGTGATATGCTCCTCCTGCACTATGTGGGAAGTCATGGACACTACCAGTGTCCCTGGCGACCATGTGTGCAGGAAGTGTGTCCAGCTGCAGCTACTGGCTAACCGTATTTCGGAGCTGGAGCTGCGGGTGGATTCACTGTGGAGCATCTGCGATGCTAAGACAATCGTGGATAGCACGTTCAGTGAGGTGGTCACACCGCAGGTAAAGATTACACAGGCAGAAAGGAAATGGGTGACCGCCAGGCAGAGTAAAAGGACTAGGCAGGTAGAGCAGGAGTCCCCTGGAGCCATCTCCCTCTCAAACAGATATTCTGCTTTGGATACCGTTGGGGGAGATGGCTTATCAGGGGAAAGCAGCAAGAGCCATGTTCGTGGCACCACGGGTGGCTCTGCTGCACAGGAGGGGAGGAAGAAGAGTGGCAGGGCTATAGTGATAGGGGATTCAATAGTAAGGGGAACAGATAGGCATTTCTGCGGCCGCAAACGTGACTCCAGGATGATATGTTGCCTCCCCGGTGCTAGGGTCAAGGATGTCACGGAGCGGCTGCAGGACATTCTGGAGGGGGAGGGTGAACAGCCAGTAGTCGTGGTCCATATTGGTACCAACAACATAGGTAAAAAAAGGGAAAGGGATGAGGTCATGAAAGGTGAATTTAAGGAGTTAGGAGATAAATTAAAAAGCAGGACTTCAAAGGTAGTGATCTCAGGATTACTACCGGTGCCACGTGCGAGTGAGTATAGGAACAGGAGAATAGACCGGATCAATGCGTGGCTGCAGGGATGGTGTCGGAGGGAGGGATTAAGATTCCTGGGACATTGGGACCGGTTCTGGGGAAGGTGGGACCTATACAAGCGGGACCGGTCACACCCTAGCAGGACCGGGACCAATGTCCTCGCGGGGGTGTTTGCTAGTGCTGTTGGAGAAGGTTTAAACTAGAGTGGCAGGGGGATGGGAACCTGAGCGGGGAGTCAGAAGGGAGTAAAGTTGAGAGCAGCAAGAGAGGGCAAGATCGAGGGGAAATTTACAATACAAATAGTACAAACAGTTGTTCAAGAACAAGTGAAAGGGAAAGGCGTAGAGCAGCAGAAAGAAAGTGTACTTTAGGCAATACAGATATGGTGAAAACTAGAAGGCATGAGGCGATTAACCCAGCATCAAAGCTGAAGGTCAGGCTCGGGTGTGTGGCCCAACTAAGAGTTATATATACAAATGAACGGAGTATAAGGAATAAATTAAATGAACTACAGGCACAAATTCAAATTGGAGGGTATGACATGATAGCTATTACTGAGACATGGCTGAAGGATGGTCAGGATTGGGAACTAAATATACCGGGTTATAAGGTCTACAGGAGAGATGGGGAAATGGAAGAGGGGGAGGAGTAGCCTTAGTGATTAGAGATGAAATCACTTCAATGATAAAGGAGGATATAACGAGAGGTAAGCAGCCAACAGAGACCTTATGGGTTGAATTGAGAAATAGGAAAGGATCTAAGACTATAGTGGGAGATGGATATAGGACCCCTGGCAGCAGCTCTGAAGTGCTAGATTGTATAAATGCAGAGATTAGACAAGCGTGTAAGAAAGGCATAGTGGTCTTAATGGGAGACTTTAACCTTCATATAGATCAGAAAGGTAGTGAATTTCTTGAGTGTGTCCGGGATAGTTTTCTACAGCAGTATGTCCGAGAGGCAACAAGGGGGCAAGCCATACTAGATTTAGTAATGAGTAATGAACCAGATTTAGTTAACGGCTTAACTGTGCGTGAACATCTATCCAATGGACCGCACCTGGAATACTGCATACAGTTTTGGTCTCCATTCTTAAGAAAAGACATACTTGCTCTCGAGGCAGTACAAAGAAGGTTCACTCGGTTAATCCCGGGGATGAGGGGGCGGACATATGAGGAGAGGTTGAGTAGATTGGGACTCGACTCATTGGAGTTCAGAAGAATGAGAGGCGATCTTATTGAAACATATAAGATTGTGAAGGGTCTTGATCGGGTGGATGCAGTAAGGATGTTCCCAAAGATGGGTGAAACTAGAACTAGGGGGCATAATCTTAGAATAAGGGGCTGCTCTTTCAAAACTGAGATGAGGAGAAACTTCTTCACTCAGAGGGTGGTAGGTCTGTGGAATTTGCTGCCCCAGGAAGCTGTGGAAGCTACATCATTAGATAAATTTAAAACAGAAATAGACAGTTTCCTAGAAGTAAAGGGAATTAGGGGTTATGGGGAGCGGGCAGGAAATTGGACATGAAGCTGAGTTCGGATCGGTCAATGCCCTGTGGGTGGCGGAGAGGGCCCAGGGGCTATGTGGCCGGGTCCTGCTCCGACTTCTTGTGTTCTTTAGATTTGTGGTTGGGATCAGATCAGCCATGATCTTATTGAATGGCGGAGCAGGCTCGAGGGGCCGATTGGCCTACTCCTGCTCCAATTTCTTATGTTCTTATGTTCTTATAACATGATCGAGTTCAATGTAGTGTTTGAAAGGGAAAAAAGTGAATCAGCTGCTAAGATTCTAGACTTGCATAAGGCCGACTTCAATGGGATGAGACAGAGACTGTCTGCAGTAAACTGGGCAAATCTGTTAATGGGTAAAACGACTGATGATCAGTGGGAAAGGTTTAAAGAAACATTTAACTTGATACAGAATCGGTTTATACCCGAGGGGCAACAACTCTACTTGCCAAAAAAAAACAGCCATGGACAACTAAAGAGGTAAGGGACAGTATAAGACATAAGGAAAGGGCATACAAAAAGGCAAAAAATGGCACAGATCCTGGCGAATGGGAAAGATACAAAGATCAACAAAGGGTCACAAAACAGATAGTAAAAGCTACAAAAAGAAAGTATGAAAAGAAACTTGCAAGGGGTATCAAAACCAATACGAAGAACTTTTATCGTTACATTAGGAAAAAGAGGGTGGTCAGGAGCAGTGTTGGCCCCTTAAAAACTGAAAGTGGGGATATTGTCATTGACAATGGGGAAATGGCGGACATGTTGAACAATTACTTTGCGTCAGTATTTACAGTAGAAAAAGAGGATAGCATGCCGGAAATCCCAAGGAAACTAATATTGAATCGGGGATAGGGACTCGATAAAATTAACATAAGTAAAGCAACAGTAATAAAGAAAATAACAGCACTAAAGAGTGACAAATCCCCAGGAACAGATGGTTTCCATCCCAGAGTTTTAAAGGAAGTAGGTGAGCACATTGCGGATACCCTAACTATAATCTTTCAAAGTTCTCTAGATTCAGGAACTGTCCCTCTAGATTGGAAAATTGCACATGTCACTCGGCTTTTTAAGAAAGGAGAGAGAGGGAAACCGGGGAATTATAGACCAGTTGTGGGGAAAATGCTGGAGTCTATAATTAAGGATAGGGTGGCTGAACACCACGAGAATTTTCAGTTAATCAGAGAGAGCCAGCATGGATTTGTGAAAGGTAGGTCGTGCCTGACAAACCTGATTGAATTTTTTGAAGAGGTGACTAAAGTAGTGGTCAGGGGAATGTCAATGGATGTTATTTATATGGACTTCCAGAAGGCATTTGTTAAGGTCCCACTTAAGAGACTGTTAGCTAAGATAGAAGCCCATGGAATCGAGGGAAAAGTATGGACTTGGTTGGGAAGTTGGCTGAGCGAAAGGCGACAGAGAGTAGGGATAATGGGTAGGTACTCACATTGGCAGGATGTGACTAGTGGAGTCCCGCAGGGATCTGTCTTGGGGCCTCAATTATTCACAATATTTATTAACGACTTAGATGAAGGCATAGAAAGTCTCATATCTAAGTTTGCCGATGACACAAAGATTGGTGGCATTGTAAGCAGTGTAGATGAAAACATAAAATTACAAAGCGATATTGATAGATTAGGTGAATGGGCAAAACTGTGGCAAATGGAATTCAATGCAGACAAATGTGAGGTCATCCACTTTGGATCAAAAAAGGATAGAACGGGGTACTTTCTAAATGGTAAAAAGTTGAAAACAGTGGATGTCCAAAGGGACTTAGGGGTTCAGGTACATAGATCGTTGAAGTGTCATGAACAGGTGCAGAAAATCAAGGAGGCTAATGGAATGCTGGCCTTTATATCTAGAGGACTAGAGTACAAGGGGGCAGAAGTTATGCTGCAGCTATACAAAACCCTGGTTAGACCGCACCTGGAGTACTGTGAGCAGTTCTGGGCACCGCACCTTTGGAAGACATATTGGCCTTGGAGGGAGTGCAGCGTAGGTTTACTGGAATGATACCCGGACTTCAAGGGTTAAGTTACGAGGAGAGGTTACACAAATTGAGGTTGTATTTTCTGGAGTTTCGAAGGTTAAGGGGTGATCTGATCGAAGTTTATAAGAAAGAAACTATTTCCGCTGGTTGGGGATTCTAGGAGTAGGGGGCACAGTCTAAAAATTAGAGCCAGACCTTTCAGGAGCGAGATTAGTAAACATTTCTACACACAAAGGGTGGTAGAAATTTGGAACCCTCTTCCGCAAACAGCAATTGAGACTAGCTCAATTGCTAAATTTAAATCTGAGATAGATAGCTTTTTGGCAACCAAAGGTATTAAGGGATATGGGCCAAAGGCAGGTATATGGAGTTAAATCACAGATCAGCCATGATCTTATCAAATGGCGGAGCAGGCATGAGGGGCTGAATGGCCTACTCCTGTTCCTATAAGGGTGCAAGTGGACCCCATGTGGGCCAGGAAGGTGGGGGGGATCCAGGCCTGGACCCCAAATGTGGGCAATTTTTTTTTACCCAAGGGGCTGATGGGAGCACAGAATGCGGGTCTGCATGGGTGGGGTGGGGTAACCTCGGCACCCCCCAAGTGGCTGGTGGGCACTGAAGTTTCCAGCCACACGGGGCAGGCAGGCACACAAGATGTGCCTGTCGTGACACAAGCACAGTCACCTGCCGGCCCCAATTAAATGAAGTACCCTCCTACTGACCCCGTGAACTCTGGCAGTGTGATGGAGGGCATCGCCCAGTGCTATCCCAGCATATTTGCCAGGTCTGTGTATTTTCCGCCCCTCTATAAATACTATTTCTTAAATTGAAAAAAGTTTAATTGCACATTTTGTGTTAATAATCAGGACAATAAATTCTAACACGTTAGAGGCAGGAATAAACATTTCAAAATATTGGCTAAAAAGAATATGGACTTATCTAAACCTTATTAAAAATATTACTTCTGTGCACGATTCCTGTCTGTATAACTCGACTTCCTAACATCGCATTTTTGTTGCCTTTTTTATGTCAACTTTTTCCCATTATAAATTCCTACATCTATATCTGTAATGGGTTTCACTAATGTGAACTCACTACTTTGATTGTGCAATCTGGCTACTGGATTGCCACAAATAATGCTTTCTGAACATTTTTCACCTCCCATTTTTTCCCTCAGTAACTGAAATTTCTAATATCCAAAATAAGGATTAAAAGTACAAAAACTACTTCACTAAAAATAACATGATTAAATTTATCCACAGAACTGTCTTTCAATGTCTTAATTCAAGTTTTTACTTGAAGGGCTTAGCCTCTCCCAGAAGTCAGAACTGCAACTCAGCTGCATTTTTGAGCATGTGCAGTGTACCTAATCTCCCAATGTATCGGTACCAGTCAGCTGCACTGATGGAATATTTTTCTTTAGATTCTAGTACGTTCCACTCAATGGTTTTACAAAATTATTTTTGGAAAAGTAATTAAATTTAGAGAGAGTTTTTTTTTAAGGTGAGCGAGTGAGTGAGTAAGTGAATGAGTGAATGAGTAAGTCAATTTTGAAAGCAAACAAAGCCTTTGATCAAAACAGATAGGCCTCTCACCAACCACTCATGGGTTGGTTTAAAAAGAATCTTAAAGGAGGAGGAGGAAGAGGAGGAGGAGCAGCAGATGGGTTGAAGGGAGAATTCCAGAGGATGGAGCTGAGGCAGGTGAAGGTATGACTGCCAATGGTAGGGCAAAGGGAGAGGGCAATGCGCAAGAAGCTAGACTGAGATGAACAGAGATTTTGGAGGGGAAGGGGTGCAGTTGCAGGGCTGTAGGAGGTTACAGAGTTAGGGGAGGGTGAGGCCATGAAGGGATTTAAATAACAGGATGAAAATTTTAAATTTGAGGTGTGAAAGGAACAACATGACCATTAATGGATGTGAACATCACAAACCTTGTACTGCTCTGCATTTTGTTATAATGGAAAATTACTGAACATCTGTAACCGTTGCTGTGATCAGGTGGGAGTGTCAGCCCACAATGTCTGAAAATAACCGAACTTATGTCTGTTTCAGTTGTGTAGAAAAGGGATGTGTAACCTCAACTGCCCCATCCTACTCTCTCATTGACCTTTCCACTCAGCACACCAGCAGGGGGCTAATCTTGCCAATCACCTTCCCGAACCACTCACCCCTCCCAGTGCTGACCCCGTGCACTCTGCCAGCAGATCACCTATCGCTGCCCCTCTCTGCATTTCCCCACAGAATGTCTGTTCACTTGTGAACAAGGCCCTTGCCATCCATGAGCTTATTGTGAATGATTGCATAGACATCATGGCCTTGATGGAAACCCACCCTTGACCCCTCTAACCTTGCAAATTACCACCCCATCTCTCATTCCTCTCCAAAGTCCTTGAACATGTTGTTGCCTCCCAAATCTGTGCCTATCTTTCCCACAACTCCATGTTTGAATCATAAGAACATAAGAAATAGGAGCAGGAGAAGGCCATACAGCCCCTCGAGCCTGCTCCACCATTCAATCAGGTCATGGCTGATCATCTACCTCAACTCCACTTTCCTGCCCGATCCCATATCCCTTGATTCCCCTAGAGTCCAAAAATCTATCTATCTCAGCCTTGAATATATTCAAAGACTCAGCATCCACAGCCCTCTGGGGTAGAGAATTCCAAAGATTCACAACCCTCAGTGAAGAAATTCCTCCTCATCTCAGTTTTAAATGGCCGACCCCTTATCCTCCGACTATGCCCTCTAGTTCTAGACTCTCCAGCTCCAATCATGTTTCCACCCCTGCCACAGTACTGAAATGGCCCATATCAAAGTCACAAATGACATCTTATGTCACTCACCTTGGTAAACTATCCCTCCTCATCCTTCTCAACTTGTCTGCAGCCTTTGAAACAGTGGACCACGCCATCCGCCTCCAATGCCTCTCTTTCGTCATCCAGCTGGGTGGGATTGCGCTCGCCTGGTTCCACTCTTCTCTTTCCAGAGAATCGCCTGCAATGGCTTCTCTTCCCTCCCCTGCACCGTTACCTCTGGAATCCCCCAAGGATCTATCCTTGACACCCTCCTATTTCTCATCTACATGCTGCCCCTCAGCGACACCATTCAAAAACACGAGGTCAGGTTCCACATGTACACTGACGACACCTAGATCTATCTCATCACTACCTCCCTCGGCCCTTCCACGGTCTCTGATTTGTCACACCGCTGTCTCACATCCAGTACTGGATGAGCAAAAATTTCCTCCAACTAAATACTGGGAAGATCAAAGCCATTGTCATCGGTACCCGGCATAATCTCCGTTCCCTCGCCACCGACTCCATCCCTCTGCCTGGCCACAGTCTCGGGCTGAACCAGACCATTCGCAAACTTGGCATCCTATCTGACCCTGAGATGAGCTTCCGACCACATATCCAATCCATCACCAAGACCGCCTACTTCCACCTCCGTAACATCGTCCGTCTCCGACCCTGCCTCAGGTGCTCATCTGCTGCTGAAACCCTCATCCATGCCTTTGTTACCTCTAGACTGGACTATTTCAATACTCTTGAGGCCGGCTGACCTCCCATCTACCACCATCCATAAACTTGAGCTAATTCAAAACTCTGCTGCCTGTATCCTAACTCTCACCGAGTCCCGTTCACCCATCACCCGTGCTCACTGACCTACATTGGCTCCCGGTCCGGGAATGTCTCGATTTTAAAATTCTCATCCTTTTTTTTGAAATTCCTCCATGGCCTCATCCCTCTCTATCTCTGTAATTTCCTCCGTAACCTCCTCCAGCCCTACAACCCTCCGATATATCTGCGCTCCTCCAATTCTTGCCTCTTGCACATCCCCAATTTTCAATGCTCCACCATTGGCGGCAGTGCCTCCATCTGCCTCGACCCTAAGCTCTGGAATTCCCTCCCTAAACCTCTCTGTCCTCCTTTAAAGATACTCCTTAAAACCTACCCCTTTGTACAAGCTTTTGGTCACCTGTCCTAATATCTCCTTATGTGACTCGGTGTCAAATTTTGTTTAATAATCGCTCCTGAGAAGCGCCTTGGGACATTTTACTACTTTAAAGGCGCTATATAAATACAAGTTGTTGTTGTGTAAACCGATAGTCTTTGAATGCAAAGTGAAATAAGGGAATGGTACGTATGTGATAACCAGATGGTCTTGTGGTTATGGTTGGAGCAATGCTAGTTGGTGGCGGAGCCACTGACTGTTGGAAAGAATCTGGGAAGAAAGCGCTGAAACCACCGTGCCTTTGTTCTCTGAATTAGGTAACTATGCCCTTTCTGAACCTTTGCAGTGCTGATAATAAAGTTACTAAATAAAATTTGATGTGAGTTTGATTATCTGTGTCTGAAATCATAAGACTCTGTCCTTGAATGAGTCAACATAGGCATGTGGGGCCTAGGAACCAATGTAGGTCAGCGAAGACAAGATGATAAGTGAGCAGGATTATGGTACAGGATACAATACAGCAGTAGAATTTTGGCTAAGCTGAAATTTACAAAGGGTGGAGGATGAGATGATGGCTAGGAAAGCACAGAGAGGAGATAGGCAAGGAGTGAGGGGGGGGGGGGGAAGCAGCAGATGGGCAGCTGAATGGTAGCAAGTTTATATTTGAGGTTTCCATTCTAAATGCGGACATAGGAATTTATGATATAAACCTACGAAAATAAGTACAGAGCGTATAACTTTAAAATGGGGACTGAATGACACCTGTGTGCCTTGGTTCAACAATACCCACTCTCTATCCCTGTTTCAAGTGAAGACCACACCTGGTCTTGACACTCATCCACAACACTATGGGAGATCAATTGGTACTGCATTCAAAGTCTTATATATGACTCATACTTCTTATAGTTATTACTCTTGATTCCTGCATCATGATTTTTGATTAATGCTTTTATGACAACATTTAGAATGGGAAAACCTGTGTCAACACTTCCCAAACACAGTGTAATCTTAGGCTCCTTGACTGTTGCACCTCAGGCCCTCAGCCTCTGCTACCCAAGGATCACAGGTCGACACATGGCATCAACAGATTCTAAACTACAATCAACTAATTTTTTTTTTTTTTTAAATTTAAATTAAAATGACCATAGAATAAAAATGCCTGCTAATGCTCCCCCATTGCCAACTGTGCATGAAAGTCTACCTCTCCCTGCAGCCCCGCTCTCACCCAGGATGATGCTTGCTTAAATGGTCCACCTGCCATTAACTCCCTCCTGCCCCACTATAGCTTTTCAGCCACCACTGCTTTATTTCAGTTATGATTTGTATTTGAATCCTTCTTTAAAAAAAAGCGAGAGTGTGAGCGCCACCTGATTATGTTCATTTTATACATCTACTATTATTTATTTTTAAGTGGAAAAGTTAAATTGTGTCTCTGTCCTTAACGGTTTGTGTGTTTAAGAAGGATTTGAATGCAGACTAGATGATGAATTTGAGTAGGGTTTCAACTAAGCTTGTAAATAAAAGCTATTCATATTTTACTTTAAGCCAAGAGAGACAGTGTCTTTCTTCAACGTAATTTGTGTTATTTTTTCCTTTTGGCAAATGTGTTGAATTTTGAACCCATCTCAAGTGAACTTGCTGTGATTAGCATCACTGCATTTTGATGATAGTTAGAAAATATTAAATTCTAATTAGAGTGACAGCTACGGGAGAGACAGATATATATGACAGATATATATTTTGAATAACTAGGTATATGGGCCATTTCTGCGGTAGGTATTCAAAAGATTTCAGAATCGATCACCTCGTATAAACAGAATGCAACCTACACTTCTCTTCTATTCTGCTTTGCTACAAAATAATAACAAGATCTTTTTGGGATTAATAGGATTGGGGATAGGGGGACAAGCAAGGTGTCGAAGTTTAGTCTTTATGGAATTTTGTCACGATTCTACTTCATAATTTAGCAATTACTTCAGAAAAATAACTATTAAGCCCTCTTCCCGATCAAGAACAAATCCTTAACTAATTTTGTAGTTCACATCAACCCATTTATAAAGTTTCAATTTGCATAGCTTTTTTTGATACAAGGTGCTCAAGTTGGCTATTTTCAAAACAAGTGTTGAGCCACCCTTATTTTGGATGAGACAACTTAATGAATATATAAAGCAACTTACAGATTTTTCATCAATCTCCATCTAACATATATTACTTAATATTAAACAGTCCTGCATTAATACTACAAGTATAATACATCATCTGCTTTTCTTTTAGCTGTACAGATATTATATGCTACACATACAGTACATAATACATCGTAGCTCAGTAGGAGAACGTTGAGAATTTTTTTTAAAAAAGTGTTCCTGCAATGAAAATTTGAAAAAGGCAATCTGGTCAATCTAGTCCATCCCATCCATGATACTATTGGCCCTCTCCGTTAGTCATGCAGTCTCCCAGGAAAGGCGAAAACACAGTAAAACCGGAGGCCAATTTCGAAAAAAACTCTGGGAAATTTCTCTTTAACTCTCAATCAAGCAAGTTCCAGGAGAGTGCAGTTAATCTTGAAGCTCAGTTATTGCAGCCAACCCACAACTTAACTTCTACAGCTTGGAATGTCCTCCTCTCTCAGGAACTTGTCTACCTTCCATTTGAAGGAGTGCAGTAAATCTATACTCACTGCATGATTTGGTTATCTGTTCCAGAGGGTGACAACTCTGTGGAAAGAATTACTTACTAACATACAACCTAACTCTTTGCCTAAAGATTTTATATGCTGCCTCCCTATTTTTCCATCCCCATCCATCTCAAGAGAGACCTCACCGAGAGTACTGCATACAGTTTTGGTCTCCTTATCTAAGGAAGGATATACTTGCCTTGGAGGTGGTGCAACGAAGGTTCACTAGATTAATTCATGGGATGAGAGGGTTGTCCTATGAGGAGAGATTGAGTAGAATGGGCCTATACTCTCTGGAGTTTAGAAGAATGAGAGGTGATCTCATTGAAACATGTAAGATCCTGAGGGGGCTTGACAGGGTAGATGGTGAGAGGTTGTTTCCTCTGGCTGGGGAGTCTAGAACAAGGGGGCATAGTCGCAGGATAAGGGGTGGCCCATTTAAGACTGCGATGAGGGGGAATTTCTTCACTCAGAGGGCTGTGAATCTTCGGAATTCTCTACCCCAGAGGGCTGTGGATGCTGAGTCGTTGAGTATACTCAAGGCTGAGACAGATAGATTTTTGGACTCCAGGGGAATCAAGGGATATGGGGATCGGGCAGGAAAGTGGAGTTGAGGTCGAAGTTCAGCCACAATTTGACTGAATGGTGAAGAGGCTCGAGGGGCTGTATGGCCTACTCCTGCTCCTATTTCTTATTTTCTTATGTTCAAATAGGGTATCCAACTGGGCAGAATCTAAGCCTTTCATCACTATGAAAACTTCAATCATATTTCTTCTAAGCCTGTGTTTCTCTAATGAAAATATCAACTCCTAAAGCATATCCTGATAACCAAGGGTCCTAGAACGGAGTATCATTTTGGTTGTCCTCCTCTGTATCTTCTCTGGGCCCTGATATCTCTTACCATTCATGGGAACCAAACTGTACACAACATCCCAAGTACAGCTATACCAAGGCTTTGTACAACCTAAGTACAGCAGTTTTATACTATACTGTCTTAGCAATGCAACCTAAAATCATATTTGCCCTACTAGTGCTTGTGGACCTTCAATTACTTATCAGCTTTCACCTTCACGTCCCTCTCCTAACATTTAACAAGTACCTTGGCATTGTATACACAAGCCTGGAGTGCATCACTTCGTACTTATCCAAATTCTGCAACACACAAGCCAATTTCCTTAATTATCTAAATTGACCTGTTGCTCATTTATTTGAACTAAATACCCAACTCCCGTGCACATTTGATGATGAACAACAGTCCCAACATAGAGCCTGCTGGATTGTACGTGACTTGGCCCGATTCATGACGACCTTCTGCTTATAAGAGTACTATCAATTTCCTATCCAGCATAATATCTGACCATCAATACCACAGGGTGAAGTCCTCCCCAATATCTGTGTGGCACCTTACAAAAAGCTTTCTGAAAATCAAAATATATAACATCTACTGGATTGCCATCACACTTTTGTCTCCTCTCCAAGAACTCAAATCAGATTAGTGAAGCAGGGCCTCCATTTCCTAAAGCCATGCCAGGATACTTTAATAATTATCAACCCCTCCAAGTATTCACACATCGAATCCCTAAAAATGCCTATAATTCCCAGGCCCCCATTTCTTCCTCTTCTTAAATAATGGGACCACATGAGCATCCTGCCAATCCATTACAACTAGCCCAGATTTCAAAGAGAAACTAAATATATGAGTCAATGGTTCACATAACACCGCTGCCATTTCCTTCAGCACTCTGGGGTAAGCGGCGTCAAGTTAGCAGCTCAATCAACCTTGAGTGCCGTTTTGGCATTTACATCTATGGGTACAATTTTAGGATCACCCCTATCTGGTATCACCTGAGCATCCTCTTCAATAATGAAAGCAGAAGCAAAGTATCCGTTTAGTATTTCATCCATTTCTTGGTCTTCAAACATGCCCAGCCGTGCCAAATTTCTCGAAGGACCTGTAGTCCTTATTTTCTGGCTCCTGTTTGAACTGAAAAACTTTGCCGCTACTTTTCACACAATCCTTTTTTCTCATGCCTTTTTAGCATTTTGAATAGCAGCTTTAGTTACCCGCAACTGTCTCTTATACTGGTCCTTACTCCATTGACAGTTATTTGCTTTATACCTACATGAAACATTTTTTTAAAATTTCCCTTTGAACCTCCATTAAGCTATTTAAGTTTCACTTCATCAAGTACCCTCCTTTTTATCCGAGGAACATGCAAGGCTTCCCTGTCTATAAGTATAGATTTAAAGAACCACCATTATTCTTCTGTATCACAGTTAATTGCACCTACCAGCCTTTCCAAACTGTCTTACTCAAATCTTCCCTCATCTTCGAAAAGTGATCAAGTCAAAGTATGTAACAATTTAACAGCCAACGCTGTAGGATAAATTACACAAACTACAAAAAACACTGAAGTAAAGTTAATCAAGGATTTATTGTACAAAAGAGCAATAATGTTCATTTTAATTTTTAAAAAATATTGCTCATCTTAAAATTGAATCAGGACTAGAAACTAAAGCAACACAGATATATGCACAAACTTACTTAAAATTATATGCATTGCTAGAATATTTGTTATTTTCCTAATAAACACTTTCTTGTCTTCATGGTATTTTAAAATAGAATTTTTGAAAGGGTAAACAGCATAATTTTACTCTGCATAGACTGCTAGGATTGTAATGAGAATTTGTGATACGGAGCTATCCTCCATTGGCTGAATATCTTCAAAGGCATTCTGCATATCAAACAAATCTCTAGGTCACCAGCACATTTCTATACACATATGGGTTACCCTTTGCAAAAGTTTCAAAAAAGAAATTATATTATTCAAAAACAAATAAAGCCGTCAAAGAGTGAATTGAAGTTGGCAAAGAGAACTTTCCAGTGTTTCTTTTGGATCTAATTACAAACCACCAGTTGCTGATTCTTTAAAACAATTAGTACTCAAATAGTTACTGGTAACTGCTGATGTCCATAGTGCCATTTTAGTTTTAACCCAATGATGCTCTGTGTATGCAGCAACTAAGTGAGCATCACTGATCATACAGGCAGCCAATAATTGACCAGTCTGTTATTTTTTTTAAATTATTCGTTCATGGGATGTGGGCATCACTGGCAAGGCCAGCATTTATTGCCCATCCCTAATTGCCCTTGAGACGGTGGTGGTGAGCCAGCATCTTAGAAAAGCCCAAATTCCTGAGGGTGCCCCATTTCTGTGTGAAAAATTGCCAGTGCCTTCTATATGCAGCTCACTACTTTAACAAGAAAAAAAGCAACCCGTGGGCAATCTATTTACATAAAGACAAAATTTGTTCAGAATTCAAATCAAAGGTAAGTGGATACAATTTGTGAAACATTTTGCAGTATCTGGAACTTATTTAACTATATATAATCTATAATGATGCTTTGAAAGATGTTATTAATTTCTAATGCCTGCACTGTACTGATCTACTGAAATTACCTCAGTCACGCTGACTAGACAGACTTCCTCTGAAATTCAGGCACATATGTGCTGTGTTGTGTATGTGCCAGCTTATGAACAATGATGCCAAGAACTTCAGAAGTACCAGCTTTCAATAGAACATGGCTGCACAAAGCATTATTCCATATTGCTACTGCATTGGTCCAAGGCGGGTACAAACAACAATGTTACTCCACCATCAGACCACCACTGAGATAGAATCAAGAGTCAAAACCTCTTTCCATTCTTTATGTTGGGATTTCCTTGCCACATTTACACTAACAGTGGAAACAAAAATACTCATGTTAAAGGGTGTAAAATACCAGTATGAGTTAAAGATGTAATAGAACTTTTCTTGGGTAAGATAATTCTGGGCAAGTGAAGAAAGTTTATTAGGTATGACACCAAAATGCACAAGATATGTAGTTACAATCAGTTGCACTTCTGTGTATTTTGTATACATCCACATTGCAGTGTTGTAGGGTAAATTTGCAGCAACACCCTGTTTGAGTGGAGCAACAGGCACAGAAGCAAATTTCTTATGCACACATACAATTTTTAAAGAAAGAAATTGAAAAGATGACATGTGTATAAGTTCATTTAGCTGTATTTGATTTTGACTCATGCTTTACTGTCCTGATACCTGCTCCCAGAAAGTATTAAGAAAAATCCTTATGTGATTTACAACACCAACATAAATTGTACAGTGACACCATGCAAATATTTGTACAGTTTGAAAGATCTTTTTACATCACAATACATTACAGCTGTCAACAAAACCAACAGTTAAGAAATAATATGCATATAAAACAGTTGATGTCACTTTGGTTTGCCAGTGGCACAATGCGTTGATGAACTAATGTGCTCTGCCATGATGGTTGATTGTCGGTTTACAACTGCAGGTTTTTTTACACCATTTTCTTGATCCAACATCTGGTAGTCAGAAAGGCAACTATTACCATTCTCTCTGGTACCTACGAGTGGTAGCAGCAGAAGATTAGCAGCAAGCTAACTGCTTGTCAATTTGCCAATAGGAAAAAGTGTGTTACACAACCAGAGGGAAGGAGATCAAAAAGAGAGAAATGTTGAAGGGAAAGAGGAAAAAAATACTGTAAACTTCACTACGTTTAATCTTATTCAATAGGCCGAGAAGTGATCACAAAACCTTATGTAACTGTAAAATAAATAGAGTTTCAGTTGTAGTATCATGGCATGATGGGTTGCCCACTGCGCCACAAAGCGGTAGGATTCAGGATGGCTCTAGCTATTACTGAATCTTGGCAGTATAATCAATTGGAAGTGCCAACTGGAGGCTAGGCACTTTCTTACAGTTAAAGAACAATCAGAGCAAGAGTCAACCCAATTCCTCATACAGCGCACAGCCATTTCCATTAGAATTGCATTGGCATCTGAATAGTAAAAAGGAGGAAAACATTCCCCACTTTATAGGAAAACTTGCAAGGATATAAAATAACTGTTCAACCTTAGTTTTACCTCAACAGAGTGACAATGGTGAAGAATCCGTACCAATAAAGAAAAAATTAAATTTTGATTTACACATTAAAAATAGTTCAAAATAAAATGACGACAGTGATTATATCCTAAATTTGCCACTTGCCCTCCGCTTGATAGCTTTTCCCTTACAATGTACTGTACAGGATACGCTCACAATAGCTTCTATCACTGTACCTAATCTTATGGGCAGTAAGGTGGGCTTTTTTGATGGACCAACAATGAAACAGAATTTAAAATACTGAAAACAAAACTAATAAGGTAATGTATTTTATTATGAAAAGTAGTTGTAATCTTTGTACCAGTATTTTAATTAGCATTGCATGCATTTGAAATACCTTTTTACATCGTACGCAAAAGAATAGAATTCAAATATTCATACAGAAAAGTGAAATGTCTCCACTGATCTGCAAAAGGCATTTTAAATTAACCCTTAAAATGCTGGTCATAGCATTTATGTAACCATTTGAAGTTCCGTTTTGGCAGCTGAGTGAAGATGAAGATCTGTTCAGATAAGTGATGTTCCATGTTTAGTTCATCATACAGGTCAGTAGTATTCATTTAAACTAAAATCAATTACAACCTCATTCCTCTAAAATAGTTCAAAAATATTCCAATCCCATGGTGTACAGACTTTTACACACTGTAGCATTAGTTACGTGCCTCACAAATCATAACTATAATAGGCAGAGATGCTAGAATAGTTACATGTTAGAGCAGAAAGAATTAAGCACTCTCACAACTAACAAAAAATATCCAGAATATTTTCCAATACTCAGAGATGGTTGGGGTGGGAAAGAATGTTGGGGAAAACAAACAAAACGGAACAACCCCCCTTTAGTTTCTAAAGAGACCAGAAATACTATCCATATTGCTGGCCACTGTCTGAGGCTGAACCAGACCGTTCACAACCTTGACTTCCCACGTAACCCTGAGCTGAGCTTCCAACCCCATATCCTCCCCATCACCAAGACCACTTACTTCCACCTCCATAACATCACCCACCTCCGCCCCTGCCTCAGCTCACCTGCTGCTGAAATCCTTATCCATGCCTTTGCTACCTCTAGACTCAACTATTCCAATGCTCTCCTGGCCAGCCTCCAGCTTTGCACCCTCCGTAAACTTAAACTCTTCCAAAATTCTGCTGCCCATATGCTAATCCATACCAAGTCTTGTTCACCCATCACCCCTGTGCTCGCCGACCTACATTGGCTCCGGGGTCCAGCAACTCCTCGATTTTAAAATTCTTATCCTTGTTTTCAAATCACTCTATGGCCTCGCCCCACCCTATCTCTGTATCCTCCTCCAGCCCTACAACCCTCCGAGATCTCTGCGCTTCTCCAATTCTGGCCTCATGCGCACCCCCGATTTTCATTGCTCCACGGTTGGCAGCCGTACCTTCATCTGCCTAGGCCCGAAGCTCTGGAATTCCTAAACCTCTCTTTCCTTCTTTAAGATGTTCCTTAAAACTTACCTCTTTGACCAAGCCTTTGGTCACCTAATATCTCCTTATGTGGCTCGGTGTCAAATTTTGTTTGATAACGTTCCTGTGAAGCGCCTTGGGACATTTTACTACATTAAAGTTGCTATATAAATGCAAGTTGTTGTTGTGGAGTTGATAAATATGTTTACTAGCAGCTTGGAAGATGCTTAGATGGAATGTATTTTTGTTTAAGGACTAAGGCACAGATAAATTACTATCACTGCTCAGTACTTACTATATAGAGTACATTCCAAACTTACATTATATGTCAACGTTTTCATAATCTGGAAAAAAAATTTTACAAGCTTTGCACGTGGCGCCTTATAATGAGTCATTTGTTGGAGTACAAACTGGAGTAATATCCCTTGCAGCACATCCATTCCATAGTAACAAGACCTCTTTAGAAATTGGTCAATTTAGGGTATTTTCTCCTTTTGCAACAGCCACCTCGCTAATATTTGCAGATTTTCAAAGATGGTTAGAGAATTGGGAAAACAAGCTAAGAATAATCCCAGCAGCAGTTTCCAAAGAGACCATAAAGATTGTACCCAGTGTTATGGAGTGGGCACACTATAAAGAAATCTCCTTGGCCTATATCACTGCTATATCTGGTCCATTTATACCTCAGGAAATGGTTAGATACAGGATTTCACAAAGAAGCCTTCTAAAGCTTTAAACTGAAAATACCAGAAAGGTACTTTAATGGATAAGTACAGATACTTTAATGGAACATTGTTTATAAAAACAAAAGAACTCCAAACTAGCAATTATTGGCGAGCTAAAATTCTGAATCATACAGTGACCATGATAATATGCACTCCCATTATTTATGAGAATCAAGGAAAATAGAAGGAGGTGAGGCCAGATCGGAAATGGAGCTGGTGTCAGGGCTTACTTTTTCTGTTGTACTTACTTCTGCTTTTCTCTTCAGCTGACTGTTTTCAAGTACTGTAGCTGAAAATAGAAGTGTTATGATAACATTTTGCTGAATATTTAATCTTGAACCCAAGGTCTGCTGAAGAAAAGCATGTGGCTGAAAACATGAACGTTTGCACTATTGACAATGAACTGCCATTAGCAATTACAGTTAAATGTATTACAAACTGGATGAAAGAAAAAAAAGTTTTAAAATATTGAATGTAGTGAATCTTGTGTTGTTTCCCAGTTTTTATTACCTGTCAGGGGTCGATCCTTTATACGAATGTAACAGTATTTGCTTTTTCTGCAATAACTAGTAATTACTATTTTTTTTATACACAGGAGCACGTTTTTGAGCCTAACCCCTGCACTTATACAAGTGCCTGACCCAATAGTATTGAAAGGGTTAATCTAATAAAGCAAAGCAAATGAGAAAAAAAGTGGTGTTCTTCAAATATGTATTATTTGTGCATTTAGTAAAATGTTAGTGTTGAAGCTGACCTCTTGGGGAAAAAAAGGCTAATTCTTAGGTTAAAGTTGAAGCTCGGGTAAACTGAAAGCTAAGAAAATGGAGTACAATGGACTTGTGTTTACATAACACCTCATGTTATCACAGTCAATTTTCTTCCACCTCTAACCTTCATATACTTGTAGCGCAAGCTGTCAGTCACTATGCAATGCCAGCTTTGATATGCTTTTAGGCTGTTTCCAAAAGCACTTTAGTCTTTACCATCTCACTTCATCTTCTTTGTAATTTTACTGACTGATATTCAATTCTCTGATCAATCAATAAAAACAAGAGCAAGCAATACTGATTGAACAATAGAAATCATAACATTCAGGGCATCTTGCATCCAAGCTGTTTCTCTCCACCTATTCCTGCTTAGACTTGGTTGCGAGTCACGCAGGTAGATCTTGGACCATAAAAAATCCATTCCTACATACTTGTCTTTGAATATTACTATTTTAAATCTAAACGCAATTCTTTCTGCAAGAACTGGAAGGCAAATACAGAAAGAGGAAGAAAAGGCAAAGGACTGCGAGTTTAAAGGGGCTGCAAATTGAATCATAGAATCTTATAGCACAGAAGGAAGCCATTTGGCCCGTCGTGCCTGCGCCGGCTCTTTAAAAGAGCTGTCCAATTTAGTCCCACACCCCAGCTTTTTCCCCATAACCCTGCAAATTAGTCCTCTTCAAGTACATGTCCAATTGTCTTTTAAAAGTTCCTATGGAATCTGCTTCCACTAGTCTTTCAGGTAGTGCATTCCAGATCTTAATCCAGTGTGTGAAAGAATTTCTCCTAATTTCCCCTCTAGTTCTATTGCCAATTATTTTAAATTTATGACTTCTGGTTACCGACCCAGTTGCCAGAAGAAACAGTTTCTCCCTACTTGCCCTATTAAAACCCCTCATAATTTTGAATACCTCTATTAGGTCTCCCCTTAAACTTCTCTGCTCTAAGGAGAACAATCCCAGCTTCTCCAATCTCTCCACATAACTGAAATCCCTCATCCCCGGTATCATCCTGGTAAATCTCCTCTGTACCCTCTCCAAGGCCTTGACATCCTTCCTAAAAAGTGTGGTGCCCAGAATTATACACAATACGCCAGCTGAGGCCTAAATAACAATTTGTAAAGGTTCAGCATGATTTCCTTATTTTTGTGATTCAACGCCCCTATTTACAAAGCCAAGTATCTCATATGCTTTCTTAATCCGCCTTATCAACTTGACCTGCCACCTTCAAAGATTTGTGAATATGCATCCCCCTGCTCTTGCACCCCCCTCAAAATAGTACCATTTAGATTATACTGCCTCTCCATGTTGTTCCTCCCAAAGTGCATCACTTCACACTTATCAGCTTTAAATTGCATCCACCATGTGTCTGTCCATAGACATAGTCTATCTATGTCCTCCTGAAGACTGCTACTATCCTCCTCACTATTTACCTCATTGCCAAGTTTTGTATAATCCGCAAACTTCAAAATTGTACTCCCTATACCCGAGTCCAGGTCATTTATATATAAGGAAGGCAATGGTCCGAATACTGACCCCTGGGGGACCACACTGCATACTTCTCTAGTCAGTTAGGAAGGCAAATGGTATGTTGGCCTTCATTGCAAGAGGATTTGAGTACAGGAGCAAGGATATCTTACTGCAGTTATACAGGGCCTTGGTGAGACCACACCTGGAGTATTGTGTGCAGTTCTGGTCTCCTTACCCAAGAAAAGGATATACTTGCCATAGAGGGAGTGCAGTGAAGGTTCACCAGACTGATTCCTGGGATGGCAGGACTGTCGTATGAGGAGAGATTGGGTCGACTTGGCCTGTATTCACTCGAGTTTAGAAGAATAAGAGGGGATCTCATTGAAACATATAAAATTCTGACAGGGCTAGACAGACTGGATGCAGGGAGGATGTTTCCCCTGGCTGGGGGATCCAGAACAAGGGGTCACAGTCTCAGGATACGGGGTAGGACATTTAGGACTGAGATGAGGAGAACTTTCTTCACTCAGGGGGTGGTGAACCTGTGGAATTCTCTACCACAGAAGGCTGTGGAGGCCAAGTCACTGAATATATTTAAGAAGGAGATAGATAGATTTCCAGACACAAAAAGCATCAAGGGGTATGGGGAGAGAGTGGGAATATGGTATTGAGATAGAGGATCAGCCATGATCATATTGAATGGCAGAGCAGGCTCGAAGGGACGAATGGCCTACTCCTGCTCTTTTTTTCTATGTTTCTATGTCAGAAAAACATCCGTTCACTGCTACTCTCTGCCTCCTATCCCGTAGCCAATTACGTACCCAAGTTATCACCGTCCCTTTAATCCCGTGTGCTCCTACTTTCCGAATAAGTCTGTTATATGGTAATTTATCAAATGCCTTTTGAAAGTCCATATATACAACATCTACTGCACTACCTTCAGCAAACCTCTCTGATACTTCATCAAAGAACTCAAATCAGGTTAGTCTGACACAATTTACCTTTAACAAATCTGTACTGGCTGTCCCTTATTAACCCATGCTTCTCCAAGTGAGAATTAATTTTGTCCTGGACAATGGTCTCTAGTAATTTTCCCATCACTGACATTAGACTGACTGGCCTGTAGGTACCAGGTTTATCCCTCTCCCTCTTTTTTGAACAGGGGTGTGACATTTACAATCCTCGAGTCCTCTGGCACCACTCCCATATCCAAGGAGGACTGAAATATTGTGGTCAGAGCTTCTGCTATCTCCACCCTTGCTTCCCTCAGCAACCTAGGATGCATCCCATCTGGACCAGGTGACTTGTTAACTTTGAGTGATGCCAACCTATTTAGCACCTCTTTTCTATCCATTGTTATCCTATCCAATATCTCCACTCCCTCCTCTTCTGCTGCGACATTAACTTCATCCTCTTTTGTGAAGACAGATCCAAAGTACTCACTCAGTACCTCAGTCATGCCCTCTGCCTCTACATGATGATTTCCTTTTTTGTCCCCAATCGGCCCCACCGTTCCTTTAACTATCCTTTTTCTTTTTCTATGTTTATAAAAGATTTTTGGGTGATGTTGCCCGCTAATCTTTTCTCATATTCTCTCTTTGCCCTTCTTATATCCTTTTTCAATTTCCCCCTGCACTGTTTTCTGCCTGGTTTTCTACTTTATTCTGTACCTGACATTTGTCAAAAACCTCCTTTTTCTGTTTTATTTTAGCCTCTATTTCCTTTGTCATTCAGGGAGCTCTAGCTTTGGATGCCCCATGATTCCTCCTTATGGGACTATGCTTGATTTGTACCCGAACTATCTCTGCCCTGAAGGCCTGCCATTGATCATTTACTGTTTTCATGGCCAATCTTTGTTTCCAGTCCACCTGTGCGAGATCCCTTCTCAAATCATTGAAATTGGCTCTCTTCCAGTTGGTATTTTTGCCATTAATTTTTCTTTGTCCCTTTCCGTGACTACTTTAAACCTAATTATATTATGATCACTGTTACCCAGATGTTCTCCCACTGAAACACACTCCACTTGCCCTACTTAATTCCCTAAAACTAGATACAGCACTGCTTCCTTCCTTGTTGGGCTAGAAACATACTGATTAAGAAAGTTCTCCTCTACACGTTTTAGGAATTCTTCACCCTCCTTACCCTTTACACTTTTTCCCCCAGTCTATATTAGGGTAATTGAAGTCCTCTACTATTACTGCTCTATTATTTTTACATTTCTCTGAAATTTTCCTACAGATTTGCTCCTCTATCTCCTTCTAGCTATTTGGGGGTCAACACTCAGCAATGTAACAGCTTTTATTCTGAATGAAAACTAAAATTTTGCATCTAGAATTTCTAAGTAGCCAAAATGTTATCAAGTTCTGGAAGTTATTCTAACACCACTTTTAGCATAGATTCATCACATTTTAGGTCCCTTGTGCCATGCACCACCCCGTGACCAGTTTAACAAGAAGTTAACCTGCTCCCAGATTTTGTTTACAATGTTGCTCTGTGACTGACTATTAGATTGTGCCCAAGATTGGACCAGGACACTGCACAGACACAGGCCATTCGGCCTGTCAAAACTGTGCCATTGCTTTTCTCCACAACAGCCACCTAGCCTAATCCCACTTTTCTGCTTCCTCTCGATACACCTATATTTTTCTCTTGTCAATTCCCTTTTTAAAGAACTCACAGACTCTACTTCAACAACTGATTGTGGCAGATAATTCTACATTATAACCACTCTTGGCGTAAAGATATTCTTTTTTACCAGGGTTCCCTGCAATTCCTTGCACTTAGCTTGCCCTCTCACTGCCATCTCACCAACCAATATAAGCAATACATCACTATTTAAAATGACTTGCTCACCTTGTCTCTGTGGAAAAGTATCTGACTCTGATCATCCTTAACAATATTATATTTCCCTTTACACTGTGCCTTACTGCATTGAAATATCCCAAAGCACTTATGTAATGAATTACTGTTATGGAATAATATTCATTATATGGACAAATGCAGCAGCCATTCTTTGCCAACAATGTTCCACAAACCACACTGAGATAAATATCAGTTCATCTCTTTTTGGCAGTATTGTTTGGGAGTGGAATGCTGGAGGTAGTTGTTCAATGAATAAAATGCCTCTATCTCTCAGATTGACTTCACAAAGGCAACTGTGTATTTCAAAGGATTTTATGGGTACAATGATTGGATACTTTTGACGTACTAGTCAGATGCGGTTTTGACCTGGCCACAATAGACTTGGAGGTAAGATGTGACTCCGTAGGTAAAGGCTTTGAAGTAATTCTAAGAAAAACTGTAACTGGTATGGATTGTGTGGCTACTCCCTTTCAGAGAAATGTCTGTCCATCCTTTGTTTGAAAGATCTGTAAAGAAAGCCTTTCAAAGCAACACAACTGATGGGTTTATTTATGTTCTCATGAACTGGTTCAAAGTTGCTGTGTCATTTGGACAGATTGCAACAACTCACTGTTACTGCTTGCTACGGTAAATAATTTGATCAGGGATTAAATTTATTTGGTAGTTCAGTCTGCTTGAAAGTGTCTAGCATGTCTGATACTGATTATCTTCTGGTGATGTGGCTGGATACTATAAATCTATGTGTAATCTCATGACAAAAAATGTCAACTGCTTGCCCAGGACACGGTATCCCAGATTACTTTGGCAACAAATTGTAGCATCGACTCAAAGGAAGTATGAGTTTGCAATGAGAGCTGGCTTTTGCGTTGGGCAGGAGGAAAGGTACCTGGAGAAGGTCAAATTGTAAGAAAGACCTCAGATTGAAGTTTAATCTGAAACAGGGCACCTTCAACAATCTAGCGCTTAGTACTGCACTGGAATTTAAAACCAGATTATGTGCTCATGTCCTGGTGTGGAGCTTGAATCCACAATCTTCTGATGCAAAGGCAATCCTTTCCTTCTAATGACACACTCAGTGGCACTGTTTTCAGCTGCAGCATCAAATAGCCCTTGCAGGATTTGTACAAATATGTACCTTATTTGTATGTTAAATAAGATTTAAAAATGGAAATCAGAAAATTAATGTATCAATTGTTAGATTGTGCACTATCTGAAGACATAAAGGCCTGTATTTTCCATCACTGATGGAACGGAACATCAGTCCTGGAATCATTTACAAATGGGAGGCAGGGCTCCAAGCTTTTCCAAGGGAGTCACATCATTCTGGGATGTAGACGTGCGGTGATAGCCCTCAGGGCCCTGCTGTAGTGAGAAGAAGCAGGTAAACACTGAGATGCCAGGAAAAAAGATTTTTCCTCGCTTCTAAATTTTTGGTGCTGTTGCTGGGGCTGTGCATTACTGCCCTTACAGCACTAACACAAGCCCCTTAATTATTCTTCCTGATGCTTTATCCACTGATCTTTGAAGGCTGGGTGCCAGGGCCTAAATGCTAACTCCAGCAACTGGCGTTCAATTGGTGAAATCAGTGGGAAATATGGCAGAGGCCACCATTTCTTCTTTAATCTAATTTGCATATGAGCAGGTGCATTTTAGGCTGCTGGGTCCAGCCACTGGGGAAGGCAGAGGGATGGCGCAGGGGCACGGAAAAAAGAAAAAAGTCCAAGAAGCGACAAGAGTCCGTCCACAAGCAAATGTGCCCATGCCCTCTCAAGTTTGGCTGAAAAATCAGCAGCAGGGGGGAGAATTGTGCAGAAAATCAAGCCCAAATGTAAAATTAGATACAAATATTTTAAATGCTACTTGGTTAAATTGCTTCTACCAATTACTTTAAGTTACAATATTGGTACCCAAACAGTAATTCCTTCATTGGAAATCCATGGTAATTACGTTATTCCTCCCCTCTTCAGTGCTCACCCAACAGAAATAGAAAATCTTCTTCCTTTTTTTTGCATTTCAGAAAGACAAGGTACTGCCACTTAATCAAAACTACTCACTGCTATGTGCCCACTTACCTTTCACTTTCTCTTCCTCACTCATTTTCCAATCTTTCATTTTATTATCAGACCACAGTGAAATTGATAGAGCAGAGATGGGCCACTGTCTGTGGAGAACTGTGGGCTTGATCGCTGGATAGGAATTGTAGACCAATGCAATATTTGCACAGCATATCATGGAGTAGGTTTCAACACTTTTCCCATCAATTATCTCTCCTATCCTCTTGAAGGCACTGACTCCTTGCTGGATGACCATTATACAGTTAATGACCATAGTCCAATTCAATCCTCACCTGACACATACATTTCCAGCAGAGATCGCTGCATAGTGATAAGAAGTTTGGAGCCCAAACCAAATTTTCCTCTGCCTCAGCCTCAGCCGAAGCACTGAACCAGTTATAATACCCCTACTGCCATCCAGCTGAGGTCAACTGACTAAGCACAGACAGGGGAAGAGGGGAATAAAAAGTGAACCTGGGATCGTCCTAGTGCATCTGCCAGATTCAACTCTTAAGAATAATTCCGGTGCGCATAAAACATTGAAATAGCCACTGAAAAATTAAAGGAAATAATACCAAACCTGTAACAGCAGCCTTTCAAAAGCAAGGAAGTTGTCCCATTTTGAGTAGCATGTGTGTCTCAAAGTCTGCACTGTTGCCATGGTAAGTTGCAAGAGCCCACAGTGATTCTCCAAAGCTTTCAAATTGCTCTTAAACAACTGGACGTACGAGTTGAGCTGTTCAGGTGTGACTCTACCTGTAGAAAGAAAAGGATGCATGAAAACTATCACAGGGATATTTAGAATTAAGCTGCTGCAGCTGGATCATCTTTACTCATTGACTTCCTTTGAGCTGAAGACTAAAGAAATCAGCTTTATTGAAAAGAAAACTGCTGTATTTTGAGTTGGGAATTATGTCCTATGAATGTGCAATACTTAATCTCAAAAGCTAGTTTACCATTTGCGTAACCTTGGTTCCAAACCCTTGCAGTTAATTTTGGTAAGTTTTATTGGTAATATTTTTATTCCAAATGAAACAAAATTTACATTTCAGAGAACTTATGACTAAGACTAATTTCGAACAAAGGTTTCTTGTTTCTTAAAAGAAAAAGATTTTTATACAACATCTTATGATGCGGCGAGTTCAAAAAAAATTAATACATAGACTGTGAAGTTCTTCAGGATGTCCTAAGAATGTGAAAGGACTATACAAGTTCTTCCTTTATCAAATCTTTGAGAAACATTTCAAAGCACCTTACACAAATTACTTTTGAAGTGTAGTCACTGCTGTTTTATAGGCAAATGTGGTAGTCAATTTATGCACAGCAAGATGCCACATGAGATGAATGGCTAGTTAATCTGCAATTTTTTGGTTGAAGGATGATTGTTGGCCAGGACACTGGGAGAACTCCCTGCTCTTCTTCAAATCGTGAGATCTTTAACATCCACCTTAAAAGAGGCAACTGAAAGATGCCAATTCCAACAATGTAGCACTCCTTCAAGCACAGCACTTCAGTGTCAATTATGAGTTCCAAGTGCACAAAATTTCAAAAGCTGTGGTGTAAGCTTTTTGCTAGTTAGATAGAGAGGGAGAGATTGAATAGATCCACATACCGTTATTTGAATCATTACTGAATTTGCAGGATTACCCCCAATTATTCTTAATTGTCATGTATCCTAAAGCAGTCACAATTGCTGTGCTTTGTAGCAGAATCCAGTCCAATCATTGCTCCAGTTTATTCCCAACCCAATAGAAATGTTTTACCAATGTGCACAAGCATAGATTATGAATGAACTTTGATGCAGAATTTCCTACAGTGGTAGCAGGAGGGACAATGGCATCTGCAGTTCCTCTTCAAAATGGAGTTTTGAAAGTTAAAATGTCTGGAAATATAAAATGCTAGTCTTAATAAAAAAGTGATGTGTTGAGGCACCTTGCTGTACTCTGTGGGCAAAGAGGTAGATGATTCTTCTGTGGATCGTTTATAATATTCAAATATACAATTAGTGTGAAGCTATTAGACAGAGGATCTTCAAAAGTGGAAACCGCCCACCCCAAAAAAAAACGCACAACCCAAAGTTGTCTTTAAACTTGTCTATCCAAAATATTTCTGAGCAGAACTGCCCTCATTCAAGTTATCTTTGTGCTCAGGTGTGCAGTATTTTACATCAATTTGGATTCAGAACTTTTCTTTTTGTTTAAATTTAAATGCAGAAACAATAAGGAAGGTAAAACTAAGGAAGCGCACACTTGACTATTTTCGAAATCTCAGGATTCAGTTAGCTCACTTGGTAGGTTTGTTTTCCTCCCCTTCTCCACTAAGGATGCTGACTCTTGCTGGAGTACAGTTCCATGGCCACTAGCAGCCTTACAGCTCCTTGCCCAAGTCAGCATTCTTCATCAGTGTTGGCAAGCTGTTCAAACATAGGGGGCATTCCACACAAACATGATCCACCCTCACGAAACGGACGCAAGCTTTCAAGGAGTCAAAGACCATGAATAGCAACCTCTACCAATTTTCCCCCTTAACTAGCCCAAAGGCATTGAAGTCGATTGCAGCACCACCGCCACCATTCTGGCAGAGATCAGTTAACTCAGCACAGTTGGGGGAATTTGAACCTGGGATCTTCCTGGTCTGTATGACTCAGCACCACACTAAACAGTGTACTTACTAACTGAGAAACTGTGAGAGCAATGGATTGCCTACAATAAACTTCTGTTTCTAAATACAACTTCATTCTATGTGCAGTGCAGGCTTATTCAAATCCTTTGACTAAAGTATATTTTACACAGTTTGGTAACATTACCGACCAGCAAGCAACTCTGTAACACTTATGATTGCCTTCAAGTTAGTATTTTACAAATGCAATGAGGAACACTTCAATACCAGACCTGCTACTGAGCGACAACATGAACAAGTAAGTGATCACAAAGTAGAACATTTGGAGCAATAACATAATTAGGTTTATAGTTCAAATAGATTTCTAAAAATTTAATGAGCAAAGGTGCTGGACTAGAGAAGAGGGAATTTCAGGGGAATGAAATGAGTCCTAACCTTAATTAACTGGACAAAGAAGTTGGGAGATAAAGTACCAGGACAGCAATGGGAAGTACTTAAAGCACAAGATGACCAAGTTTTGATTAAAACTTTCCAAACATGAATATAGGTATTAGGCCAAAGGTCATGGATGAATAAGGATTAGGTCAAAATTAAAGTCTAAAGAAATAGGCATGCAATAAAGTTAATGCTAGTAATACAGAAGAAAACCATGAATAATACTAAAAAACATTGAAGGGAACCAAAAAAGATTAGGAGGACTAAGAGCATTAAAGCAGACTGGCAGTTAAAGGGAAATAGCAAAAACATTTCAAAGTACTGCAGTACAAAGGGATCTGGGGGTCCTAGTGCAAGAAAATCAAAAAGTTAGTATGCAGGTGATCAAGAAGGCCAACGGAATGTTGGCGTTTATTGCTCGGGGGATAGAATATAAAAACAGGGAGGTATTGCTGCAGTTATACAAGGTATTGGTGAGACCGCACCTGGAATACTGCATACAGTTTTGGTCTCCATACTTAAGAAAAGACTTACTTGCTCTCGAGGCAGTACAAAGAAGGCTCACTCGGTTAATCCCGGGGATGAGGGGGCGGACATATGAGGAGAGGTTGAGTCGATTGGGACTCTACTCATTGGAGTTCAGAAGAATGAGAGGCGATCTTATTGAAACATATAAGATTGTAAAGGGGCTTGATCGGGTGGATGCGGTAAGGATGTTCCCAAGGATGGGTGAAACTAGAACTAGGGGGCATAATCTTAGAATAAGGGGCTGCTCTTTCAAAACTGAGATGAGGAGAAACTTCTTCACTCAGAGGGTAGTAGGTCTGTGGAATTTGCTGTCCCAGGAAGCTGTGGAAGCTACATCATTGAATAAATTTAAAACAGAAATAGACAGTTTCCTAGAAGTAAAGGGAATTAGGGGTTACGGGGAGCGGGCTGGAAATTGGACATGAATTTAGATTTGAGATTAGGATCAGATCAGCCATGATCTTATTGAATGGCGGAGCAGGCTCGATGGGCCAAATGGCCTACTCCTGCTCCTATTTCTTATGTTCTTATGTTCTTATATCGGAAGCGTGAGGATAATCAAATAAGGAGCAGGCAACAAGTGACAAAGAAGACAATATTGTATTAAACGAAAAGAATAAAAGAATGACAGAGATGCTTAAAGAAATGTCTCTATTTACAGAGGAGGGGAAGGATAGATTACAGGAGTAACCTCTCCATTCAACGATGCCTCCTGGCTCCCAAGCTTGATATCCATTGGTGACCTACACAAACTTGCCCTCATGCGATTCCACCTTGATATTTCTGAATATGACCACTGCATCTCCAGCAATGATTACAGTCACCTTTGAAGTCCCCAAAGATTTGTCCTCCTCCTCTACATGCTGCCCCTTGGTGAAATCATCTGCAGGCATATTGTGACACCCAGGTCTACCTCGTGATCATTTCTCTTGACCCCACAATCACCTGTGAACTGTCAGACTGCCTACATAGCAGCAGGAGTAGGCCCTTCAGCCCCTCGAGCCTGTTCCGCCATTCTATTAGATCATGGCTGACATGTACCTCAGCTCTATTTATTCGCCTTTGCTCCATATCTCTTAAGGTCATAAGAGATAGGAGCAGGAGTAGGCGATTCAGCCTCTCGAGCCTGCTCTGCCATTCAATGAGATCATGGCTGATCTGATTTTTACCTCAACTCCACTTTCCCGCCCTTTTCCCATATCCTTTGACTCCCTTGCTAATCAAAAATTTGTCTAACTCAGCCTTGAATGTATTCAATGACTCAGCCTCCACAGCTTTTGGGGTAAAGAATTCCAAAGATTCACGACCCTCTGGGAGAAGAAATTCCTCCTCATTTCAGTCTTAAGCGGGCAACCCCTGAGACTATGCCCCTAGTTTTAGATTCCCCCATGAGGGGTAACATCCTCTCAGCATCTACCCTATCGAGTCCCCTCAGAATCTTGTATGTTTCAATAAGATCTCCTCTCATTCTTCTAAACTCCAATGAGTATAGACCCAACCAGTTCAATCTTTCCTCATAAGACAACCCTTCCATACCCGGAATCAACCCAGTGAACCTTCTCTGAACTGCCTCCAATGCAAGTATGTCCTTCCTTAAATAAGGGCACCAGAACTGTCCGCAGTACTCCAGGTGTGGTCTCACCAACACCCTGTACAGTTGTAGCATGACTTCCCTGCTTTTATACTCCATCCCCCTAGAAATAAAGGCCAATATTCCATTTGCCTTTCGGATTACCTGCTGCACCTGTACACCTTGATACCCAAACCTAACTATCTCAGTCTTGAAAATTTCAATTGACCCAGCATCCACAGCCTTTTGGGGGAAGAGAGTTCCAGATTTCTATTATCCTTTGTGTGAAAAAGTGCTTCCTGATTTCACTCCTAAATGGCCTATTTTAAGATTATACCCTCTTGTTCTGGATTCCTCCACCAGATAAAATAATTTTTCTGTATCTCTACTGAATTCCTTAATTATCTTAAATACCTTGATTAAATCATCCTTCAACCTTCTAAATTCAAGGGATTACAAATCAAGTTTACACAACCTATCCTTATAACTTAACCCTTTAAGCCGTGGTGTCATTCTGGTGAATCTATACTGTACCTCTTCCAAGGCCAATGTATCTTTCCTGACATTCAGTGCCCAAAACTGAATGCAGTACTCTAGATGGGGTCTGGAGATAAAGGCCAACATTCCATTCGCCTTTTTCATTACTTTTTGTACCTGTGCACTAGCTTTAAGTGATTTGTGCATATGGCCTGTCCGACAGCAAGTCGTGGATGGGTCAAAAGTTGCCTCCACCTGAACAACAGGAAGACCAAACCATGATTTTCAGCCACCGTCATAAATTCCACTAATTTCATAACTCAGGCTGAACCAGACTATGCAAAGCCATAGCATTCTGTTTGACCCACAACTGAGCTTCAAACTCCATACCTTATACATTGCAGAGACGACTTACTTCCACCTCTGCAGCACTGCTTGCCTCTTACCATTGCTGAAACCCTTAGCCAAGCTTTCAACATCTCGAGACTAATATCTCCAATGCTGTTCTTGCTCTCTTCTTGTTCTCTATAAACTCCAGCTTAACCAAACTCAGGAACCTGTATCATGTTCCGCACTAAGTTCTGCTCGCCCATCACCCCTGTCCTTGCTCACCTCATTTGGCGCCACGTCCGGCAATGCACTGAATTTAAGATACGGGTTCTGGTCTTCGATTCCCTCCACAGACTCACCCTGCCCAATTTCTATTAGCTCCTCCAGCCTTAGATCCCCTTCCACATCCTTTGATCATCTGACTCTGGATTCTTATCACATCCCCTCTTTTTGCCCCACTTTTGTTGGCAGAGCCTTCAGCTGCCTTGATTCTAATCTCCAGAATGTGTTCCACTTATCTCTCTCTCTCTCTCTCTCTCTCTCTATCTTTAAAGGCCTGCCCAAAACCAATCTGTTTGGCCAAGCTTTTGGTCACCTCTCCCAACTCTCCCACTATGTCTCTGTGTTTGCTCGGTTATCCCTTTTATCTGTTTTATTTATTTTTTCCTCAGCCCTCTGTGAATGTAAGGGAATGTTTTCTACCTTACAAGGCCTACATAAATGCAAATTGTTGTTGTACCAAAGAAAAAGATAGAGGACCAACTAATAGGCACCAGTATTAAAAAAAGAAACAGTATTAAAAGGATTAATGGGATTCAGAATTCTCTGTTAGCAGACATTGTACTAAAGAGATAAACCAGTTGGCCTCACATCAGTAGTAGGTAAAACATAGAAAATAGAAGCAGGAGTAGGCCATTCGGCCCTTTGAGCCTGCTTCGCCATTCAATAGAATCATGGCTGATCCTCTATCTCAATGCCATATTCCCGCTCTCTCCCCATACCCCTTGATCCCTTTTGTGTCTCGAAATCTATCTAGCTCCTTCTTAAATATATTCAGTGACTTGGCCTCCACAGCCTTCTGTGGTAGAGAATTCCACAGGTTCACCACCCCGAGTGAAGAAATTTCTCCTCATCTCAGTCCTAAATGTCCTACCCCGTATCCTGAGACCGTGACCCTTTGTTCTGGACCCCCCAGCCAGGGGAAACATCCTCTCTGCATCCAGTCTGTCTAGCCCTGTCAGAATTTTATATGTTTCAATCAGATCCCCTCTCATTCTTCTAAACTCGAGTGAATACAGGCCGAGTCAACCCAATCTCTCCTCATACGACAGTCCTGCCATCCCAGGAATCAGTCTGGTGAACCTTCACTGCACCCCCTCTATGGCAAGTATATCCTTTCTTAGGTAAGGAGACCAAAACTGCACACAATACTACAGGTGTGGTCTCACCAAGGCCCTGTATAACTGCAGTAAGATATCCTTGCTCCTGTACTCAAATCCTCTTGCAATGAAGGCCAATATACCATTTGCCTTCCGAACTGCTTGCTGCACCTGCAAGTTTGCTTTCAGTGACTGGTGTGAAAGGACATCCAGGTACCTTTGTACATCAACATTTCCCAATCTATCACCATTTAAATAATATTATGCCTTTCTGTTTTTCCTTCTGAAATAGATAACTTCACATTTATCCACATTATTCTGCATCTGCCATGTATTTGCCCACTCACTCAACTTGTCTAAATCGCCTCGAAGCCTCTTTGCATCCTCCTCACAACTCACGATCCCACCTAGTTTTGTGTCATCAGCAAACTTGGAAATATTACATTTGGTTCCCTCATCCAAATCATTGATATATATTGAGAATAGCTGGGACCTAAGCACCAATCCCTGCGGTACCCCATTAGTCACTGCCTGCTACCCCGAAAAAGATCCATTTATTCCTACTCTCTGTTTCCTGTCTGTTAACCAATTTTCAATCCATGCCAGTATATTACTGCCAATCCCATGTGCTTTAATTTTGCACACTAACCTCTTATGTGGGACTTTATCAAAGGCCTTCTGAAAATCCAAATAAACCACATCCACTGGTTCTCCCTTATCTATTCCACCAGTTACATCCTCAAAAAACTCCGGTAGGTTTGTCAAACATGATTTCCCTTTCATAAATCCATGTTGACTTTGTCTAATCCCGTTGATATTTTTTAAGTGTCCTGTTATCACATCCTTTATAATAGGCTCTAGCATTTTCCCTATGGCTGATAACCAGTCTGTAATTCCCTGTTTTCTCTCTCCCTCCTTTTTTAAATAGCGGAGTTACATTTGCCATCCTCCAATCTGCAGGAACTCTTCCATAATCTATTGAATTTCTGGAAGATGACAACCATTGCATCCACTATTTCCATGGCTACCTCTTTTCGTACTCTGGGATGCAGATGGAGGCCATAATTTTGGATGAAAGGACAGTCAAAAAGAACTTAGGAGCAAATGATGCTTGAGCCTTGATCAGACACCATCTGAAGCACTGTGTTCAGTTTTGGGCACCAAACCTCAGAGAAGATATATAGGCCTTGGAAGGGGGACAGTGCAGATTCCCCAGAATGATACCAGGGCTTAAAAGGGATAAATTATGAGGTTAGGTTGCATAAACTTGGTTTGCATTCCCTTGAGTTTAGTAGGTTATGGGACGATCCAATTGAGGTGTTTATAATGATTAAAGGATTCGATAGGGTAGATAGAGAGCAACTATTTCCTCTGGTGGGGGAATCTAGAACAAAGAGGCATAATATTAAAATTAGAGCTAAGCCATTTAGGAGTGAAATCAGGAAGCCCCTTTTCCACACAAATGGTAGTGGAAATCTGGAATTCCCCCCCAAAAGGCTGTAGATTCTGGGTCAATTGAAATGTTCAAGACTGAGATCGAATCAAAAGTTAACATTCAGCAAGCAATTAGGAAGGCAAATGGCATGTTGGCCTTTATTGCAAGGGGGTTGGAGTACAAGAGTAAGGAAGTCTTGCTACAATTGTACAGGGCTTTGGTGAGACCACACCTGGAGTACTGTGTACAGTTTTGGTTTCCTTATCTAAGGAAGAATATACTTGCCTTAGAGGCGGTGCAACGGAGGTTCACTAGATTGATTCCTGGGATGAGAGGGTTGTCCTATGAGGAGAGGTTGAATAAAATGGGACTATATTCTCTGGAGTTTAGAGGAATGAGAGGCGATCTCATTGAAATGAATAAAGTTCTTAGAGGGCTTGACGGGTAGATGCTGAGAGGCTGTTTTCCCTGGCTAGAGTGTCTAGAACTAGAAGGCATAGTCTTTGGATAAGGGGTCGGCCATTTGGGACTGAGATGAGGAGGAATTTCTTCAAAGGGTTGTGAATCATTGGCATTCTCTACCCCAGAGGGCTGTGGATACTCAGTCATTGAATATATTCAAGGCTGAGATTGATAGATTTTTGGACTCTAAGGGAACCAAGGGATATGGGGATAGGGTAGGAAAGTGGAGTTGAGGTAGAAGATCAGCAGTGATCTTACTGAATGACGGAGCAGGCTTGAGGGGCTTAATGGTCTACTCCTGTTCCCATCAATAATTTAAATTGAATTTCCAAATAAATTAACAGAATATAGCGAGAAAAAATGCACTAGATCTGATATATTTATTTGGGTAAATATTAAATGTCATATAAGATACTTGTTGCAAAGATCAAAGCTCATGGCATGAAGTATAAAGTTGTGGCATAGATAGAGGGATAGCTGAAGGACAGAAAGCAACCAACTGGAGTAAATGGATGCTTTTTTAATCAGCAAGAAGCAGCTAGTGGCGTGTCCCAGGGATCTGTGTTGTGACCTGTCATTCTCCATTTACAAAAATAATCTGGATATGGTTATGGAGGGAATATGACCAAAATTTGCTAATTAAGCCGTGAGCAGGAATGCAGGAGAACAGACATGCTCGAGGAGTGAGCAATGTAGTTAAACGTTTATGAATATGAAATAGTACATTCTTTTGGAAATAAAACAGAATAGAAATATCCTCTAAATACCAAAATGTACAATGGAGCGGAGGAACAGAGAGAGGGATACAGACGCAAAACTTTAAAAGCAGAATTACAGACAGGAAAATAAATGAAATAGGTAAAAGGATTATGGAATTTATTTTCAGAGGCCCTGAATACAAAAGGAAAGAATTAATAAGATACAAGACATTGGTTCAGCCACAGTTTTGGTCACTCCATTATAGAAAAAGCATTGCAGCCATGGAAAAAAGTACAATGATTATACCCAGAGATGAAAGGATATAGTTTTTTTTAATTCGTTCATGGCATGTGGATGTTGCTGGCAAGGCCAGCATTTATTGCGCATCCCTAATTGCCCTTGAGAAGGTGGTGGTGAGCCGCCTTCATGAACCGCTGCAGTCCATGAATTGAAGGTTCTCCCACAATGCTGTTAGGTAGGGAGTTCCAGGATTTTGACCCAGCGACGATGAAGGAACGGCGATATATTTCCAAGTCGGGATGGTGTGTGCCTTGGAGGGGAACGTGCAGGTGGTGTTGTTCCCATGTGCCTGCTGCTCTTGTCCTTCTAGGTGGTAGAGGTTGCAGGTTTGGGAGGCGCTGTCGAAGAAGCCTTGGCGAGTTGCTGCAGTGCATCCTATGGATGGTGTCAACTGCAGCCACGGTGCGCCGTTGGTGAAGGGAGTGAATGTTTAAGGTGGTGGATGGGGTGCCAATCAAGCAGGCTACTTTGTCCTGGATGGTGTCGAGCTTCTTGAGTGTTGTTGGAGCTGCACTCGTCCAGGCAAGTGGAGAGTATTCCATCACACTCCTGACTTGTGCCTTGTACATGGTGGAAAGGCTTTGGGGAGTCAGGAGGTGAGTCACTCGCTGCAGAATACCCAGCCTCTGACCTGCTCTTGCAGCTGCAGTATTAATGTGGCTGGTTCAGTTAAGTTTCTGGTCAATGGTGACCCCCAGGATGTTGATGGTGGGGGATTCAGTGATGGTAATGCCATTGAATGTTACTTGCCACTTATCAGCCCAAGCCTGGATGTTGTCCAAGCCTTGCTGCATGCGGGCACGGACTGCTTCATTATCTGAGGGGTTGCGAATGGAACTGAACACTGCAATCAACGAACATCCCCATTTCTGACCTTATGATGGAGGGAAGGTCATTGATGAAGCAGCTGAAGGTGGTGGGGCCGAGGACACTGCCCTGAGGAACTCCTGCAGCAATATCCTAGGGCTGAGATGATTGGCCTCCAAAAACCACTACCATCTTCCTTTGTGCTAGGTATGACTCCAGCCACTGGAGAGATTTCCCCCGATTCCAATTGACTTCAATTTTACTAGGGCTCTTTGGTGCCACACTCATCAAATGCTGTCAAGTGCAGTTACTCTCACCTCACCTCTGGAATTCAGCTCTTTTGTCCATGTTTGGACCAAGGCTGTAATGAGGTCTTGAGCTGAGTGGTCCTGGCGGAACCCAAACTGAGCATCGGTGAGCAGGTTATTGGTAAGTGCTGCTTGATAGCACTGTCGATGACATCTTCCATCACTTTGCTGATGATTGAGAGTAGACTGATGGGGCGGTAATTGGCCAGATTAGATTTGTCTTGCTTTTTGTGGACAATTTTCCACATTGTCGGGTAGATGCCAGTGTTGTAGCTGTACTGGAACAGTTTGGCTAGAGGTGCGGCTAGTTCTGGAGCACAAGTCTTCAGCAGTACAGCTGGGATGTTGTCGGGGCCCATAGCCTTTGTTGTATCCAGTGCACTCAGCCATTTCTTGATATCACGTGGAATGAATCGAATTGGCTGAAGACTGGCTTCTGTGATGGTGGGGATGTCGGGAGGAGGCCGAGATGGATCATCTACTCTGCAACCATGTTCTGCCAGAAGTGCCAATGCTTCAGCCTTGTCTTTTGCACTCACGTGCTGGACTCTGCCATCATTGAAGATGGGGATGTTTACAGAGACTCCTCCTCCCATTAGTTGTTTAATTGTCCACCACCATTCACGAGTGGATGTGGCAGGACTGCAGAGCTTTGATCTGCTCCGTTGGTTGTGGAACAAAGAGACACAAAAAAACAAGGGCTGTATTCCCCAAAGAAGAGAAGCTTCGGGGTTGGGTGGGGGGTTGGGGGGGGAAAGAGGAGATAACTGTTTGAAATTATGAAAGAGTTTGAGAAAGTAAATAGCAAAATATGATTTCTGCTGATTGGTGAATCTGTAATTGGGTGGTATAAATTCAGAATTAGTATTAGAAGCATAAAGGGAGCAGTCAGAAAGAATATTTTCATGCGAAGCATTATTAGACTATGGAATGCTTTACCGCAAGTGGCTGTTGAAGCAGAGCCAATAACAACATTCAAGAGGGAATTAGGTAAACACGTGAAAAAAATAGGTACAGGCAAAGAGCAGTGAACTGGAATTAGAAGAAATAGCTGTAACAGGGGACCTAGCAGTCACACTAGCACAATGAGCTGCTTTGGCCTTATTCTGAACCAAATTTTTGTTCAACAGTTACATATTTTTATCGTCACTACTAGCTGTACTTCTGGGGAGAAAAGAAAACTCAGTGAAGAGAGAGAAAAAGAGATTCATGGCTTTCCTGCAACAGAAAATGTTTCCAATAGGATGGTGCTCATAATCACACTGTGCAATAGAGAAACTTATTCCATAAGTTTGCTTCCAATATTGGCCAGGTTTTTATGAATGTCGTAAAGTGGGAACTTGAGAAAAAAAACATTTTAAACACATTTACAGATTCAAATCAATTGTAAAAGTGTCCAGATACATGGCCGAGGTATTGTCTTGTCAACATTGGTTAAATGCTTGGACTAACATCAATAACAATCATACAGACTATAAAACTATTCAAATATATGGAGCTCTGTTTTTTTTTAATAAAAGCATGACACATAAAAATAATCAAATTTTAAACCAAAACTAGTAATTCTGAATGATGTTTGGCAGATAGGCTTACTATCATGCACAAGCAAAAACCAAAATGATCAATTGATCTTTTTTATACAGGCAACGTGTCCCCATTGTTGGCAAGATTGGAACAGAGATGACTTTAGGCCTCTAAACTCTTTCCCCAACCCACATCTAATCCAAAAAAAAGTGCTCCAAAATATGAAAAGATCACATGTCAGCACATACCCCAGCGTCAGTTGCGCTCGTCAAAATGGAACAAATACATGTGCCAAACGTTCACTAAAGATGTCAGAAGACATCATGTAATAAATCAATGTAGCAGAATGCCAGTGATGTCAGAAGTCAAGAGAAAACACACACTTTTTATTGAATTTGGCAGGTAAGTTTGACCATGTGTGGTTCAAAAAAATGACATCATTTATCAAGAGCAGCAGGCTTTACACCTAAACAGAGAGCTACTGAGGTTGGCCAGGAGCGCTTCGCTAAAGTGTAATCGTTCATAAAATGCAGAGAAATTATATAGAAGAATGCTGTTCTGTAGTGATTCATAAATCCCTTGCTATCAGCTGCTAGCACATGGCCAGCTCTACTGTAAAAGCCAGATTTTCTGGAGTTTTGCTAAATTTTTCTTATATGTATTATTTACAAATGCATTCTTTGTTTTCTAAGCACAGACATAATGAAGCCACCGTGGGAGCTAGACATTAAGGCTCCTTGTTAGGTTAATCCCAGGGGCTTCCTCTGAAAGACCTCAACACCCTCTGGAAAAGCTACATACTTTTACTGCTTTCATATTTACTCATATCAGCTGTAATGTAATGTAAAGGTCAATGGGTCAAAAAAAATAAATGAAAAGCAACAGAATGTCCCATGAACACCATAAGCTATGCAGTGCATCGAATCAGAAACAGTCCGACATCTCACATACGTTTTTCATTACCTCCTTGCCACATATACAAACAACTTGTCATTCTTTTTTTCCTTTCTCAGTATTTCTTATCTCCAGCTTCCTCTAGAGGGCACTGTGTATTCATGAAATCTAAAAAACTAGCCGAGAATCAGACCAGTATGTAAGCTGCTGGATATAGGATTTTTTTTAAATGGTTTACGGGGATATTCAAAGGACTAAAGAGAACATAGTGAAATTATTTCCAAGTAGGATAGAGTGCGTCTATAAAAAGGTACATTCCAAACTGAAGGACGTCTTAAATAAAACTGAAACTGTTCCAATTAAAATCTGCTCAAGGTTTGAAAATCAAAAAAAAATGTTCCTTTAATGTGATATTATTACAGTATTAATCAAAGTGTATTACAATTTTGTGAGTGCATTGAGGGGTGAAGAGAATATTCACAAAATCTACTGGTATGATGTGGTAATGGGGCCAAGCTTTCCCCACTAGCTGCAAGATGAGAAAAAGGCCCGTGTAGTATTGTTACTGAAAACGCTAAATTATGTATCTACTTCAGCAGAAAAGCATTAACACAACCTTTACTTTTCTGCAAAATGTTTGAAATTTGGAAATTTGGTTTCATAAAAAGGTCACAGGAAAATTTATATCTAGAAATTTAAATTGGTAAACATGAAAGCCTATATTACAATATTAAAAGCACCCTGATTTCCTTTTGAAAGTTGTTCAAAGTGAGCATTATCCATTTAAACATAACTTGCCAATAAGTGAGGGATAAAAACAACAAAATAGATGGAGTACTCATTTTGAGAAAGAGATCGTGAGCGACTAGACTGTTCAGCTAAAGAAAAGGGAGAGTAAGTTAGTTATGCACATTACCTAAGCTCATCTTAATAGGGAGATTCTCCTTGCTAGCTGCCTCCACTAGGTGCCTCCGCACTTCCATCACAGCCTCTTTCTGTTTCATGTTTAGCATGGACTCCCACAGAGCTTTGGCTGAAGGGTCACTGCAGTGAAATAACAGGGTTAAAATTAAATATCTGCACTTCTTCACACAGAATATGGAGAACATTTCTATACATTTTGCAACTATTATGTATTCTCTGTTTCCATTTTGTGAAAAAAATAAATTGCTTTTACAAAGTTATTTCCCTCCTGGCTTCTTTAAAAGAAAGTTGGCAGATGAAATGCTCACAGGGCTCTGACAGCATCACTTCAAATCACTGCCAGGATTTGCACAATGGCAGCATAGGACATTTTTCTCCTTGTGGGAAAGCACCTCGCCTCCACTCTGCGTCAGTCTTTCACTGGCAAAGATCAGGAATATGCCATTCGGAGGCAGAGGACACTGCGGCACCAACACACCTTTGACATTGTAGCGGTTTTTAATGAGAATTCAAATGAGATCATACCGCTGTTCCATTTCTGCATTGCACACAGCAGTTCTGCAACTTAGTAATTACTAAAACCAGCATTTCAATATTTATCTTTCTGTAGCAATTTTTACTCTCTGCAGCATGAGTTCCTTTTCTACAGTAAATAATCACAGTACTTCACACTTGATTTTTCCAATGACGTGAAATCCATCATAATGAAATTTTGCAGAATATTACATTATATGAGGAGTTTTCTTACATCATGAGATGCATACTGAGGGTTGTAAGCTGATAGTTTGCTGCCTAACTACATGAAAGAGTGAGTTCACGTTCTGGTCCAATAAGTATCCTGCTCAACTTGAAACGATTGGTGCTGGTCAATGACTCAGAGTGACTTCTACTCTCATCTTGCCAGTGCTAATGTGATGCATGTTAAATAATACCACCTCCTTTGTGACAGCCATGTTACTTTCACCATGCACGTTGGGCACATATTGTGTGCACATGTCGTGCAGCTCAACATTTGGGATGAAACAGAACACCCAGCATGCATTCTGAGATTGCACACAGAATAAATGCACTTTACAGTGTAACCTCCATTATCCACCAAAACAATGAGACGTTCCCCTCCCCCACCTGGCCTACATTGGAAATTAGCGGATAATCAAGTGTCTCCAAATTTTGATCTCATTTGTTAATTCAGTAATAACGTTTGCAAGTATAGCACAAACAACGAAAAAAATATTATGTAGTGTTATTCCCCAAGAAAATTCCAACAGATAATTGGGTTGGTGGCTAATGGGAGTGCAAATAATGGGAGGTTCCACAGTGCTAGCATAACCCTACTTGGCATTGAGGTTGGATTCACCCCAGTAATTACATATAAAGTAATTTCAGTGCATTTTGACCAATGGGAGGAAAACTGGCAGGAGACGATCGGCTGTCCGTTATACATCCCTCCCAATTTTCCTGTGCGTTTTTCCAGTTTTCTGCCCAGGCGTGAAAGTTAAAATCTACCCCATCACGTCATGTATTCGAGAATGTTTCATCATTTTCAGCTGTTAATTGGAGAACAGAGAGCTACTCTGCCTGAGTTCACCCATCCGGTGGATCTCATATACTGTTTATCTTATGGAATCACTTTTACTGAAAGAAGTTCTGCAATACAATGTGGTGCTCTTGCAACAAACCTAACACAATGTGGTGCTCTTGCAACAAACCTACTTCATTTATACTTCAGGGTTGATTCAGCAGTCATCTATAATGGCGCACTGTTACTTTAAAGCCACATTTGCAGCTCCCTGTTGATTCAACCAAGCCCTAGACTAGGCAAGTCCCAGGGTCAATCCTTGGTCTGCGCTGAATTACCTGAGCTCAGCTGGCATGAAGTGCATTACAAACTGGCCTCAGAAAATTCACCTATGTGGACATTAGATGAAGACAGGACTGAGCTGTAAGTCTTCCTGTGATCAAATAGCCTGCCAATACTCACTTTTGAAGCTCACAAATGAAGAATGGGCACTCAGGCAAAGTACCAGAGCATATCCTGCACTAATTGAACAACTAAAAAAAGAAAAAAAAACTAAAAATAATGGAAATCTGAAATAAAATAGAAATTGCTGGAAATACACTACAGGTCAGTCACCAGCAATAGAGAGGGGTTAACATTTTGAACGTATACCCCGGTTCTGAAGATAGTTATACACATGAAATATTAACCTGTCTTTTCTCTTTAGAGATGCTGACTGACCTCCTGTGTATTTTCAGCAATTTTTGTCTATCCTTGCCCAACAAGGTGTTAATGCTTTCAGAAAAGGAGAAAATTGGTACAATTAAGGACTGGAAACAAAGTTGTATTTGTCAACTTTGATGCATCTGAGCTTGTAAGAGATGGTGCTCTTGCCATTGCAGGCATCCCTGTATAGCAAATGGGGTTTGCTTTGTACTATGATATTTATGCCACTACAGCATAAATTTGGCATAGAAGTTATACTATAAGAAACACATCAAAGCCTCTGCTTTTTCCACTTGAGGTTTTAAATCCAATCTGAAGCTAGCTGCATACACTGTAATCCGTAAAGTCACAATTTCCTGCAGACGAACATTTTTAAGAACAGTTGAGGAAAGGGATTCCAGCATTGAAGAAAATAAAGTTGAGCATTTTGCGGTTGCAGTCACTAATTTTCATTGCTTTGGGAGGTACAGTTCCTTGTGGGTCGAATAGTGGAAAAGGGATACAGTATTACGAGTATTCAGAGAGCCACTTTATTCAGTTAGGTGAGTGAAATGGAACATGACCATCCCCGCCCCTTCCTACTATCAAACAGTTCAAGTATAAACTGGTTCTATTATCTTCGATTCAAAACCAAGTCTGGAAGATGACTAAACAAACCACATGTGCTCAAACTAACTCAGCTGCATCAAACACCAAAAATATATTCATAATCACAGTATGTGGCATTAGAAATAATGATTTTTCCCATACACACCATACAAATTAGAACAATCCATAGACCTGAATGGCCACCTCTTTCAATACCCTTTGAATCAGTTAAATGGCAACTCTGAAGTTATCATGCCACATCAACTTGTTCACAAGTTTACAGTATGCGTGGATCAAGTAAACTTAAAACTATTTACCATACTCTGCTTCAAGTTAATGTTAAAACTGTTGCCAGAGCAGACCTTCTAAAATTACATGTAAATGTTTTCAGAAACAACACATTTTGTGTTCACACAGTAACTGGAAAACCATTTTTAAAAAAGTCAATATAGGTTGTTCACATTCATTAAAAGAAGAAAGTAACTCTAGAATTTAAGCAAAGATCAATTCATGCTTTGAGAATTTTTTATTTTATTTAAGTTTTACTTTTCAAAGTATTGTATTTGGTACCAATGAATGTCATTCATTTAGGACTTCAAATAATGAATATGGTGGAATGTTAATGGGACCTTCTTGTGGATCAGTGGAATTTGTTTCTTCAGACAAAGATCACAGAGGGTTTTCAGTTTACTTCTCTGTGTTGGCTGAGTATTTAATATATTTTAAAGATTGGGGGGGGGGGGGTGCGTGGAGACGGCGAAGAGAAGAGAAACACACACTACACCCAGGCAACATGTAGGTGATCTATGAGAAATATTTATTCTTACATTACCCTCTCCTTTAAAAGGGCACATTAATGAGCACAGAACAAAAACACAACCAAAATAGAAAAGTTTATTATCCTGCTGGTTGTATATCAGGTCTTAAGAGTCTAGAAGTATACACAGGTTTGCATGTGTACATATGATGTAGGATGGTATTGTCCATTAGAAATCGCTGACTAGCCTGAAGCATAGCTATGGCAACACCATTTTAGCCAAATGCACTAATTCTGGTAGAAAACACATTACAGTAAGTGTACTTCACATGTATGTTTACTTAATAAACGTCTACCACCATTCAGTGTGAAACTTTGCAGTCTTTTACTGAAGTGTGGAATTCTGTTGTGAATTTATCCCACACATAACATCTTAGTGCAACTTCTAGGTTTTTGTCCAGCGGTGTGAGCGGCACTTTGACTTTATCAGAATGATTGCTGAGCATATTGAGATGCGCCAGACCCGCTCCTGCTCTCCACCCAGAATCTGGTTGGATGTTACTTGCCCTTTGCCATGACATGCCCTTTTGGAGCTTGCTTTCTTCAGCTGGCCTGGAGTGGTTATTTGATTGGCCAAGCTGACCATGATGACAGATCCCCCTCTCCCTACAATGTTGCTGGTGTTTCCATGGTGCTGAAATCTGGCATTTTCACCCATGTTACACACCATTTTAGCAGTTAGCCAATAAGCAGTAACCAAGGCAGTAAAGCACACACAACGATCAAAAAACTCTCAGACTCTGCTTTTCGTCTTGCCATTTTACCAGCAGACGCACAAAAAGGTTAAAATAACGTGCGTACGCCGTGGAGCGTTAAGATCACATACCCAGTGACTGTGTCTATTACTCATTTTTTATGCAATTAGCCACATCTGAATTCCCAATTAGCCACGTGGCTAGCGGTAAAGAATTCAGCATTCTAGAGGTTAAACAGAAGATTCCCAGATAGCCACCATTTTTTTGTCCATAAATCTATCAAGATACTGCTCTCCCCCACCACCTCCCAGTGCCAATGGAAAAGTCAAGGCCATCAGAGGTCACTGCTGGACTATAGGGGAATTTTGAAACTTGCGACTATTTGGCTTTGAACTGTAAAACCAGAGATGGTAAAGAAATAAAAGATAGTCCCAATTTTTAAACACCACATTTGTGTAATTAATTCGAATGAGGCCGTAAAGGTGTAAAAAAAAAGGATGGAACTTGGATATGTGGGCGAATGCCTGGAGAATCAATTATTGTGGCTTATATGTTATCAGCCATAAATCTCTTTAACTAGCACTAGGCAAGCTGGAGGGTCTGGAAAAGCTATTAAAACAGAAACCACTGGCCTGCATGCAACAGTTATCTAGTTTGCTACAGCTCAAAAGGAAACTTTACTGAGGACACGAGCTCTGGTCTTGGCCATATTCAAAGCAGCTTACGGTAGATGAAGACCTTCAGACCTATATAATGGCAACAATTCAAGTCAATATATACACTTAAAGAGAAGGACAAAAGTTTATTGAAATAACTGAGATCACATCTAATCAAAATCTACAGGAAACCAGCTGTGAAAATAACTGCTGCCTTACTCAGTGGATAAGTCACTAACATCAAAGGGTCACATCTGTCATTCACTATATCAGAGATAATTTTTGCATTAAAAAAAGTAATTAAAAATAAAAAACATAATTTTTTTTGCTATTGTATTTCTCAAAATGCTGGTCAACAATGCAAGCATATGCGAATTGAAGCTCAAATAAAATGCGCTGCAGCTACAATGAAACATATACAACTAGCAGCGTTTGAAAAAGTGGGTTAACTTTTCTGACAAGAGTCTAAATCTGAAATGTTAACCTGTCTTTCTCATTTCAAATCATGACAGATCTGCTGTGTATATCCAGTATTTTATGTTTTTATTTCAGATTTCCAGCAATTGCAATTTCATATCAAGCAATATCAAATACCCAACATGACCATTTTTTGGCAAAATAGAATTGATCTTCTGAATCCTCCAGTGTACAGCACAGAATTATTTTCTATTGCAAATCTAGGTAAAAAACTGAGACGCATTATGCATGACACCACCCAAGCTGAATAGATGATATGTTAAGGGTCTGTCAACTAGTATTATAGGAGTAATTTTGAAGGCCTTATTAAACAACAAACTTGCATTTGTATAGCGCCGTTAAAATGTTCCAAGGCGCTTAATGACCTGCATGATCTTGGCGTTTTAATCAAAACAAGAAACTCTCAATGGGACAGCAAACTATGTTCAAAATTTAACTTCAACAAAGTTCAAAATTCAGTAACCGATATTCTCCACTAAATTACAGAATATATAGTTAATGTTTTAGTTGCAATCATTCATCATTGTTCCACCATATTGTATGGGCACAAGGGCCGCTTTTTCTATTTGCAACAGCCAACATGATGTCCAAACTAAAACAACTATTTACTGTTTCTCTTTCAAAGTCTGGGGATACTACGGCAGAGTGATTCTGCTGTAGACTCAACTGAGTCTCTTTATTTTGGCAGTAACTCAAGGTTTCAAAAAGTTTCTAGTTGATTTACATGCCTGAAAGGGGCCCAGACTTAGAGCTGGTGACAGCTTCCTAGCCCAGGCTACCTCACTGAAATGCTACTGTAAGTAGAAAGAGCATTTCCATTCAGGTTTGCCCAGAGAGGCTGCAGTTCTCTGCAGAATGGCATTTAATATGGTGAACAGATGAGCTTGCTGGACAAAAGCTTCATTAATATATTCTATAAAAAAAGATTTTCAGTTTATGTTTGTTTGCAAGTAGGAATTTAAGGATCTTTTTACACTTAGCCACTAAATATATTAGACTAATAAAAACACATCTATTTGAAGCAACTTCAGCAAAGACCAAACAAATTAAAAAATAAGCTTACGTGTTACAGTCACATTGAGGATCTTCAGTTATTGTTAATTAAATACATTTTGACTACATTAATATTTATTACAGTTGAAAATCCATTGGATTAATTCCACAGGGTTAGAAAAGGTACTTTCTCCCTGCCTCTTGCTCGGTTCCTTGCACCATGTACTCAACAAAGAGGGAACGAAAACCTCCTTCTGGGCCTCCACCAGTGCTCTAAGCGGGGGTGGCTGATTCGGGTTCTATTTCTCTCAGATAGGGAAAAAACATTTGATACCCCACAATAGGATCAAGAACTCCACAAATGCAAACCCAATTAGGATGTGCTGTTCTATTTTGCTCCACTATAATGATCAAGTATTAGTAGATCTCCTGTGGCATTGCTCACAGTGAGTCAGACGATAAGTTGTTTCATATCTGTGCAACGCATAACTTATCAAATAATACTTGATCTCTTGCACTGTGAAAAAAAAAATCTATATATTAAAAATTGCGTGTAGGATACACATTTTCTGTCCACAAACTTCCTTTTGTCACAATTTTTGGTCACACTTTTGTGTCAACATTTATCATTGGGAAATGTTGATCATACAATTGTAAACAATTTTACAACACCAAGTTATAGTCCAGCAATTTTATTTTAAATTCACAAGCTTTCGGAGGCTACCTCCTTCCTCAGGTGAACGATGTGGAAATGAAATCCTCGAAATGAAATCGCATTTATAATTCACAGAACAATGCTTGGTGATTACAGACAGTTTTTTCAACTGCCCGTTGCCAAGGCAATCAGTGTGCAGACAGACAGGTGTTACCTGCAAGTTCTCAGAATATACAAATCACCAAAAAAAACAACAAACAAAAAAAAAACAGAGATAGAGAGGTAGAAACATAGAAAAGACAGCAACTGACCCGTTATATTAAAAACAGATAACATTTGTTCGCTGGTGGGGTAACGTGTAGCGTGACATGAACCCAAGATCCCGGTTGAGGCTGTCCTCATGGATGCGGAACTTGGCTATCAATTTCTGCTCGACGATTTTGCGTTGTCGTGTGTCTCGAAGGCCGCCTTGGAGTACGCTTACCCGAAGGTCGGTGGATGAATGTCCATGACTGCTGAAGTGTTCCCCGACTGGGAGGGAACCCTCCTGTTTGGCGATTGTTGCGCGGTGTCCGTTCATCCGTTGTCGCAGCGTCTGCATGGTCTCGCCAATGTACCATGCTCTGGGGCATCCTTTCCTGCAACGTATGAGGTAGACAACGTTGGCCGAGTCACAGGAGTATGAACCATGCACCTGGTGGGTGGTGTCCTCTCGTGTGATGGTGGTATCTGTGTCGATGATCTGGCATGTCTTGCATGTCGAACACCTCGCTATGGCCATCCCCACACCTCCACTACTCGCCTTTAAACAACCACCCAACCTCAAACAGACCATCATTCGCAGCAAATTACCCAGCTTTCAAGAGAACAGCGTCCACGACACCACACAACCCTGCCACGGTAACCTCTGCAAGACATGCCAGATCATCGACACAGATACCACCATCACACGAGAGGACACCACCCACCAGGTGCATGGTTCATACTCCTGTGACTCGGCCAACGTTGTCTACCTCATACGTTGCAGGAAAGGATGCCCCAGAGCATGGTACATTGGCGAGACCATGCAGACGCTGCGACAACGGATGAACGGACACCGCGCAACAATCGCCAAACAGGAGGGTTCCCTCCCAGTCGGGGAACACTTCAGCAGTCATGGACATTCATCCACCGACCTTCGGGTAAGCGTACTCCAAGGCGGCCTTCGAGACACACGACAACGCAAAATCGTCGAGCAGAAATTGATAGCCAAGTTCCGCACCCATGAGGACGGCCTCAACCGGGATCTTGGGTTCATGTCACGCTACACGTTACCCCACCAGCGAACAAATGTTATCTGTTTTTAATATAACGGGTCAGTTGCTGTCTTTTCTATGTTTCTACCTCTCTATCTCTGTTTTTTTTTTGTTTGTTGTTTTTTTTGGTGATTTGTATATTCTGAGAACTTGCAGGTAACACCTGTCTGTCTGCACACTGATTGCCTTGGCAACGGGCAGTTGAAAAAACTGTCTGTAATCACCAAGCATTGTTCTGTGAATTATAAATGCGATTTCATTTAGAGGATTTCATTTCCACATCGTTCACCTGAGGAAGGAGGTAGCCTCCGAAAGCTTGTGAATTTAAAATAAAATTGCTGGACTATAACTTGGTGTTGTAAAATTGTTTACAATTGTCAACCCCAGTCCATCACCGGCATCTCCACATCACGGCGATCATACAATTGACATTCAATTTTGCTGTCAAACGTCATGAGGTAGTTGCAGGCTCAGCCAACGAGAGGCTCTGTGAAGAGAATTTCATAAGTCTCCAAAATCCATTGTTATCGTGTATATAAATAAAAATTGAGTAAAACCAATACAATGAGCAATTCACTAGTACAAAATTGTCTCTCTGCCTCCCAACTGTCTCCCTCAGTCTCTTCTACTCTCTAAATCTTTGTGTTGCTGTGTCTCATTGCTTGGCTTCGTCCTGCTGTGTCCCTTAGCTCATCTTCCACTCTTATTTTTCCGCTCCCTTGGTATGGTTCTCAGTAACTTTTCTCATTGTTCTGCTCTCACTGTCTCCTCGCTCTTCTGTACCTCATATAATCCGTCTGTACAGTTTTTACACATGTTCCTTTATCTAAAGTTCTATATCTTCCCTTTTTTTAAATCCCAACATGTGCAGCACATTGGGAAGCAACATATGCTGGATGGGGGTAAGCATCAGGATCAAGCAGGAAAGGGCTATTTAGGAGGAGGAGGAACACAGTCCTTTCTTTTGGGATCTGGTATTGGAGTTCTACTCAGTTCCCAGAGCTTGCAGTTTTTAAAGCTCGGTTTTCATGGTGATATTTCTGGGCTTTGAGCAAACTCAACCTCAGTTTGTCACCTGTGACAATTAGAATATTGCTGCTTTTATATGTGGCAAAATCAATTCACTCCCAGCTGCTGAAAGATATAAACTCTGAAGTTTATGCAGACAGATTTCATATTTCCTGAAATCTCTACTGTCCAAAGGACAAAACTCTCAAATTGATTTCAGTAGCACCCTTATACAGCCAGAACACTACAAAAAGAGGGAGAGAACATGACCGGCCCATGCGTTTTGCAAGCCCCCAGATCTCCCCTTGCCCCAAGTGTGACCAGGCCCTGGATTACTACCACTACCACCACTCCTCCCAAAGACATCTGTCAGGTCCAGCCCCCGACCACTACTAAGTGCTACCAGGCCACAGTCATCCTACCAGAGTTCTGCAAGGACCCAGCACCTCTTGGAATTCTGTCAGAGCCTAGACAGCCTGCCTCCATGCGTTCCATCCCACTTGTCAATCTCAAGTCCCAGTGCTCCAACTCACACCAAGCCTCAATCCCCATCACCAACACAAAGCAATTTTTCTCTCACCTGTGTATAACGTACTAAGAACATAATAAATAGGAGCAGGAGTAAGCTATACGGCCTCTCCAGCCTGCTCCATCATTCAATATGATCATGGCTGATCTTCGACCACAACTCCACTTTCCCGCCCAATCTCCATATCCCTTGATTTCCTTAGAGTCCAAAAACCTATTGATCTCAGCCTTTAATATACTCAACGACTGAGCATCCACAGCCCTCTGGGGTAGAGAATTCCAAAGATTCACAACCCTCTGAGTGAAGAAGTTTTCCTCATCTCAGTCCTAAATGGCCAAACCCTTATCCTGAGACTATACCCCCTAGTTCTAGACTCTCCTGCTGGGGAAACAGCCTCTCCGCATCTTCCCTGTCAAGCCCTCTCAGAATCTTATATGTTTCAATGAGATCCTCTCATTCTTCTAAATAGTATAGACCCATTCTACTCAATCTCTCCTCAATGGACAACCCTCTCATCCCAGGAATCAATCTAGTGTACCTTTGGTGCACTGCCTCTAAGGCAAGTATATCCTTCCTTAGGGAAGGAGACCAAAACTATACACAGTACTCCAGGTGTGGTCTCACCAGAGCCCTATATAATTGCAAATTGTAAACAATTTTACAACACCAAGTTATAGTCCAGCAATTTTATTTTAAATTCACAAGCTTTCGGAGGCTACCTCCTTCCTCAGGTGAACGATGTGGAATTGCATATATAATTGCAGCAAGACCTCCTTACTCTTATACTCCAACCCCCTTGCAATAAAGGTCAACATACCATTTGCCTTCCTAATTCCTAATATTGTACCTGCATGTTAACTTTCTGCACTTCGTATACAAGGACACCCAAATTCCTCTGAGCACCAACATTTAATAGTTTCTCACCTTCTAAAAAATATTCTGTATTTCTATTCTTCCTACCAAAGTGAATAAGCTCACATTTCCCCACATTATACTCCATCTGCCACCGACTTGCCCACGCACTTAACTTGTCTATATCCCTTTGCAGACTCTTTGTGTCCTCCTCACAACTTACTTTGCCACCTAACTTCGTATCGTCAGCAAACTTAGTCATTAATGTAGATTGTAAATAGCTGAGGCCCAAGCACTGATCCTTGTAGCACCCCACTAGTTATAGTCTGCCAATCTGAAAATGACCCGTTTATTCCTACTCTCTGTTTTCTGTCCATTAACCAGTCCTCCATCCATGCTAATATATTACCCCCAACCCCATGAGCCCTTATCTTGTATACTTTTTGTGTGGCACCTTATCGAATGCCTTTTGAAAATCCAAACAGACTACATCTACTGGTTCCCCTTTATCTACCCTGCTGGTTACATCCTCAAAAAACTCAGATTTGTCAAACACAATTTCCCTTTCATAAAACCATGTTGACTCTGCCTAATCATATTAAGATTTTCTAAGTGCCCTGTTACCACATCCTTAATAATAGATTTCAGCATTTTCCCCACTACCAATGTCAGGCTAACTGGTCTGTAGTTCTGTTTTTTCTCTCCCTCCTTTCCTGAATGATGTGGAGATGCCGGTGATGGACTGGGGTGGACAAATGTAAGGAATCTTACAACACCAGGTTATAGTCCAACAGTTTTATTTGAAAATCACAAGCTTTCGGAGCTTACCTCCTTCGTCAGGTGAGAGTGAGTGAATACAACTGGACATTCTCTCTCTCTCTCTGCCTTTCGGGTCTCTTTCTTTCTTTGGCTTTGTAATCTGACCCATTGTGTATTCAGTATACTGGGATGTAATGTTTTCCATGGCTAACCTGTCTGAACACCAACGACACCTTTGATTGCTGTGATCATCTCCCAGGCTAATATATGCTATGAGATTTTAGAACCCTTCACTCACTCACCTGACGAAGGAGGTAAGCTCCGAAAGCTTGTGATTTTCAAATAAAACTGTTGGACTATAACCTGGTGTTGTAAGATTCCTTACATCCTTTCTTAAATAGCGGGGTTACATTTTCTACCTTCCAATCCACTGAGACCATTCTAGAATCCAGGGAATTTTAGAAGATCACAACCAATGTATCCATTATCTCTGCAGCCACCTCTTTTAGAACCCTAGGATGTAGGCCATCAGGTCCAGTGAATTTGTCAGCTTTTAGTCCCATTAATTTCTCCAGTACTTCTTTACTAATATTAACTACTTTAAGTTCCCCACTCTTGTTAGACCCTTGGTTTCCCACTATTTCTGGTATGTTTTTTGTATCTTCTACTGTGAAGACAGATACAAAATATTTGTTTAACGTCTCTGCCATTTCCTTATTCCCCATTATAATTTCTCCTGTCTCAGCTTCTAAAGGGACCCACGTTTACTTTTGCTACTCCCTTCCTTTTTACATACTTGTAGAAGCTCTTACAAACTGTTTTTATATTTCTTGCTAGTTTCCTCTCATATTTTATTTTCTCCCTCTTTCAATTTTTTGGTCAACCTTTGCTGGTTTCTAAAACTCTCCCAATCCTTGGGCTTGCTACTCTTCTTGGCAACATTATAAGTCTCCTGTTTTAATCTGATACTATCCTTAACTTCTTTAGTTAGCTACAGATGGATCACTTTTCCCATGGAGTTTTTATTCCTCAATGGAATATATATTCATTGAGAATTATGAAATATTTCTTTAAATGTTCGCCATTGCTTATCTACAGTCATATCTTTTATTCTAATTTCCCAATCAACCTCTGCCAATTCATTCCTCATACCTATGTAATTGGCTTTGTTTAAGTTTAAGTCTCTAGTTTCGGACTTAAGTAAGTCACTCTCAAACTGAATGTGAAATTCTATCATATTATAATCACTCTTCCCCAGAGGTTCCCTTACTATGAGATTACTAATTAACCCTGCCTCATTACACAAGATCTAAAATAGCCTGTTCCCTGCTTGGTTCCACAACATATTGTTCTGGGAAACTGTCTCGAACGCATTCCATGAACTTGTCCTCCAAACTACTTTTGCCAATTTGATTTGCCCAGTCTAGATGAAGATTAAAGTCCCCCACGATTACTGCATTACCTTTGTTACAAGCTCTTATTACTTGATTAATACTCTGTTCAACAGTATAACTACTGTTAGGGGGCATATAAACTACTCCTACCACTTTTCTGCCGCATGTTATTTCTTATTTCCACCCATACTGATTCTACTTCCTGATCTTCCGAGCCAAGATCCTTTCTCACTCCTGTCTTTGTGTCATCCTTTATTATCAGGGCCACCCTCCTCCTTTTCCATTTTGTTTGTCTTTTCGAAAAGTCAAGTACCCTGGAATATTTAGTTCCCAACCTTGGTCACCTTGCAACCATATCTCAATAATGGCTACTAGATCAAACCCATTTCTCTCTATTTGTGGCATTAATTCGTCTATCTTGTCACAAATGCTTCATGCATTCAAATAAAGTGGCTTTCATTTTAACTTTTTACTATTTTTCTCTGATTTGACCTTATTCACGGATGTACTATTACCGTTAAACTCTGTCCTTTCCTGACACAGTCTGCTTATCATTACCCAAATCGCTACACTGCTCTATGACCATGACTTTTCTCTTCAGATTAATAAATTTATCCCAACATGAACCCTCCCCCCAACCCTTTTTATTTTAAAGCCCTATCTAGCGCCCTAGTTATTCGAGTCGCCAGGACACTGCGATTTAAGTGTAGCCCCTCCCAACGGAACAGCTCCCTCTTTTCCCAGCAGTGCCAGTGCCCCATGAATCGAAACCCGTGTTGCCCACACCGCACTTTGAGCCATGCATTGAACTCTCTGATCTGTTTGACCCTATGCTAATTTGTGCATGGCTCAGGTAGTAATCCAGAGATTATTACCTTTGAGGTTCTGCTCATTAATTTGGACCCGACCTCCTCAAACTCCCTCAGCAGAACCTCATTCCTAGTTTTACCTGTGTCGTTAGTTCCTACGTGGTCCATGACAACTGGACCCTCCCCCTCCTGCTTCAAGTTCTTCTCCAGCAGCCAGGAGATATCCTTAACACTGGCACCGGGCAGGTAACACAGCCTTCGGGTCTCCCGGTCGCAGCTGCGGAGAACAGTACCTATCCCCCGACTATACTATCACCTACCACTACCACATTCCTTTTTACTCCCCCCACTTGAATGGCCTCCTGTATCATATGCCGTGTCAAACTGCCCTCCCTGCAGTCTTTGTTCTTATCCACACAGGTAGCAAGCTGCTGCATAGCCTGTCCATACCTTATCCATTACATATTGGTTGCCATCCTGCTGCATGTGCTAGGCTTTAACAAAGTAAGATATAGAAATTCAATACATCAGTAAAGGAACTTGTATAAGTCATAGAGAAACACTGGGAGACATGCAAAAGAAAGAGGAGAGAAGACAGACATGATTGTAGAATAGACAGAAGACCAACTTACAAAAAGAGATAAAAAGCAACAAGAAGAGTTGGACAGAGAGATCTTTGCAGATATCAATGCAGCACCTCCTAAATACTGCACTGCAGTGTTAGCTTAGTTTATGCATTCAGTGGAGACAATTTTTTCCCCCCCATTCGCCATGCCATGGAAGAGCAACTATATTACACAATAAGTCATTGTGCATTACATGATGCAACATATCTGTTATTAGAAAACAGTGTATCCTCTGCCCACTGTGAGTAATGCTATGGGAGGTCAGCTTGTAAACATAATATGTTATTCAAAAGAAAAAAAAGTATTACTGGTTTCACGGATAGGTGATATTGGAACAGGTGTAGGACATTCAGCTCCTCAAGGCCATTCCGCCATTCTATTATATGACGGCTGATCTATACTTCAACTCCATTTACTCCATATCCCTGGATACCCTTCCTAATGAATATCTATCGATCTCAGTCTTGAAAATTTAAATTGACCCAGCATCCACAGCCTTTTGGAGGAGAGTGTTCCGGATTTCCACTACCTTTCGCGTGAAAAAATGCTTCCTTATTTCACTCCTAAATGGCCTAGCTCTAATTTTAAGATTATGCCCTCTTGTTCTGGATTCCCCCACCAGAGGAAATAGTTTCTCTGTATCTCTAGAAGGATGATCTAATAGAGGTCTTTAAAATTATGAAGGTGTTTGATAGCATAGATGTAGAGAAGGTGTTTCCACTTGTGGGGGAGTCCAAAACTAGGGGCCATAAATATAAGATAATCACTAATAAATCCAATAAGGAACTCAGGAAAAATATCTTTACTCAGAGAGTGGAGTACAATTTGTTACCACATGGGGTAGCTGAGATGAATAGAATAGATGCCTTTAAAGGGAAGCTGGATAAACACATGAGGGGGAAATGAGTCGAAGGATATACAGATAGGGTTAAATGAAGTAAGGTGGGAGGAGGCTTGTGTGGAGCATAAACACCGGCATGGACCAGTTGGGCCGAACAGCTGGGCCAAATGGCCTGTTTCTGTGCTGTAAATGCAATGTAATTCTACGCTATTGAATCCCTTTATCATTTTAAACACCTTGATTGGATCATGGAGTATTGGCAGACAGGTTCCGTTTTCTCAGTACTCCAGGTTAGTAATCTCTGCTGCTGGGATGTGGGGACTAGTTGCTTCCTCATAATAAGGGCACAAGTTTCATTCTAAACTCCTAATAAATTAAATATAGTTTTGTTACCAAGACTTACTTAGTCTTACACAACGTAAACTATGAAATGATCAGCAGCTGACGGGTGACACGGTGACTGCAAAACAGCGTAGTGGCTTTTTCATCGACCAGGGCAGGTGTCTTTTTTTTGAAGAAAAACATTACTATTTAATAGGATGTTTCAATTTGTAAAATTTCGCGGCAGAGGAACTCAAAGGCAAATGAAGCCACTATTCTACTACAATGGATGTTTTATGCATTTATACTACAAGTCTAGCATCAGTGTGAAGCAGGTTTGCTTGCCACCGACACTGCAGTTCAACTGCAAATACAGCCTGAAACCAGCGTTGGGGCCTGACTGAACAACAAACCGAAGAGCAGCAGGATTCCCTGGAGGAAGGAGTCTCACTCTCTTTGCTATCAAATCAGTTCGGGCCTCACATCCAATTTACACTGCAAATGTATGTTATGTTATGCACTCTGGACAAGAAAAGGTTATCAAGTCCCATAATGCTTTCCCCACTTCTTACTGGACTCATTCCCTTATTCTAACCCTTTCTTCCCTCCCTGCCTCACTTCCTGGATGAGGCAAGAAAACACATGGAAACCCATAGCCAATTCAGGAAACTTGTCAAAAATTATTTTGCAACCCCTCTAATGCAATCAGGGAAGCCCTAGGAAATCCTAAATCCTTCAGTTATTACCCAAAATCATACCTTCCTTCTAATGTGATCTCACAACTTTACAAAAATGCATCCAGCGTGTTCATGAAGGGGACTGCAAGGAGCCAGCCCACAATACCACCTCTATGACCACGCCCAATTTCTCGCCTTCATCGCCCCTTAAACAAGTGTTGTCTAATAGAAATCGTTGACCAGCCACAGCAACAGTTTTAGCCACATGCAATAATTTTAGAAGACAATGCCTTACATACACTCACAATACAGGTAAACTGACTTCACGTGTATAATTAATTAACAAACATCCACCACCATTCAGTAACCTAGGAAGTAAAGCATTCACTATGATCAAAAAACACACGCACAATCTTGCTTTTCGTCTTACCATTTTACCAACAAACACACAAATAGGTTAAAGTGTATATGCATACGCCGTGCAAATACAAGTATTGAGATCACATGCCCAACAATTGTGTCCATTATTCATTTTTTTATTTACTAATTAGAAATGCAATTAGCCACATCTAAATTCCCAATTAGCCATGTGACTCGTGGCTAAATGTATTGGATAACCGACAACACTGATCTGGAAGAACCACTCTTAAGTAGAGCTCTCTGGTATTAAAAAGACATATATATATATTTTTAAAAATCTAGATTTTCAGCCTATAAAATATATATAAACTGACAAGTAGGTCAATACCCAGTTATTTTAACATTAGGGGAAAAAATAGACTTGCAGAAACTCAATGCAGTTAAGCTAAGTCAAACTTGGCCAAAGAGGAAGAAAAAAAATCAAAGTATGATTCAAATTAGCTGTCAACTATTCTATGATGGTGTATTTCAGTCAGTTTCAGCAGGATACACCAACACAAAACATCTGAGAGTTGATTGAAATCAGGCCCTTGGACAAAGCTACACTAAAAATGGTTAGCTGGGATTTTTATTTTTTGTTAAATAAACAGAAATATAGATAGAAGAGGAAAGCAATCTAATCAAAGATCATTTCAAAATTGTTCCCGACAATATTCTATTTATTTAGTCAGTCTGTGAACAGAAATTAGCATGGTTTTGCCTAAATATCGTTAGAATGGTTTGTAAGGAAAGAAGCTCCTAAGCAGCTTGGAACAAAATGTAGAAGTGAGAATTCAACTTATTAAACCCGATCAGATTTTAGGATTGGTTTCCTGGAAAGAGGAAGCAGGGTCCTTGGACACGAACATATCCTGGATTTTGTCATTTAGCTTTGCACTGGACTTTCCATGTCCTAGCAATCCAGTACCAGAGAACAATCATTTTTAAGTTAACTAATACTCTACACTAGCTCAACCACAGATTTCTTTTAAAAAAAAAGGTATTCTGTACTGTAAAGTTTGGTATCACAGACTACAATAGTTGCAAAACAAGTAGAACATCCACAAATCCCACCAATGTAGCTGGTTTTGTTAACCACCAGATGTCACTACCTCTGACTTCAAGTTACCAGCGCAAAGCTAAACTGAAAGGAGAACACTTCAGCGTTTACCTCTAAAGTTTGGATGAAACAACTCTAAAATAATAAATTTAGCAAGTTTATTAGACAAAAAGTCCACTGATTAAATTTTATTACATGGGACAGCGTTTGTTTTTTAAAAACTGTGATGGTAATAAATTGTTGATTACCCTAATTTTGCTATTAACCTGAATCAATTAAGTCCAAACAGGGGGACACATCTAACAATAGTTTACGCTCTTGGCTTAAAGCAAAAGCAAGCAACTATTGTTTAATAAAGTAGAAATATATGAATTGTATACATTATAGCAGCTTAAAGATAGGTTGGTTATCTTTTTAGTTCATTCAAGCAGAACTCCATCTAGTTGAGCATACCAGAGCGTTATTCATTTACTCCATTTAGAAAGACAGAAATCCAAAAATAGTCCCTCTCCATGTAGTATATTCTGAACTAACTAAAACTGCTCTGGTTTCAACTAGCTCCGCAACAAGAGACAAGATCAGGAAGAAATATTAAGCATGGTAGTGAGGCATGAAGTCAGGGCAAGAAACTCTGGTCGTCAATCATGGTCAAGGAATTAAGTTAGAATTTCTTAGAACCTTGTAGAATTGCAGGTTTGTGGAATGATTTTTTATTTTACAGGCATAGCTGCTAAGTTCACCGTCTGTTGGGTCGATACCTCATAGGTGAATATTCAAATGGTGATAAACTGACATGATGGCCACACTTAACCCAGTTAGTACTGAAAGAGCTTTTCAGCCAAACCCAACCAAGATCACTGAATTCAGCACAGATCAGAGATCAAACAGAGGATCTTTCTGGTCTATATGGCCTTCACTGTGATATCAATCTTGAAAAAAATATATTCTCAGTGTCCCCCAGCAGTTCTATGGATAAAGGGACTATACAAGGCAAGCCATACAGATTATAAAGGTCCTTTGTTTGATCTCTGGTCTGTGTGTGTTAGTTGATCACAACTGGGCAGCAAGGCGAGTGCTAAAAATGACCACAGCATCCCAAGCTTTGGCGGGGTTGAAGGAAGAAAAAATGTCTAGCATTCCCACGCCTGACAAATATTCACCAAACACTTAAGGAGAGGGTTAGTTAATGTGGTTGTGAGCAATGAGCAAAGTATAGGTTGTTGAGTGGTCGGAAGCTGGATCAGAAGAGGGCTGAAGGGCCGGGTTGTGAATTTTGTGGAGAAGATGAATCTGACAAGTGCAGGAGAAGGAGGTAAGCTACAGGTTATTCTTATGTCCGGGCTTGGTTAAAGGGAGGTCCATCATGATTAAAATTCCTGCTGCCACTCAATGGCCAGGCTCATATTGGTCATTTGGACAAAGTGCCCAACGGCTGTCAGAGCCTATTGAACTGTACCCCAGCATGAATCATAAGTCAGGCATTACCAGAACAGGCTTGATCATCTGAAGCCCCGCTTCTACCTGCGCATCTCAATTCTCTTATTATTGCAGGATCATCCTGGAGGACAAGGACAACTCAAGCTCCTCTTCTCTAAAAACAAACAGCCTTCCTTGTACTCTGCCCCATTCCTCTCCCAAACTCACCTGACACCAGATGCAAGGAACCTATGGATTTCTTCATCTCCAAAACATTCACTCAATTGTCTCAGCCTCTTACTGTCCTACCACCTCACCTGTGCCCACGTTCCAGCCCTCCCTTTAACCAAGCCCAGACATAAGAATAACCTGTAGCTTACCTCCTTCTCCTGCACTTGTCAGATTCATCTCCTCCACAAAATTCACAACCCGGCCCTTCAGCCCTCTTCTAACCCAGCTTCCGACCACTCAACAACCTACAGTTTGCTCATTGCTCACAACCACATTAACTACCCCTCTCCTTAAGTAGTGCTTCCCCTCCTTCAAAACTGCCATCATTACTCCCTCTTTTAAAAAGTCCACCCTCAACCCCTTCTATCTCCAATTATCATCTCATTTCTAACATTCCACGGTCGTCAAATAAGTCATCACCATCCAACAGCGGGTCTACCTCTCCCACCATTCCCTGTTGGAACCCTTTCAGTCTTGTTTCCATATTGCATTGATACTAGCCTGTTCAAGGTTGGCAACAATATTTTCTGTACTGTAACAATGGCATGTTATCCTTCATTGTTCTCCTTGACCACTCTGAAGCTGCTGACATAATTAAATTGTCCATGCACCTCCACCACTTTCGTCTGTGGTTTGTCTCTATGTTTTCACAATACCTGTTCCAATGCAGCTAGTATATCTTCTGCAATGCCTACTCCTCCCATGCCTGCACGGTCACCTCTGATGTTTCCATCCTTCGCCCCCTGATTTTCCTCAGCTACGTGTTGCTCAGTGACATTATCTATAAGGAGGCAGCTCCCATACGTATGCCCATTTGGAACTACCAAAAGAACAACAATAGCATTTTCTGGTCCTGCATGTTCCCACATTCCTAACACTCAAATTTATCTCTTAGCACCACCCATAACTCTACAAATGTGGCTGTGCTGCCAATTACCTGTCCAACATTAAGTTATGAGCTAGAGATTCCTTCAGCTAAAGATTAACAAATCCAAAGATAACTTGTTCGGTTTCTGTCCAAAACTCTGTACTTAATCCCTACAATTTTGTCAGCCCTACCACAGTTGAACCTGACCGTATGCAATCTTGGTGGCCTCCTCAATCCTGACCTGAGCATCAAACCTAATATCTAGTCATTACCAAGACTGCACGTTTTCACCTCTGCAATATTCCCCTCTTTGGTCCCTACGTCATCACCCCCTCAACCACAGAAAACCTCACCTCACCGTGGTTGCTTCCAGGATGAACTTTTCCATCACTCTCCTGACCAATCACTCCTGCCCTAACCAACTTAACTGGCTCCCCATTCCTAGCACATTAAATTAAAAATTTTCATCCAAGTTTACAATTACCTCTAGTTCCTCAATCCACTCCACCTTTGCAGCCTTCTATGTTCCAGCTTGCAATCATCTGCTCTTTTGACTCTTGTCCATTTTGCATCCCTACCTCTACTCCACCAATGGTGAAAAGGGTTTCAGCTATCATGCTCCTGCACTTTTGAATTCTCTTCCTAAACTGTCGTGCTACATCTTTCTCTACCTTCAAAAGCATCCTCTAAACATACCTTCTTGACAACACCTTCCATGGCCTCCATACCTTTACTGCTAATTCTTGCTCAATAAGAGATTCTTCCCTTTCATGAAGCAACTGGGAGATATTTTTCTACTTTAAAAGGTGCTATGTAAGTGCAAATTATTGTTATTGCGAAGGATTGGGGAGGGAATTAGAGGAAGTAATTACAGCCTCTAAACCCAAAGCAAAGAAAATTCTAAAGTAGGATGGAATAAAGGAACAAAACTTTAGAATATTTCTTATGGCACAATATTATCCAAACAAATTTTTAAAAACATCATTAGATTTGGGCGATTTGTTAGTAGCACACAATAATTCAGAATTCATTTGAAGGCATATTTCAGGATGACTTACAGTGGCTTTATTGAACAATGAGAGGAAAATGACATTCTCCATGTGTACTTTAAATAAACAGAAAAAAATTTAGTAGCACAAAATGCTTTGAAGGTTGTGGGTTCAAGCCCCACTATGGACTTAAGCACATAATCTAGGTTGACACGCAAGTGCAATACTGAGGGAGTAAACCAAAGCAAAACTGAATGCTTCGGTGGGATGCAAAAAATTCCAAAAAGAGCAGGGAATTCTCCTTCTTCCCTCAGTCAACATTACCTGGTCACTCATAGATTTGCTGTTTGTAGGGCCTTGGTGTGTGCAAACTGGCTACCATCCGTGTTTACATAATAAAAGTGGGTACATTTCAGAATATATTGGTTGTTATGTGCTTTAGAATATCATAGGGATGTGATAAGGTGCTATATAAATGCTCCTTCTTATGACAAGATGTGAGGCCCAGTCTGGGTGGAAATTATCTGAAGGACACGAGCAGTTACAGACCATTATCACATGTAAAGATCGTTAATAACTTGGTCGCTTGTCCATTTCAAAATAAATGGCTTTACCTCAAAAAAGTTCCACAAAATAAATATCACACCTCTGGCTGCTAGTTTTTTAGTTCTAGTGAAGACATCCAGGCTATACGAGTGCATGTGACTCACGTAGCTCATCACAAGCAAAGGAAGAGAAATCCAACTTTCATCCAAAGAAGATGCTGTTTGTCAAAAGAATGCAAGCAGCAGCTTTCTGGACAAGAATATTTTACCTATCTATCTGCTGTATATTATTTTATCTGTAAATAAATCTGACAAGTAGTTTTAACCCTTACGCAGTGCTCCATTATTATTTTTCCAACTTCTGAGGTGGTGGGCATCATACATATTCTCCAGTGAGTAATTTATTACAATTCAAACTTAACCATTACATTTGGGCTACACTAGCCTGTACACAGCAGAGCGTAAAGACACATATTGTGGTTTGCAAGAGACTTGGCCTGCTTATGGAAACTATATTGTAACCATGCACACAAGAAAAGTGTTTGGGAAAAACCCTGAACTGTAATTTTGGTCATTTAAGTTGTTCCCCACCTCCCCTCCCCCCAAAATAACAGTGCTCTTTTATCAATTAGAAAGTCTTCATTACAATGTTTTGCTTCTTTTCTTTAGTGGAATAAAACAAAAGAGGCAAGAATAGAAACAATTTTAGAGCTCAAAATAATCTTTAAGCTGAAAAGCTTCCCAAATTATTTATAACTGGTGAGTTACTCATACAATTTGTTTTAGACTGGAAAAAAGGGTGTATATCCTTTTCTTCTTTGTTGTTCCTTACAGATTTTGCTGGGGCCTAATCTCCTGCAAACAAGTGAACAGGTAATGTGATGCCAAACTTCAACAAGTGCTGCACCCAAGGCTGGTTAAAGATGTCAGCGAGGAGGCAACAGAGGCTCTGACCACAATTTTTCAATCCTCCTGAAATATGCAAATTCCACCATGGGACCAGCTGCTGTAACAGCCCTTGTTCAAGAAGGAAGAGGAGGATAAACTCGTTAACTATCGTTTAATGACAGTTGTGAGCAAATTCCTAATCCATAATTCGAGACAAAATTAGTAAACATTTTGGAATGTATGAGTCAATCAAAAACAGCCAACATGGATTCGTTAAAGGCGAGTCATGTTTGACAAATTTAATAGTTTTTTTTTTGAAGAAGTGACTTATTGGGTAGATGAAAGGGATGCAGTAGAAATAGTAATGGATTTTTGGCAGGGGTTTGAAAAGGTGTTTCACAAAAAGCTCATTAGAAAAGTCCATGTGTACGATAAAAGGTGCAGCAGCGTGGACAAAGACTTGGTTGACAAGCAGGAAACAGTTACGGTAAATGGGTGTTACTCAGATTGAAGAAGAGTTGGAAGTGGTGTACCCTGGAGATCAGTGCTAGGCCTAATTTGTTCTCAGAATATACAGATGATTTGGACTAGAGAATAGAGAACACAGTCTCAAAATTTTCTAATAATACACAAGTAGGAGGATTGGCAAATAGTGCGGAGGACTAAAAGAATTCAGGAAGACATAGACAAGTTAGTGGAATGGCAGGTGCAATTTAATATAGATAAGTGTGAGGTCACACATTTCAGGAGAAAGGAATGGGATAATATATTTACTGCAAAGATAATGAAGGTTGTGGATGAACAGGGAAACCAAGGGGTTCAAATGACTAATTCCTTAAAAGTGCAAGTGCAGGTAGGTGAGCCATAAATAAAGGCCGATAGAATTTTGGCTTTTATAACTAGGAGCATAGAGTAAAAGAGTAGAGAAGTAATGATAAATTTATGCAAAAAACTAGTTAGGCTACAGTTACAGTACTGTGGGCAGTTTTGGGTATCCCATGTACAAAGAACACTAAAGCCATAGAGAGCCTACAATGTAGATTCACGAGGGAAACTATAGCTATAAGGAGAGACTTGAAATACTCAGACTATTTCCACTGGAGCAGAGAATGCTAAAAGGAGAATTAATTAAGGTTTTTAAAAGTACAAACGAGTTTTAATAAAGTAAATAGGGGAAAACGATTTCCCCTGATTGCGGAGTCAGAGACAAGAGGGTCATCAATTTAACATTATCACCAAGAGAGCAATGATAGGGATTAGGATTTTTATTTCTTTACCCAGAGGGTTGCTGGAGCGTAGCATGTTTTGCTACAAGGGATGATTGAGGCAGAGATCATTGCATCTTTTAAGAGAAAATTGGATGAATATTTGCAATAGCAGATGGCACAAGATTATGGGGAAGAGAGCAGGGCAATGCGATTAGTTTTGGATTGCTCCAGCAAAGATAGGACAAACACAATGAGTCAAGTGGCCTCCTTTTATAAAGGTCTACGGTTCTTCAGCTGACTTCGAGGAAACATGAGACAGAAGACACGTAAAGGGTCTCCCTTTCCCCTTTGTAGAATACCACAGTATCCATCAGTCTCCTTCCAATGCTCACGGTGATAATGTACAGATGAATAATTTAGAAATTACACCTTAAAGAGCAGAGTTCAACATTCATATGCTACACTCTCAACATCCACTTCTAAAAGCAATCACCATAAGACCATGATGCTGCTATCAAACACATGCACATTTTTTTAAATAAAAGTATAATATATCAAGATGGGTTTGCATAAAACATCTCTTACTTTGTATACTGAATGTATATAATACAGTTACAGATATATGGCCTTGTTAAAGCAGCACAAATTTAAACTAAGAATATATGTAATAGTGTTGATGCCTGAACAAAATATATGTATTGCACACACTATGAGCCAAATGTATAAACTAATTAATATCTGTACTCATCTGCATTTACTCTTTTTACTTGTTGTATGCATGTGTATGCAGGTTCACCAGAAACTGGCGATTTAAAATTGCTATTGATTTGTACAGTATCTTTTTCACTTGTATTTGTTTTAAAAACTCAAATACAAGTATAGAAAATTATAACAGAAATCTTCAGTACAGTTTCTGAAGGAAACATTTGACTTCTAAAGTGAACAATCCAGGTGGTCATTTTCCAACTTTTATGCCATAAGCCCGGTTTACACTTTGGAGAAACTCCAGTTTGGCTCACTCTAAGACATTTAAGGTTTGCAGTGTTGAAATCATACCAGAACTTAGGAGGCCATAAAACCAGGCGCACAGTTGTCCAGAATAGATTACAGTGCAGCGGCATCACATCACCACAATGGCATCCCCAGACCATCCTGATGGGATCGGAGACTATTTATGAAGCTCAACTATATACTCTATCACCAAGCTACCGAAAACAGAGTTCAACTGGAATGTTAACTGGGTTTCTATATACAATTAGGCAATGCCAATGCAATAGTTCCTTTCAACATTTTTACTGCCCTTTGAAAATGTATTATACCTATTTTAGGTAACATCTTATTTGGAGGGGTGGAGAAAAAATTCTATCATTTTCAGTTTCCTTCTGAAACACTTAATTTAACTTTTTTAAACCTGCTTTCTGATTAAACAAAGTGAGTTGTCAACCATTAATAAACATTTTTATTTTAAAAATTGCCATTTTCTAAAAATATCACTTTTACAACAATTTGCACCTATGTAGCAATTTTAATGAAGAAAAACATCCCAAGGTACTTTACATTTACTTCACTAAAAACAAGAAAGTGGCACACTTTTGGAGATATACTCCAGCATTACACCAGAGCCATGTTTATACTAATAATGTGCCAGAAAGTTGACCAAAATGTACCCATTCTATCATTCAAAAGAGGAGGCAACAAATAAAACAGTCTATTTAAGGGGGTTGCTCCTATTTGATTATTTACAGAAGTATTGAATGCAATGGTACCTAGCTATTTACAAAATATCTTTTTTCAATTTAGCAGCAGTATTAAAAAAATCAGTCTGGAGGTAAAATTCTAATAGTTCATGAAGTATGAAGATACAAGTACCCTGAACAAGTACACAAGCAAGGACTGCTGCATTTGGTGAATTTTATGAAGTTGTGTGGTATTGTTTCAAAAATCTTAAGTATAAATGACATAGGTGTTAATCCAGAGCAATGAATCATGGTTTTCTTTGCCCAAGTTTCACAATGAAGCAAAATTTCCTCCTCTAGGCACTCACAACATGCCTCACTCTCCTGGGAGACTGTAATTTAGATTATCTCAGTAAAAGCTGCATTGGTTTCAATAAGGCAATGTAAAGGCTTCAGCTGCTTCGGTTGAATCAGATCTTAGTCACTGTCTACTTCTGTATTACTCATCCTTGAGATCAGTGTTGATACGGTGGTCAAGTCCTGCCCCACTCTCCGAACAGCAAAAGTAGTCTCACTTCCAGGGGAACAGAGTACTTAAACATCCTACTAAAGCTGGATGGAAAATCCACACCAACAGGGCCAGAAATTCACAAGTGGAGCTCTTACAGCCTCTTCATTCAAGCAACCATTTTCTCTCTGGATAGCCTCCACCCTATTAGGAAAAAGATGTCTAGTTTTGGTGCAATTGTGATGTGAAATTTCAAACCTAACTGAGGGACAACTCTCAGGCTGCCAAGACCCCTTTCACACCAGTGCCCTGTGCACCAGTGAACTCAACACAGCTTCAATCAACACTGGTTCTAATGTTCAGACGCTTTTTGGTCAGGATCAACATCTTTCGGATTGAAGCCTCTGGATATTGACTGCTAAAGAATCTTTTAGCACCATTAAGAACTCCTCTTCCTCACTAACATACTGTCCCTTGCTAACAACATTCACAGACACAGGGTCAGCTTCCATCTGCATGCTAATAACACTCAGAAATAAATGGGAAGGAAGCATTAAAGTCACAAAAGCCTACAATAAATCCACAACTGAGTTGAAACCAAACATTGACTGGAACAGAAGGGGAGAAGTTGTGAAAATTTAGACTATGCAGGGCTCTAAATAAAGTGTGTCAGAAACCTCCTTGCCTTGCTTTCCTTTCCACCCCTTCACTCAGTTAAAAAATGTTGTCAAATAATTGCATTGTAATAGTACTATGTTCTCCTGAAAACAATGTTTTTGTTATTTCATGTCTGTGACACTGGGTTATTTCACTGGTCAGGTCACAAGGCACTCAATGGGTCAGATTTTGATATTTTGGAAAATAACAGGAAGTACATTCCTTTGGCAAGAACAGTGCTTTAAGATTATATTGCATTAACAACGCAACTATTCCAGTATTGTAACAGCATACATTTTTCTGGTCGTTGTATACATTACACGTGGTAGAAAAGGAGTCAAAGTTGATTGATTAAGCTTCAATATCCACATATGCTAATGACCCTTTAAAAATCTTATAATCTCTCTCCAAGCTGGGGACACAAAAGGTTACTGGACTTTCCAGCACTGTCCAGACAAAAATATTTTACCACTGAACAAAACCCAGTGCCAGACTGAACTTATCTACAAACTAGACACTGTAAAGGAGACACACATCAGAGAAGATATATAGGACAGTGGTATGTTGCACTGCAAGTTATTTAAACATCTGGCGTGCAGTCTTTTATCAGAGTCGATCATATGACCACCAACTGAACGACTGTGGTCACTCAAGCCAATTCAAACTCCAAGTCTAGACACAACTGCACATTGCGATATTTAAAGATAAAAAATAAATAATAATAAATTCATTACAAAAGATCAAAAGGAAAATTTAAATCATTTCCAAACTAATAACCTAGCACTAGTATTATCACTCCTTCCAAAGCTGCTGTTTAAACAAGATTTAAACAAAATATCTCCTTAACTGGATGTAATGGACGAAGAAAAACATGTAATTCACAATGGGTCTGATCCAATGGACAGGACAGAAGGGTCTCTCCTGTTGAATTAAAATACTGTTTCCTACATAGCACTATACTTTGCCAAAATAATATCGAAGATACTGCCAGACTGTATCTGCCAAATTTATACAGTCCACAAAGAATAGCCTGAAAATGAAGAAAAATAAATGTTGCTTAGAAATGTTTGCGAATGCAATGTCTCTAGATCATTGGTTCCTACATATTGTGTAATAATTGGGGGTGGGAGGGGTGCTGTTTATAAACCCCAAAGTTATCACTGCAGTGAAGTTGTCAGGTTGTATGAGGTACATTTACCTGGATAATATAAAGTTTATTAGAGGCATACATTGCCCAAAGCTGTACACTGTATGCAGACAAGACACATAACTTGTTAGAAAACATTTTGTCAACACCCTTAACCCACCACCCAGGAGATGAGAGATATAAATCCCCAAGTCCAAACAACCAATGAATTTATTGCCACTACATCATTCAAGGCCTTTGAAAGTGTCAGCATACTGCTGAGCTCTTATCATTAGCAAAGTTTGAAACAGCCTGAGGTGTAGGAAGGGAGCTGTTTATACAACTGAACTTTCCACCTCAAAAACTGAACATCTTGTCTGGAAAGACAAACAAGTCTGGTCCAGTGTGTGGATCACGTCCTACTAATTCTCTCTAATTTTCTAGTGGCACTTCTGCACCCAAGTATTAGCAGCAAATTCTGTGAGAAAAACCTGTGAAATAAAAAAACTGCAATGGTTCTGACAGTACTTCTACACCAAGCACAAAATAAGACCGTAGGTCCCAGGAAGTTCATATTCTTCAGTCAACATGGGGTTGCTCGAGGCTATAAAAGAATTCACTCCTTCATCGCCCAGATTAATGAGAAAATAAGAGCGGACTATGAGAGTGGAGTTGTGCACGAAAGAATAATTGTGTCAGAAAATGGAAGGACACAGGCTTACAAATGCAATTCATAACACAGCAAGCTCCTGATCTGGACTAGGAAGAAAGCAGGTAAATGGAATAGAAGCTAGGTGCTTGCTCAAAAAAGGGAGATGTGAATAAGTCAACCCAGGCTTTTGCCATACATCTCCTAGTGCCCAAATACAGAGTGGAACTGGTAGGTACCTAGAATCAACTTGGTTTGCCTGCTTTATTGGTCAGGATGAACACTGCTGAGACAGGATAGGTTTTCTTTTAAAATAAATTAATAATTTTTCCTCCAGAACCAATCTAAAAAATAAAACTAATACACTTATTTAGACTCAAAAATTTTGATGGTAACAAGGAATTTTACTCCAGGGTTTCAAATTCTGTTAGTGACATTTATTTTGGTATTTCCACTAATTCTTGAAAGAATTCACATTCTGTTTTAAATTTTAGCCCACTTCTGGACTATATCTCCCAGTAAGCAAGCATTCTTAGTTGTAAAAATGCATTGCTAAGTAGTTTTTTTTTAAAAACCAAACTTCTGTTACATTAGCAGTGTTACAGCATCTCTTGCTTGTTGTAATGAAATGAGACATTCATATACTTTTAATGGATCTCCTTGTTACATTTTTGCTTTCTTTAAGCATGTTTTTTAAAATCAGGTTTAGCATCTCTGACCACTCTCCTGGGTGATCCTTTGTTCCCATGTGAACTCAGAGAGTGCCTTGACCTGCCCAATATCAGTACAGAAAACTCTCATCACTGGATCTCAGCTTACTGGTTATTTCACATACCCTCAACTTCCAGAACATGGTAAAATAAACACTCCATTAAACTGTGGTTTAATAAATCTTTTTGGCAGTTTATAGTTTAAGCAGTAATTGAAGAAGTGAACAGAAGCAATGATACATTGTAATATTACGGTAGTTGTGGGCTTACTTATCCCTCCTTAAAAAAATAGTCCTGTCTGCTGCACTAAACTTGACTGTGAACTGGACCTGGCACAAGGTTCCTGAATATTGTTGTTACATGACTGACCTTCCACAGAATCTCTCTGCCCTACTTATAACTCTCTGATGGCTTCAAATTGACTACCCAATTAGGACAAAATATACTGAGATATAGTTGTGAAATCTAACCCAGATAAAGGAAATTTAAATCGGTATTTCCTAAACTCAAATAGAGCTGCCAATCAATCCGGTCAAAACAAAACCTAAAGAATTCTTGTATAGGAATTGAATAGTTTAGCCCCTCCCTCAGATGCCTGTCATGGACGTAATGTCTGTCCTGAGGGTACTGGGTGTCAAAAGAAGTTTGGCCATTTTCGGTGAGGCAATCTAGTTTTTAATCCTGAATGCATCAGGACAAAAATAAAGAAGTCAGTAACATGATGAATCAGATATTTTTGTTACACATCTTCTCGGATCAGAATTCATTGGCGATCTTCACCTCCAGCTGGGTGATGGGGTTGTTTTTGAAACCGAGCTCTTGCTATCCAAATACCATTCCAACAATAGCCTGCTACTGTTTAGCAGGCTACAGAGAAAGCCCAAGTCTTGCCGTTCATATTTCATCTCATTGCTGACTTGACCCTTGTAGATATTGGAGAGGCTTTGAGGAATCAGGAGGTGAGCCAGTCGTCATACAGTACCTAGCCTCTGCCCTGCTCTTACCTACAGTGTTGATATGGCTGGTCCAATGATAACCCCTAGGATGTTGATGGTGGAGGACTCAGTGATGGTGATACTGTTGAAGGTCAAGGGGTTGGACCTTTTCTTGTTGGAGACAAGTGCCAAGCAATAATTATATGCCGTGAAAGTTTCTTGCCACTTGTCAGCCTAAGCTTGGATGTGGTACAGATCCTGCTGTAGGCTAGCATAGGTTGCTTCATTATTGGAGGGGTAACAAATAGAGCTGAATACTGTACAAATGTTAGCATACACCTCCACTCTTGACCTCAAGATGGAGGGAAGGTTATTGATGAAGCAGTGGGATGTGGTTGAACCAGTTGAAAATGGTTAGACCAAGGACGCTGCCCTGAGAAACTTTTGCAGTGATGTCCTGGGGCTGCAATAAATTAGCCTCCAACAACCACAACCATCTTTCTTTGCATCAGGCAAGATTCCAGCCACTGATGGGTTTTCCCTTTGACCCCCATTGATCTTCGTTTTGATAGGGTTCCTTGGTGCCATACACAGAATGCTGCCTTGATGTCAAGTGTAGTTACTCTCACCTCTCCTCTGGCATTCAGCTCATGTCCATTCCCATATCAACGATCTGGATGAATGCATTGGGGGTACTGTCCGCAAGTTTGCAGATGACAGGAACATCTGTGCTGGTGTCAGAACCTTCGAGTAGAAGATTACAACCTGATCCAGATGCAATGGGCCTGCATTTTGTAATATTTAATGTAAATAAACGTAGTGTAATCCTTGTGGGTAGACCTAATGCCAAGCATGTGTATACCATGCTAGGCTCTGAATTAAAGTCTGTTGAGAGGAAAAGAGACCTCGATATTATAACGCATGAGTCTCTACAGGTCCACCATCAGTGCTGAGAGGCTATAGGAAAAGCAAATAGAATTATTAGGATGTACAGCTAGGGCGATCAAATATACAACAAAAAGCACCATAGTGTCCTTATACAAGACCTTGCCTAGGCCCAATCTGGATTTCTGTGTCCAGTACTGGTCTCCTCACAGGTTGGGAGATAGAGGCCCTGGAAAAGGTTCAGAGGAGGATGAATACATTTAATCCTAGTTTAAAAACACTTACTTATCACGATAGGCTCAAGGAGTTGGGTCTTTTATCTCTAGAAAAGCATAAAATTCGGGGAGACTTCTTTTTGAAGTATCTAAACTGTTGAAGGGACTATTTTGTGTGCATGAGGACAGATTTTTGAATTAGATAAGTGACGGAGAATTAGGGGACGTGCGTTAAGTTATGTAAGCACAGAATTAGGTTAGATGTCAGGAAGTTTTTTTTCCCCCCAGAGGGTCATCGACTTCTGGAATCAGTTTCTGGCTGATGTAGTGGGTGCAGGTTCGCTGCAAACGTTCAAAAGGGAGTCGGACAAATTCCTAGAGGAGGTTAATATAGCTGCGTACAAGAGGTACGTGGGATGCTGGGTAACGTACCACATGGTCATTGTTATCACCTGGAAGTCGTTTTGATCGTCTTCGGGGGTCGGAAAGGAATTTCCAGAATTATTTTTCCCCTGAATTGGCCTAGGATTTTTAAATTTTTTTTTGTCCCTGCCAGGAGACTACATGGCTGAATGCGATGGACCAGTTTTTAAATCAAACGTTTCGTATGTTTACAGTTGTGATGAGCTCTGGAGCAGAGTGGTTCTAGCAGAAACCAAACTGAGTGTCAGTGAGGAGGTTATTGGTGAGTAGGTATCTCTGGATGGCATGATTGATGAGTGTTTCCATTACTTTACTGATGATTGGGAGGAGGCCGATAGGGTGGTAACTGGTCTAATTACATTCATCATGTTTTTTGGGGATAGAACATACTTGGGCAATCTTCCACATTGATAGGTAAATGCCAATGTAATAGCTATACTGGAATAGCTTGGCTAGGGGGACGGCTAGTTCTGGTACACAGGTCTTCAGTACTACTGCCAGGATAGTGCTGGGCCCATAATGCAGTGCACTCAGTCACTTCTTAATGTCATGAGGAGTGAACCAAATTGGACCTCAACAGAAGGCTTGTCTACTTAGCATTTTTGGCCGAAAATGCATGTACACACCAGGACTGTCGCTTGCACTCAGATGCTGGGATCTATCGTAGTTGAGAATAGGGGTGCTCATGGAACCTCCCCCTCCTGTTAGCTGCCTGATTGTCCACTACCATCTAGACTGGATATAGTAGGGCTACAGAGTTTGTTTTGGTCCATTAGTTGGATTCAAGTAGGAACTCGTACATACAAGCTGAACAGCAGAGTTAGCCAGCATTGCTCGAATATTCATTGAGCAAATGCTCTGGACTTTCCTAATGATGTTTCAGCACAAATTCTCCTTGCCTTCTGGCACTCTCAGATTCCACCGAGGCAAATTTTGTGAGATAAAATCCCTTGTTACAGTTCCCTCCAGCTGCACTCTATTGTTGTACCAAAGAAAAGTTCAATAGTGCAAAGAAAAGTTCAATTCTCCATCACCTACCCTAAGTTCCAATAACTCTTCTGCACATTTAACAGCAACTATTTGCATTTATGTAGTACCTTTAACATAGAACGCTGTCTCACAGTCACGAGATAAAAGGAATAACCAACAGCAAACAATGTAACTTTAACTACTAATGATAATTTACTGCAATTCACAAGGACATCAGCGGTTCAAGAAGGCCCATCACCAACTTATTAAGTCAAGTAGGAAGGGGCAATAAATCTGGCCTTGCCAACATCATCCACATCTTGAGAACTTTTTAAAAAATTAACAATTTAAAAAATTGAACATGGTTATAAACTGTAATCACGGGTACTGATACCACCAGCTAGACATTGGGTAATGCCAATGTTTTTCAATATCCTGTTGGTCCAAGTTCTAAACAGCAGCAATTAGTTAAAGACAAGACTTAAGACAATGTACATTTGGGAGCATATATTACATCAAACTGATTGACTAGTCTGTAGCCCCTTGGCTCAGCCTTAGCTCAGTGGTAGCACTCTCGCCTGAGTCGTGATCTTATTGAATGGCGGAGCAGGCTCGAGGGGCCGATTGGCCTACTCCTGCTCTTATTTCTTATGTTATGTTCTTATGAGTTAGCATGCTGTGGGTTCAAATTCCACTCCAGAGACTTGAGCACATAATCCAGGCTGAGACTTAAGTCCAGTACTGTGCAAGTGCAGCACTGTCGGAGGTGCCGTCTTTCAGATGAGAGGTTAAACCAAGGTCCTGTCTACCTCCTCAGATTAAAGATCCTACTGCATCAATTGAAGAAGAGGAGGGGAGTTCTCCTGATTTCCTGGTCAATATTTATCCCTCAACCAACATCACTATAATAGATTAACTGGTCACTTATCTTACTGCTGTGTGCATGACTTTGCTGTGAGCAAACTGGCTGCCACGTTTCCGTACAATACCACACTAATTACACCTCAATGGTACTTTGTTGGCTGTGAAGCATTTTGGGATGTCCTCAGGTCATAAAAGGCACTATATAAATCCAAGATCTTTCTTCATTATGCTCATTTGCACGATGAAATTACAGAAAATTATTAAAGACATTCTAATTTTTTTAAATCTTTATTGTTATCTAATAAAGCAATACTTTGTTACAGGTGAGGCATAGTGAAGTGTTAAACCACTACTCACAGCACAATTTCCAAAGCAAACTGACATAGTTCCAGGCTCTGAATAGTTCTATAATAAAATTTAAAGTTTTGCATATAATGCAGACTACCTGCACAAATTAACCCTACTTCCGGTGTCATGATTATGCAGTTGCACTTATATTTCCGTTATGACTGCAAATCAACAGTGGGGGTCCCACCTGGGTATTTGAACTACCTAGACTGTAAGGTATGTATAATTACCATTATACTTACCTTCAGACCTTCTGTGACTCTTGATTTTTCTGTCATGTTTTGCTTCTCTCACTCTTTTTCTTCTTTCAGGTGGAGATGGTGGGTGGGGTTATGAGGCAGATGCAGATGGAGCTATAAGCAGATTCTGGGTTGTGGATGGGGGAAGTGATGTAACCCAGGGTTTTGAGGTAGGTTTCAGGTCGTGGGTTGAGTAAGGTGCGAGATGTTTCTTCACCACCCATACCCCTACGCACGACGCCCTTATCGACATTGTCTTCTATGTTTTCCAACTAATGGTTCACTGCCTGTATGCTACTGTATCCCTTCCATTTGTTTTGGGGTCCCCCTCATCTTGCATTTTGCTTCTGGTTTCATGTCCCCTCCCCTGAACTCCTGCTTTGCTGCCACTGACATTCCACCATCAACATTCCTATCCTTTGCTGTTGTCGTTTGCTCCCTTTTTATTTTATTTTTTTATTCGTTCATGGAATGTGGGCGTCACTGGCGAGGCCAGATTTATTGCCCATCCCTCATTGCCCTAGAGAAGGTGGTGGTGAGCCGCCTTCTTGAACCGCTGCAGTCCGTGTGGCAAAGGTTCTCCCACAGTGCTGTTAGGAAGGGAGTTGAAGGATTTTGACCCAGCGACGATGAAGGAACGGCGATATATTTCCAAGTCGGGATGGTGTGTGACTTGGAGGGGAACATGCAGGTGGTGTCATTCCCATGTGCCTGCTGCTCTTGTCCTTCTAGGTGGTAGAGGTCGTGGGTTTGGGAGGTGCTGTCGAAGAAGCCTTGGCGAGTTGCTGCAGTGCATCCTGTGGATGGTACACACTGCAGCCACAGTGCGCTGGTGGTGAAGGGAGTGAATGTTTAGGGTGATGGATGGGGTGCCAATCAAACGGGCTGCTTTATCCTGGATGTTGTCGAGCTTCTTGAGTGTTGTTGGAGCTGCATTCATCCAGGCAAGTGGGGAGTATTCCATCACACTCTGACTTGTGCCTTGTAGATGGTGGAAAGGCTTTCGCGAGTCAGGATGTCAGTCACTCGGCACAGAATACCCAGCCTCTGACCTGCTCTTGTAACCACAGTATTTATACAGCTGGTCCAGTTAAGTTTCTGGTCAATGGTGACCCCCCAGGATGTTGATGGTGGGGCATTCGGCGATGGTAATGCCGTTGAATGTCAAGGGGAGGTGGTTAGACTCTCTCTTGTTGGAGATGGTCATTGCCTGGCGCGAATGTTACTTGCCACTTATCCGCCCAAGCCTGGATGTTGTCCACGTCTGGCTGCATGCGGGCACGGACTGCTTCATTATTTGAGGGGTTGCGAATGGAACTGAACATTGTGCAATCATCAGTGAACATCCCCATTTCTGACCTTATGATGGAGGGAAGGTCATTGATGAAGCAGCTGAAGATGGTTGGGCCTAGGACACTGCCCTGAGGTACTCCTGCAGCAAAGTCCTGGGGCTGAGACGATTGGCCTCCAACAACCACTACCATCTTCCTTTGTGATAGGTATGACTCCAGCCACTGGAGAGTTTTCCCCCTGATTCTCATTGACTTCAATTTTACTCGGGCTCCTTGGTGCCACACTCGGTCAAATGCTGCCTTGATGTCAAGGGCAGTCACTCTCACCTCACCTCTGGAATTCAGCTCTTTTATCCATGTTTGGACCAAGGCTGTAATGGGGTCTGGAGCTGAGTGGTCCTGGCGGAACCTAAACTGAGCATCGGTGAGCAGGTTATTGGTGAGTAAGTGCCGCTTGATAGCATTGTCGACAACACCTTCCATCACTTTGCTGATGATTGAGAGTAGACTGATGGGCAGTAATTGGCCGGATTGGATTTGTTCTACTTTTTGTGGACAGGACATACCTGGCAATTTTCCACATTGTCGGGTAGATGCCAGTGTTGTAGCTGTACTGGAACAGCTTGGCTAGAGGCGTAGCTAGTTCTGGAGCACAAGTCTTCAGTACTACAGCCGGGATGTTGTCGGGGCCCATAGCCTTTGCTGTATCCAGTGCACTCAGCCGTTTCTTCATATTACGTGGAGTGAATCGAATTGGCTGAAGACTGGCTTCTGTGTTGGTGGGGATAGCGGGAGGAGGCCGAGATGGATCATCCACTCTGCACTTCTGGCTGAAGGTGGTTGCAAATGCTTCAGCCTTGTCTTTTGCACTCACGTGCTGGACTCCGCCATCATTGAGGATGGGGATGTTTACGGAGCCTCCTCCGGTTAGTTGTTTAATTATCCACCATTTACTGCCTCACTTCCGTTGTGGGTCCTTTGCAGTAGTCCCTCGCTCCCTATATCCTGTCCTCGATGTCAACTAGCATCACCACTACATCAGACTACACCATGCCCCTATCCCTCAATTATATGCTTAACGCCATACCCTGCTTTCTGACTGTCTATTCTTTTTTTTTTATTCGTTCATGGGATGTGGGTGTCGCTGGCGAGGCCAGCATTTGTTGCCCATCCCTAATTGCCCTTGAGAAGGTGGTGGTGAGCCGCCTTCTTGAACCGCTAAATCCGTGTGGTGAAGGTTCTCCCACAGTGCTGTTAGGAAGGGAGTTCCAGGATTTTGACCCAGCGATGATGAAGGAACGGCGATATATTTCCAAGTCGGGATGGTGTGTGACTTGGAGGGGAACGTGCAGGTGGTGGTGTTCCCAAGTGCCTGCTGCTCTTGTCCTTCCAGGTGGTAGAGGTCGTGGGTTTGGGAGGTGCTGTCGAAGAAGCCTTGGCGAGTTGCTGCAGTGCATCCTGTGGATGGCACGCACTGCAGCCACAGTGCGCCGGTGGTGAAGGGAGTGAATGTTTAGGGTGGTGGTTGGGGTGCCAATCAAGCGGGCTGCTTTGTCCTGGAGGCTGTCGAGCTTCTTGAGTGTTGTTGGAGCTGCACTCATCCAGGCAAGTGGAGAGTATTCCATCACACTCCTGACTTGTGCCTTGTAGATGGTGAAAAGGCTTTCGCGAGTCAGGAGGTGAGTCACTCGCCGCAGAATACCCAGCCTCTGACCTGCTCTTGAAGCCACAGTATTTATACGGCTGGTCCAGTTAAGTTTCTGGTCAATGGTGACCCCCAGGATATTGATGGTGGGGCATTCGGCGATGGTAATGCCGTTGAATGTCAAGGGGAGGTGGTTGGACTCTCTCTTGTTGGAGATGGTCATTGCCTGGCACTTGTCTGGCACGAATGTTACTTGCTACTTATCAGCCCAAGCCTGGATGTTGTCCAGGTCTTGCTGCACGCGGGCTCGGACTGCTTCATTATTTGAGGGATTGCGAATGGAACTGAACACTGTGCAATCATCAGTGAACATCCCCATTTCTGACCTTATGATGGAGGGAAGATCATTGATGAAGCAGCTGAAGATAGTTGGGCCTAGGACACTGCCTTGAGGAACTCCTGCAGCAATTTCCTGGGGCTGAGATGATTGGCCTCCAACAACCATTACCATCTTCCTTTGTGCTAGGTACGACTCCAGCCACTGGAGAGTTTTCCCCCTGATTCCCATTGACTTCAATTTTACTAGGGCTCCTTGATGCCACACTCGGTCAAATGCTGCCTTGATGTCAAGGGCAGTCACTCTCACCTCACCTCTGGAATTCAGCTCTTTTGTCCATGTTTGGATCAAGGCTGTAATGAGGTCTGGAGCCGAGTAGTCCTGGCGGAACCCAAACTGAGCATCGGTAAGCAGGTTATTGGTGAGTAAGTGCCGCTTGATAGCACTGTCAACGACACCTTCCATCACTTTGCTGATGATTGAGAGTAGACTGATGGCCCTCACCCTTCGACAACTGCCCGTCTATGGCTGACTATCCCCTATCACCCATCTCACCCTGATGCTCCCTCATCCCAACCACTCTCGCACTGACACCTAATCACCAGTTTCTGGATGACCCACCTCTCTGGCTAATTTTCCCCATCTTCTTTTGTGATTGCTCCCATCCCCATTCCGGAACCAATCTGGCCACTTTTTCATAATTTTTCTATTCCAAACCCATACCCCTCTATTATTCACTAAATCTGAAATTCATCCAATTTTCTTTTGGATACTTGAGCTAACTTATTGCAATAGGTGACCATCTATTGCACAAATTGATGACTTTAATCCTTAAGAAGTAATTGTATAGAATCTTGGTTGGACCACACTTGGAGTACTGTGTACAGTTCTAGTCTCCATATTACAAAATGGATGTACAGGCAATGGAGGTGCAAAAAAGATTTACAAGGATGATATCAGAAATGAGAGGTTATTACTATCAGGAAAGACTGAACAGGTTGGGGCTATTTTCTCTCGAAAAGAGAAGACTGGGGGGGGGGGGTGACCTGATAGAGATCTTTAAAATGATGAATGGGTTTGATAAGGTAGATGTGGAGAAGGTAGACATAGAGAAGATGTTTCCACTTGTGGGGGCAGTCCAAAACTCGGGGCCATAAATATAAGAAAGTCACTAATAAATCCAATAAAGAATTCAGGAGAAACTTCTTACCCAGAGAGTGGTTAGAATGTGAAACTTGCTACAACATGGAGTAGTTGAGGCAAATAGCAAAGATGCCTTTAACGGGAAGCTAGGTAAGCACATGAGGGAGAAAGGAATAGAAGGATATGCAGATAGGATTAGATGAAATATGGTGGAAGGAGTGTCATGTGGAGCATAAACACCGGCACAGACCAGTTGGGCCGAATGGCCTGTTTCTTTGCTGTAAATTCTATGCAATACCTTGCAAGATTCACCTCATCGTTATTTAAAAATTATATTCTCCAATAATTTTTTTTCTCCTATCGGTCTCCCTAGAATTAATTGAACTAAACCTAAAATAATCTGTCACCCTTTTCTGAATCTTTTCTCAAGTGTGGCAGCTTCACAAGTTGCAACAACTTGTGCTCGCAGTGTAATGGAGATTTTCATTCCATTAGTCTGGGCTGGATTTGAATTGGGATTCTGGAAGTGAAACGGACAGTATGCTGCTCCACCACCTATCCCCTGAAAGTTAATAAAGCAAATGATTGCAGATATCAGCTGATACTTTTAATTTGACAAATAAAATATTCCACAAAGTGGGTGAAAGCTGTTTCATATAAAAACGTGATGGTTATCTCCTTCAATGGCTTAGTGGATAAATACATCACCCAGTGTAGTTCTAAGCCATAGGAACCAGGGTGTTCCATGTTGAATTTGTTAATATCTACCAGGGTGGCAATTAGGGAATTAAAGCTGGCCATATCACATCTGTGCCATGGAGAAGTAAAAAGACAATCACTATTCTTGGTCGCTATCCAAAGACCAGTGCTGGATAGTGCAGGTTATGAATGTGCTCCTACTCAGAAGATCATGTTTCTGTCTTTTTTTTAAAGATTGGAATCACTTTTGCAATTTTCCATTGTTTGTTGTGGCAGAGTTAACTTTCAGTCCTACCTTCAGACCTGGGAATGCTGGCACTGGGTGAAACCGTTCCATTGCTTTATGTGCTCGGATGTAGGCAGCCCCTAATGCCCATCTTAGTAGCCATTGTTTGTACACGTGAGTGACTTGCTAGACCATTTCAAGAGCCATTAACAGACATTTGTGTAATGTGGGACTGAAGGCCAGGTAGGGATGGGCAGGTTACCATCCCTGATGGGCATCAGTGAGACAGTTAGGTTTTTAACAACAATTTGGTAGTTTTTATGTTCATTTTTTCTGGCTCATAAGTTGCCAGATTTCAATTCCACAACTTGCGATAGTCGGTTGCCAATCCAATACCATAGCTGCTATACTACCGTACCCCAATGCCTCAGGAAGGAAATCTCTCACCCGGAAGAACAAAAAAATAGCTCAACTCTCATAAAAAAAATTAAAAGATGTTCAGTTCAATTTCGAACTTCCTTCATTTTCACCTTCAGTAGACTACGCAAGTATAATTTTCTTCTTCAATAGTCTTGTTTATCCCACAAAACATGAGTTCATATTCTTTGCCACTCACATAGTATCATAGAATCGTTACAGCACAAGGAGGAGGCCATTCGGCTCTTTCTAAGAGTAATCCAGTTAGTCCCATTACCCCCCTCTTTCCCCATAGCCCTGTAAATTTTTTCTCTCCAAATATTTATCCAGTTCCTTTATGAAAGCCACGATTGAATCTGCCTCCAACACTCTTTCAGGCAGCGTGTTCCAGATCATAACTACTTGCTGCATAAAAAAGTTTTTCCTCACATCGTCTTAGGCAAAAGAACCAATCACCTTAAGTCTGTGTCCTCTGGTTCTCGACCCTTCCGCCAATGGGAACAGTTTTTCTATTTACTTTATCTAAACCCTTCATGATTTTGAACATTTCTATCAAATCTCCTCTCAACCTGCTTGGTTGAAGGAGAATAACCCCAGCTTCTCCAGTCTATCCCTCGTCCCTGGAACCATTCTAGTAAATCTTTTCTGCACCTTCTCCAAGGCCTTCACATCCTTCCTACAGTGCAGTGCCGACAATTGGACACAATACTCTAGTTGTGGCCGAATCAGTGTTTTATAAAGGTTCATCATGACTTCCATGCTTTTGTACTCTATGCCTCTATTTATAAAGCCCAGGATCCCGTGTGCTTTTTTAACCGCTTTCTCAACCTGTCCTGCCACCTTCAAAGGTTTGTGCACATATACTTCCAGGTCTCTCTATTCCTGCATCCCCTTTAGAATTGTACCATTTAGTTTAAGTTGCCTCTCCTCGTTTTTCCTGCCAAATTGTATCACTTCGCACATCTCTGCATTAAATTTCATCTGCCATGTGTCCGCCCATTCCACGAGCCTGTCTATGTCCTCTTGAAATCTATTACCATCCTCCTCACTATATACACTACGTTTTCAAGTTTTGTGTCATCTTCAAATTTTGAAACTGTGCCCTGTACACCCAAGTCCAAGTCATTAATATATATTAAAAAAGCAAAGTTCCTAGTACCAACCCATGGAGAACACCACTGTACACCTTCCTCCAGTCCGACAAACGACCATTCACCACTTCTCTCTGTTTCCTGTCACTTCGCCAATTTTGTATCCATGCTGCCACTGCCCCTTTTATTCCATGGGCTTCAATTTTGCTGACAAGCCTATTATGTGGCACTTTATCAAATGCTTTTTGAAAGACCATATACACATCAACCGCATTGCCCTCATCAAAAAACTTAATCAAGTTAGTTAAGTGATTCATGTCTTACATTTTTTGTCTGTTCTGGGATAGCTTTCGTGCATATTAATCAAAAATAGCTCTGGATATCAGAACTGCTTTTACCACCTGCCCACTCAATTGTGCAACTAATCCTTTACTGCATCTTCTTTTGCCACCGGTCTCCCTAGTATAAAAAGTTAATAGTTTACCTCCAACCAAACTAAACACAGCAAAGCAAAATATTTTCACATGCTTCACATCTGCAGTTCAGAATATTCCAAAAACCTTCAATTATGCTATTCACTCTTTTAATTCACTCGTACACATTTTAGATATTTTGTTACACTACATAAAAATTACGGCAATGTCAGAAGCAATATCGAGGAAATGCCAACTTGAAAACATATTGGCAGTGGTAAGTTATGTACAGTTTTGCTTATGCAAAGAAGCAGTTATCAAATATCACTGCCAACCAGGACATAGTCAAGGTACAACTTTTTGACATTGGCGTAGAGCCATGAAAAATACCTCTTCAGTATGGTAATCCAGCACCTATTTGTTTTAAAAGGCCTTACTTTGGTTGGGATAAGCATCCTGAAGCTATCATATTCTGGGTTTCTTCATTATTTTGGACAGCTGTTAGGTCCACCATATTAACCTTCACATCATTGGTGAGCCCTGGAAACTTGGGCAGCATGCTTAGGATCTTCTCAACTAGACTGTCGCCATGGTGAGCAACAGAACCTGTGGAAGAATAAGATTTTTTAGTTACAAACCTTAAATCTGTTCTTCTTAGGGGAAAAAATCTGTAGGAAAGTATTAGAATTTTTCTTTGCTCTTCCTAATGTGCTCTTTCCCTGTCTAAGATTGCAGAAACCACTCAGAATAAGGGCATTCACAAGACGAGGAGTGGACGAGAATCTCAAAAGTGGATTTGAAAGACTTAATGATGTTCCAAGATCCAGTAAGGAGCTCCAATGCTCCACCAGAATGATTATTACTAGGGAGGGATGCAACACAAAGAATTGATAAACAAACAATTTTGATTTGTTAAACATTGGGTTAGCTGCCTCGATGGTTCAGCAAGTGAGTAGTTGAGCCATTCAGACCAGGAATGTCCTAGATTTGATTCCTGATCTGGGTTGAATTCGCCAATTTCAGCCTGGGCGACCATAGGGTTGCAACAACTGGCTTTAGCAGTTGTGGTTTAAGACAAGGAGAGGCAAACAAAAATTGGAGAGGGTGCATGCTCCCATTATTATCTAACAACACCAGGGGAGGTTATGATCGGGTTTAGCTGCGATAGCACCCCAAAAAGCTGAGAACAATAACAATTAAAAGTGTACACTTACATTTGTAATCAGTAAACTAATTATGAATAACAAAGATCTACGGCTATACAAAATGAGTCAACTAATTGCCATATCAAAGGAACTGGTATTGACATAAATCATTTAATTGAGATGCAATGGACAAGTTTTCAAGAAGATTCCTTAAATCAACACACTGAAATTACTATGATATTAATACTGTGTTTTTAAACAGGTACATAAATTGGAGAAAAATAAAACAGCTTTCATCTAGTGGAAGGTCAGCACATTAAGCAAGAAACTGACCAGGAACTGTCACTTATTTTCAAATGAGCTTACAAATTACTTTTTCTCATGCAAAATTCCCCCTTCTTTACGCATCTAATAAAGCTGTGGGTACCTGCTCTGAGCTGGGTTCAAGATGGGGTCAGAGAACAGCATGGACAATATCAACATTTCTATACATCAATATCCAAAATACATTTCAATAGGAGACTATTTGGAGATGGAAGGAAGAATTACTTAAAGTACTCCCCTCAAACATATTTTTATTTTCCTGAGAGGGATACGGTCAGTGACCAGACAGACAGTCTGCTGGAAACCTGCTCCTTCAGGTGTTTCAGCAATTTATGCAGCAGATCTCAGAAAATAGCTCTCGATGAAGGAACACAGAATGGCATCCATCTCTAGACTGGATACTAAATAGCAAGACTTTAAAAAGTTAATGTGTATTCTCATATAAACTAAAGTTGAAAATGTTTTTAAAAATTATAAAGTGCATAGAATTGCTGTTGTACAGCGATCTGAAGCAGCTTTGCTAAATTGAAGTTTAAGTGTATTTTTATATTATACACCTGCAAATTTTTTTACTGCTAGGATTCCAAACCTCTCCTATTCACTATGCAAATCATGGGTTTTCAAACTGTAGTCTCCAGACCCCAGTGGGTCTGTGAGGTCAACAGATTGCTGAATTTTTCTGTATTCGCAGTGCGGAGTTAGAGTAAATGTTGCTCCCTTTTGCTGTTGGAGGCAATCTCTTTTCCCATGGTGTTGCCGTTAAGCTTCCGAGCATGGTAGTTCTCTTACTGAACATTTCTGTAATGATACCACTGTTGCAACTTGGGTCATGAGAACTGTCTTTCAGCATTATTTAGAGCAGGGGATCCTGAAGAACATGTCAATATTTGCATAGGTCTCAGAATGCAACTATGTGCACAGTGTCTCCCAAACAAAATGATGCAGCACAGAAGGAGGCCATTCGGACCATCATGCTTGTGCTGGCTCTTTGAAAGCGCTATCCGATTAGTCTCATTCCCCTGCCCTTTTCCCATAGCTTCGCAAATTTTTCCCCTTCATATGTTGATCCAATTCCCTTTTGAAAGATATTATTGAATCTGCTTCCACCACCCTTTCAGGCAGTGCATTCCAGATCATACATTATCTACAAGGGTTACAAGTAAGATATTTAATCTCCACAAGTAATGTCCTAAAACAAGCATCTTCAGATAAGAACATAAATGACAAAGTTCAGACATGTAATCCCTCAACCTACATGCTCGTCACCCTAATTGTGAGCATTTTATTTTTGCTGGCTTCAGAATGGTTGCAGTGTTGCTACACTTTTCTTCCTTTTTTCCCCTTCCCAAAAGTCAGCAACAAATATGTCTCGCACAAGGTGGCATGAGGAGCATTGATTCTCATCAAGGATGACAATACATAGAACTATTTGATCATCTGTGTATCTTCAAACAATATTCTTAAGTAGGTGTACAGAAGCAAACAATGCTACAACATGTACCATGACTACGTATGACTTAATAACAAAATAATGGGAGAATTAACTCCCAAAAGCCCGTTGTTAAAAAAAATCATGACAGTAGCCAAGTATATTGGGATATAGTAATAGCAAGTGAGAAATAATTCAGAATGACATAAAAAAAGACAACAAAGAACACCGAATAGCAAGTTATGCACTGCCTCCTAACACACATTGAATTATTTCCGATGTAATCACTACACTTAAGTTGATAATTCTAACTACAGTGTTATGTGGCAAAATAAGATAAGCAATTAAAAAGTTGATGACAACCACTGTAGTAAGCATTAATTCTGGGTTATAAATAATGCAATCCAACACAACCTGAAATGTGACATAAATCAAAAAACGTCCATGTTGTAGATGAACAAATGGATATTGTACCTGTGAGATCAAGTGTTCGATCTATAAAAACGACAGATGCTTTGTGTTGGGCGGTTTTTCTTCTGTGTTTTGTCTGTGGATAATTAGCAAGTTCTCCTGCAATTATTCTGCTGGTAGGCCCAACTGCAAAACATTCCTCTTTGAGCTTCACAAGTTCAAACATAGAGCTCAAGGATGAAACTAGTGACCTGATCTGGATTTGAAGTTCAAAGGGCAAAGACTGGTAATCAACGTCGTTCAGGCTCCCGAACTTCTTCTTGTCGGGTCTGGTGCTGTTGATCCGTTTCAGATCCTGAGGCACAAACGAGAACAGAGATGAATAGGCTGTGGTGACGAAAAAGTGGGGAGCGAGAGGTGCGATCAGTAGGGGCAGGTGCATGACCTCGGCGGTGTAATTCATGTTTCCCATCCACTGGCACAGCAGCTCCCCGAACTGCTCGAAGACCAGATCCTGCTCCAGTTCGGCCATCACATTATTGGCGAACAGGTGGACAGAGTGGCTGACGGCGGTGATCACCACACAATACTGGAAGGAGCTGAGGGTCACGATGTCGCGGATCACGTCGGCTGTGCGTCCCTTCAGCAAAGTGCTCACCACGAATACCGCTTTGGCCTGCTCCGGGGCCCCTGCTTCGAAGCAGCTGAATTCTTTGATGTTGAGAGCCCCGGCCTGGAGCAGCCTGCTCATCCCGCCGACCCAGTGTAAGTTCTCGGCGCACCCCGCGTCCATGAACACCACCGCCCTCTTCACCTTCTCGCACACCTTCTCCCACATGTGGTGGGCCACGCCGACGAGTCCCAAGCCCGTGCCGACTGCATCGTTCATGCTTTCTAACTGAGCCTGAGCTCGAACACGACTCCGACTCCAGGCCGTCTCTATGGACACAACAACAGGCAACTTTCGACACGCAACAGCACGCCCGTCACTTACAGGTGACGTTACAGAAAATCGGACGCAAGCTGATGACGTCGTGGCAAATTTTCAATGCGCCTGCGTGATGTTAGTTACTTGACAACTTGGTGGGGCTGCAGGAATTTAATTATTTATTTATAATCAACATTTCCGGTTCATTAGCTTTCAAACATTAGAACTAGTTATTAATGTTAAAATTCATTAACTGAGCTTTTAAATCTCATTCTTTAAATCTCTGGTGGTGCTCCACACCATCAGTTATTCTACAGTGTTACTATATAATGTTAGGTGATCTCGCATGGTTTGTGTGCAACAAGGTGTGATCTTTAGCTACTAAGATGGAGGTGTTTTTAATCTTAGTTTGTCCCTTTAAGCCCACTGCACATCTTAACGTCAGTGGTAGGAGAGATAATGGAATCTTTACTCAATGATGTAATAGAAAAACATATAGGAAATGTACACATTGTAAAAACTCCATTTCCTTTTCTAAGATAATAAAGAATAGTCAGGATGGATTTCAATTGGGAATGTGAAGCTTTACCAACCTTATTGCATTCTTTGAAGAAGTAACAGAAACAGCAGACAAGGGTAATGAAGTAGATGTAATATACTTGGATTTTCAAAAGGCCTTCAATAAGGTTAACCCATGGTAGACTTATGACTAAGGTCAGAGGCCAGGTAGCAGAATGGAGAGCAAGCTGTCTACAAAACAGAAAACAGTAGGGATTAAAGGTAGCTATTCAGACTGGCAAAAGATGGGAAGTGATGTTCCACTTGGATCGGTGCTGGAACCACTGTTGTTCACTAGCTAATGAACCGGATACTTACATTAACAATTTGGACTTGGCAATCGGAAGTACAAATTCAAAATTTGCAGACAATACCAAATTGGGTGTTTAGTTAATACAAAAGAAGAATGTGACAAAATACAAATCTATGAGATGAGTAAAAAAAACATTGAATAATAATCATGGGAGATTTCAACTACCCCCAAATAAACTGGCAAGAAGAGGTAGGAAAAGTAGAAAAGGAAATGGAGTTTTTACAGTATGTACATGATTCCTTTCTTACCCAGTATGTGAGAAGCCCAACAGCAGAGGAATCACAGCTGGATCTAGTAATGGGAAATGAACCAGAGCAGATAAGAGAAGTAAGCGCAGGGGAACATCTAGGCAATAGCAATCATAACATAATAAGGTTTAAAATAATGATTGAGAAAGACCTAAGTAAGACAAAGAATGAAGTAATAGATTGGAAAAAAGCTAATTTTGTGGGAATGAGAATGGAACTAGGTAAACTGGAGAAACATTTTGACAGACAAAGAAATAGAACAGCAGTGGGTATATATAAAATTATGATCAATAGAGTTCAGGAGAAATATATTCCTCTAAAAAGTAAGAACAACTAGCCAATAATGAAACACCATGGATGAATAAAGAGATAAGGGTAAAATTGAAACTAAAGGAAAATGCATACTCTAAGTACATAGACAATAAAGGAGAGGATGATAAAAGGGAATAGGACGAGGTTAGGAAAGAAGTCAAAAAAATTAGGAAAACAAAGAGGAACTACAAAATTATCAAGGAATATAAAAAGAAATAAAGTATTCTACAGACACATAAATAACAAAAGAAAAATCAGAATAGGGATAGGGCCACTAAGGGGTACATAAGATAAACTCACAGGTAACAACAGCGAAATGACAGAAATATTGAATAGTTACTTTGCCTCCATATTTACGAGGGAGGCTAAGAAGATGGGCAGGACATTAGAAGAAGGGATCGAAAAAGATATTAAAACATTTAAGATAGAAAGGGGGGAAATAATTGATAAACTAATCAAAACTTGGGTGGATAAGACCCCTGGTCCGGATAGATTGCATCCGTGAATATTAAAGGAAGTTAGGGAGGAGATAGCAGAGGTACTATTACATATATATAAAAATTCATTGGTAAAGGGAATACTGCCAGAGGACTGGCGGACAGTTAATGTTATTCCTATATTTAAAATGGGAAAAAGAACAAGTCTAGGGGACTATAGACCAGTTAGCTTAACGTTGGTGATAGGAAAGATAGTGGAATCTTTATTCAAAGATGTAATAGAAAGACATCGAGAGAACAAAAATATAATAAAGAATAGTCAACACGGATTTCAGAAGGGAAAGTAATGCTTGACCAACCTTATTGAATTCTTTGAAGAAGTAACAAAAGAGTTGTCAAGGGTAATGCAGTAGATGTAATATATTTGTATTTTCAAAAGGCCTTCGATAAAGTTCATTGTACACTCACGGCTAAGGTCAGATCATGTGGAGTCAGGTAGCAGAATAGATAGAAAGTTGGCTACAAAACAGAAAACAGAGTGTAGGGGTTAAGGGTAGCCACTCAGACTGGCAAAAGATGGGAAGTGGTGTTCCACAGGGGTCGGTGCTGGGACCACTGTTCACAATTTACATTAGCGTTTTGGATTCAGGAATCAGATGTACAATTTCAAAATTTGCGGACGACACCAAATTGGGGGGTATAGATAATATAAAGGAAGAATATGTCAAAATGCAGGAAGATATTAATAAACTTGCAGAATGGGTGTGTAATTGGCAAATTAATTTCAATTTAAATAAGTGTGAGGTGGTGCATTTTGTTAGGAAGAATAAGGAAGCCATATACTGCTTGGATAATAAGAATGTAAACGGATAAGAGGAGCAAAGGGATCTAGGGGTACAGATACAGAAATCACTAAAAGTAGCATAGCAGGTTAATGAGGCCATAAAAAAAGCAATTCAAGCATTAGGGTTCATTTCTAGAGGAATAGAATTGAAAAACAGAGAAGTTATGTTAAACTTGTATAGAACCTTAGTTAGACCACACTTGGAGTATTGTGCACTGTTCTGATCTCCATATTATAGAAAGGATATAAAGGCATTGGAGAAGGTGCAAAAAAGATTCACAAGGATGATACCAGAACTGAGAGGATATTCGTATCAGGAAAGGCTGAAGAGGCTGGAACTCTTTTCTCTAGAAAAGAGAAGGCTGAGGGGTGAGCTGATAGAGGTCTTTAAGATGATCGGATAGACATAGATAAAATGTTTTCACTTGTGAGGAGTCCAAAACTAGAGGTCATAAATATAAAATAGTCGGTAATAAATCCAATAGGGAATTCAGGAGAAACTTCTTTACCCAAAGAGTGGTAAGAATGTGGAATGCGCTACCACAAGGAGTAGTTGAGGCAAATAGCATAGATGCATTTAAGGCTATGCTAGATAAGCACACAAGGGAGAAAGGAATAGAAGGGTATCCGAATAGGGTTAGATAAAGTAGGGAGGGAGGAGGTTCGTGTGGAGCATAAACACCAGCATCAACCAGTTGGGCCGAATGGCCTGTTTCTGTGCTGTAGTTTCGATGTAACTCAATATAACATTAGTAAACTTGCAGAATGGGTGTGTAATTGGCAAATGAATCTCAATATAGGTGAGTGTGAGGTGGTGCATTTTGGTAGGAAGAATAACGAGGCCACATACTGCTTGGATAATAAGAGTCTAAATGGGATAGAGGAGCAAAGTGATCTAGGGGTACAGATACACAAATCACTAAAAGTAGCGACGCAGGTTAATAAATCCATAAAAAGTCAAACCAAGCACTAGGGTTCATTTCCAGAGGGGTAGCATTGAAAAGCAGAAAAGTTGTGTTAAAATTGCATAAAACCTTGGTTAGACCACACTTGGAGTACTGTGAACAGTTCTGGTCTCCATATTATAAAAAGGATACAGAGGCATTGGAGAAGGTGCAAAAAGATGCACAAGGATGATACCAGAACTGAGAGGATATTCTTATCAGGAAAGGCTGAAGAGCTGGGGCTCTTTTCTCTAGAAAATAGAATGCTGAGGTGTGACTTGATAGAGGTCTTCAAGATAATGAAAGGATTTGATAGGATTGTCGTAGAGAAAATGTTTCTATTTGTGGGGGAGTCCAAAACTAGAGGTCATAAATATAAGATAGTCTCTAATAAATCCAATCGCAAATTCAGGCAAAACTTCTTTACCCAGGGAGTGGTTAGAATATGGAATGTGTTACCACATGAAATGGCTGAGGCGAATAGCATAGATGCATTTAAGGGGAAGCTCGATAAGCACACAAGGAAGAAAGGAATAGAAAGGTATGCTGAAAGGGTTAGATGAAGATGGGTGAGAGGAGGCTAGTGTGGAGCATAAAATACAGCCAGTTGGGTCTTATGGCCTGTTTCTGTGCTGTTAACTCGATGTAACACATGTACTCCTTGTAAAGAAGTGGTCCACATAGGTTCATCCAGAGGTAAATTAGAAAGAAAGACTTGCATTTATATAGTGCCTTTCATGACCTCAGGATGTCTCAAAGTCCTTTACAGCCAATGAAGTACTTTTTTTGAAGTGAAGTCACTGTTGTAATGCAGGAAACATGACAGCCAAATTGAGCACAGCAAGGTCCCTCAAACATCTATGTGACAATAATCTGTATTAGTGATGTTGGTTGAGGGATAAATATTGGCCAGGACACCAGGAAAAACTCTGTTGCTCTTCTTCGAAATAGTGGCACGAGATCTCTTACATCCACCTGAGGGGGCAGACGGGGCTAATAGGACGGGTATGGTTTAACGTCTTATCCGAAAGACGGCATTTCCCACAGTGCAGCACTTTCTCAGTACTGCACTTAGAGTGTCAGCCTGGATTTTGTGCTCAAGTCTCTGGATTGGGACTTGAACCCACATCCTTCTGACTCAGAGGCAAGAGTGCTACCCACTGAGTCACGGTTGACACCTTAGAGGCTAATTAATAGCAGAAGCTTCTGTAAATTGGTAGCTACTTGTAACTCTCAGGCACTCATCTTTGAGGAGAAGCTGGTTATCAAGATCAGAAAGAAAAATAACAAGAGGTGACTGGATTTCTTTTCCTTTTTATATTTCTTTTCATCCCCATGACATTGTTCACAGTGAGTTGCAGGATATGCTATTTTATAATAACGGGAGCATTATTCCAATGAACAGGCAATGTACAGTACTTCAGTTAATCTCCCATTGTATTGGTCTTTCTGTAACTATTTCTTTAGTTCTTTCCCACATTCTAAATTCTTTTTATGATACTCTCTTTCCTTGTCATTCACTTTTTCTCTCAGACAGAGAGATACAGCCACCATAGTGAAAATTGAGTAACAACCAGATATGATGAGAGAGAAAAAGTGAAAGACAAAGAAAGAGAGTAACACACAAAGAATTTAGAGATTTTCATTGTTTCTGTCTCACGCTTTCTGTAACAACAACTTGCATTTATATAATCCCTTTAACGTACTAAAACATCCCAAGGCACTTCATAGGTGTGTAATCAAACAAAATTTGACACCGAGCCACATGAGGTGAGAGTGACTGCCCTTGACATCAAGGCAGCATTTGACCAAGTGTGGCACCAAGGAGCCCTAGTAAAATTGAAGTCAATGGGAATCAGGGGGAAAACTCGCCAGTGGCTGGAGTCATACCTAGCACAAAGGAAGATGGTAGTGGTTGTTGGTGGCCAATCATCTCAGCCCCAGGACATTGCTGCAGGAGTTCCTCATGGCACTGTCCTAGGCCCAACCATCTTCTGCTGCTTCATCAATGACCTTCCCTCCATCATAAGGACAGAAGTGGGGATGTTCGCTGATGATTGCACAGTGTTCAGTTCCATTCGCAACCCCTCAGATAATGAAGCAGTCCATGCCCGCATGCAGCAAGACCTGGACAACATCAAGGCTTGGGCTGATAAGTGGCAAGTAACATTCGCGCCACACAAGTGCCAGGCAATGACCATCTCCAACAAGAGGGAGTCTAACCACCTCCCCTTGACATTCAATGGCATTACCATCGCCGAATCCCCCACCATCAACATCATGGGGGTCACCATTGACCAGAAACTTAACTGGACCAGCCACATAAATACTGTGGCTACAACAGCAGGTCAGAGGCTGGGTATTCTGCAGCGAGTGACTCACATCCTAACTCCCCAAACCCTTTCCACCATCTACAAGGCACAAATCAGGAGTGTGATGGAATACTCTCCACTTGCCTGGATGAGTGCAGCTCCAACAACACTCAAGAAACTCAACACCATCCAGGACAAAGCAGCTCACTTGATTGGTACCCCATCCACCACCCTAAACACTCACTCCCTTCACCAGCGGCGCACCGTGGCTGCAGTGTGTACAATCTATATGATGCACTGCAGCAACTCGCCAAGGCTTCTTCGACAGTACCTCTCAAACCCGCGACGTCTACCACAAAGAAGGACAAGGGCAGCAGGCATATGGGAACAGCACCACATGCACGTTCCCCTCCAAGTCACACACCATCCCGACTTGGAAATATATCACTGTTCCTTCGTCGCTGGGTCAAAATCCTGGAACTCCCATCCAAACAGCACTATGGGAGAACCTTTACCACACGGACTGCAGCGATTCAAGAAGGCGGCTCATCACCACCTTCTCAAGGGCAATTAGGGGTGGGCAATAAATGCTAGCCTTGCCCCTGACGCCCACATCCCATGAACGAATAAAGAGATATTAGCACAGGTGAACAAAAGCTTCGTCAAAAAGGTACATTTTAGGGAGCGTCTTAAAGGTGGCAGAGAGGCTCAGGAAGGGAACTCCAGAGCCCAGGGCCTAGGCAGCTGAAGGCACGGCCGCCAACGGTGGAGCGATTAAAATCGAGGATGTGTAAGAAGCAAGGATTGCAGGAGCGCAGAGATCTCGGAGGGTTGTAGGGCTGGAGGAGGTGACAGAGATAGGAGGGGCGAGGCCACGGAGTGATTTGAAAACAAGGATGAGAATTTTAAAATTGAGGCGTTGCCGGACTGGAAGCCAATGTAGGTCAGTGAGCACAGGGGTGATGGGTGAACGGGACTTGGTGCAAGTTAGGATACGAGCAGCAGAACTTTGGATGAGCTCAAGTTTATGGAGGGTGGAAGATGGGAGGCCGGCCAAGAGAGCATTGGCATAGTCAAGTCTGGAGGTAATAAAGATAGTAATGAGGGTTTCAGCAGCAGATGAGCTGAGGCAGGGTCGGAGATGGGCGATGTTACGGAGGTGGAAGTTGGCAGTCTTGGTGATGGAGCGGAAATGTGGTCGGAAGCTCATCTCGGTCAAATAGGACGTCAAGGTTGCGAATGGTCTGATTGGCTATTAAACATGCTCCTTTACTAATCTACTCAATATCTATCTAGCTCATCCTTGCATAGATACCTATGATCCCTCATAACAACATCTAAATGCTTTTTGAACAACTTGAGATTTTTCCTCCCACTACCCTATCTGAAAGTTAATTTCAGGTATTGATCATTTTTTGCATGAAGTAGTTCATGACGTAAGAACTGAATATGCTTTCAACAGTTTGGACCTATGTTTTTCTTTTTGGTCTAGCCAGAAGTATTGTTAAATATTTTTTCTATTCCATTTAAAATCTTATACACCTTAATAACATCCAATTCATTCTCCCATCATGGATGAAGAGTTCAAGTTTTTCTAACCTGTTCTCATAACTTAGACCTTTGACATTAGGGATAGGCCATGTAGCCCTTGGATGAATGAACAGAGAGTTGTATATACAAGTTTGCAGAAAGCACTGAAGTTAGGCTTAGTAAGTTATGTTGCTGAAAGCAGGATGTTACGAAGACACATAGACAGACTAAGAGCGTGAGCAAAACTATGGCAGGTTTTATTCAATATGGGAAGTGTGAGGACATCCACATTGGATCTGAGAATGACAAATTGGAATATTTTCTTAATGATGAGAGACTAGGAGCTGTGGAAGAGCAAAGGAATTTAGGTGTCCATGTACACAAATCACTAAATGCTAGTGCACAGGTACAGAAAGTAATCAGAAAGGCTAATGGAACGTGGTTTAAAGTAATTGGTAGAAAGAATAGAGGGGAGTTGAGGAGAAAAATTTTTCACCCAGAGGGTGGTGGGGGTCTGGAACTCACTGCCTGAAAGGGTGGTAGAGGCAGAAACCCTCAGTAACCTCATCGTGTTTAAAAAGTACTTGGATATGCACTAGAAGTGCCATAACCCACCAGGCTATGGACCAAGAGCTGGAAAGTGAGATTAGGCTGGATAGCTCTTTTTCAGCTAACACAAACATGATGGGCTGAATGGCCTCCTTCTGTGCTATAAATTTCTATCATTCTTTGATTCAAGTGGGTTGGAATTTAAAATTGAGGAAGTGATGCTTCAGTTGTACAGAGCCTTGGTCAGACGCCATCTGAAGTACTGCATTCAGTTCTGGGAATCGAACCTCAGGAAAGATATATTGACCTTGGAAGGGGAACAGCGCAGATTCACCAGAATGATATCTGGCCTTAAAGGGTCAAATTATGAGGACAGGTTGCATAAACCTGGTTTGTATTCCCTTGAGTTTGGAAGGTTGAGGAGTGATCTAATCAAGGTGTTTAAAATGATAAAGGGATTGGATCAAGAAACTATTTCCTCTGGTGGGGGAATCCAGAACAAGAGGGCATAATCTTAAAATTAGAACTTGATGATTTAGGAGTGAAATTAGGAAGCATTTTTTCTTGCAAAGGATAGTGGAAATCTGGAAAACTCTCCCCAAAAAGGCTGTGGAAGCTGAGTCAATTGAAATTTTCAAGACTGAGAGCGATAGCCTTTTGTTGCATAAGGGTATCAAGGGATATGGAACAAAGGCAGGTAAATGTAGTTGAGGTACAGATCAGCCATAATCTAACTTGATGGTGGAACAGGCTTGAGGGGCTGAATGGCCTACACCTGTTCCTATGTTCCCAGTTTTGGGATGTTTCCCTTCTGCCTTGTTGACCAAAACTGAATGTAGTATCAAAGGTGCAATCGGACCAGAGCACTATCTAGTTTCAACATGAAGACCTCAGACTTATAGTGTACTGATTGGGCAATATTGTGTTCAACATTCTGTTTGCTATGTTCTGTAATGACTGGACATGCTCAGTGTTGAGTCTACTATGAGACCAGATGTCTTTCAGCCTCTCCCCTAGATAGTTTGACTCCCGTTTGTTTCTTCAAATAAGTAAAACCTTGCACTTCTTTCGGATGAGACGTTCAACCGCAGCCCAGTCTGACCTCTCGGGTGGATGTAAATGATCCCATGGCACGAAAAGAAGAGCAAGATAGTTCTCCCAATATCCTAGTGTCCTAATAGAGGTCTTTAAAATTATGCAGGGGTTCGATAGTGTAGATGTAGAGAAGATGTTTCCACTTGTGGGGGAGTTCAAAACTAGAGGCCATAAATATAAGATAGTCACTATCAAATCCCATAAAGAATTCAAGAGAAATTTCTTTACTCAGAGTGGTCGAACTCACTACCACGTGGAGTAGTTGAGGCGAATAGCATAGATGCCTTTAAAGAGAAGCCAGATAAGTACATGAGAGTGAAAGGAATAGAATGATATGCAGATAGGGTTAGATGAAGTCGGGTTGGAAGTGGCTCGTGTGGAGCATAAACACCAGCATAGACCAGTTGGGCCAAATGGCCTGTTTCTGTGCTGTAAATTCTATGTAGTAATTTTGAATTTTCTCTTCCATACTCCTATCCAATTACAAACATTGTTTAGATTCTTCTGTATTTCTTTGGTTCTTCATAAAACTTTACTGCCCCCCCCCCCCCCTTGTTTGGTAACAATTGTGAATTTCAGCAGCCTACATTGCTTACTGAGTCCAGGTCATTTATGTAGCTCGAAAATTAGGAGCACCAGGACTGATCCTTGGGCACTTCACTCAGTTCTAGATCTCAACTCCACTTGCCCCGAATCATTTCTTCCCAAGTGCTTCCCCAAAACAATTTGCATTTATATACTCCCTTTGACATTGTAAAACATCCCAAGGTGCTTCATAGAGGCAACAAAATGGATGCCAACCAGTAGCAAGAGAAGAGTGATCGAAGGGCAAGTTATGAGGAGGTTTTTGAAGGAGGACAGGGAGATAGCAAGGTGCAGGGGTTTAGGCAGAGAGTTTGGAGCCAAGGTAGCTGAAGGGTCTGCTGATAAAGAAGGGCCAGGGAGTTGGAAAAGAGGGCACATGCTTCCATGTGGAGCTAGAAAAGATTTCAGAAGCAGAGAGAGACAAAGGTATTGAGGGATTTTTAGATGTGGATGAAAATTTTTAATTTGGTGCGATGGGGTTGAGGATTGCCAATGAAGGTTAACAAGGACCAAGGTAATGGGGGTGCAGGACTTAGTGTGGGACAGTTTGTAGAGATGGCATTTTGGATAATTTTGAGTTTATGAAGGTGGTGCTTGGGAGGTCAATGAGGACAGAGTTGGAGAAGTCAAGTCTAGTCTATAAATGACAAAGTAATGGATGAGAAATTTAAGCAATAGTATGAATAGATAGGGATGGATGCGGGTGGTGTTACAGAGGAAGACTAGGTGATTGGTATCATATGGGATTGGAAATTCAGCTAGGGTAAAACAGGACACTATGGTTGTACACTGATTCATCCTGAGTTGGCAGTCAGGGAGGCAAATGGAATCGGGTGCTTAATTTTTGGCAGAAACCAAATAGATTGGCTTCAGTATTGCCATGAAGTTGGAGAAAGGTCTGGCTGATCCACAACTTTATGTCAGACAAGATGTTAGACCACACAGCAATTACTGAGGAGTTGAAGGTGGTTGTGTAAAGGTAGAACTGAGTGTCATCAGCATATATATGGAAACTGACCCCATGGCCATGATTTTAGCATGGCAGTGGGAACTTAGCAGGTGGGTAAATAATCATCAGGGCCACTGATTGTATAAATCAATTATGTTGAGATTTTTACTGTTGCTTTGAGAATTCCATGACTTTGTCCATTATTCTACGAAAACCATAAATCAGTGGCCTTTATATTATGTATTCCTTTACCTATGTATTTCATTTTTATCTTTTACTATTTTCAAAGCTGAGGATACACAGCAAGCTAAACTGCAAAATATATCCAGTTGAAGATAGGTATCTGGTATTTAGCGCACTGGTGGTGGTATTGGGCTTTGGTGGCACTTGGGGGAGGGGAACCTGAGGTTTGGAAGAACTGGAGAATGGAATGTAAATTGTGACACCTGAAATATGACAGGGCACTTACAGTAAGTTGGTGATGTATGCAGGACTTTTAGTATATTAGTGGCAGATCTCCTGTTGTGTTTCCCATGGTGAGTTAGAGAATATGCTGTTTTATAATACTGTTATCAACAAAGTGCGACAGGAAGTGTATAATGGACATTAGCCTTATTATAAGATATATAAACACTCAAATAATTGGAAACCCTTGGCTGCATTCTTGTGAGTCAGAAGGTCATGCGTTCAAGCCCCACTCCAGAGAGTTGAGCATGTAGTCCTGCCTGTGCCAGCTCTTTAAGTTCTATCCAATTTAGTCCCACACCCCAGCTTTTTCCCCCCATAACCCTGCCCCTCAGACTGAGCCCCTAACCAAAATGCACTCAGACTGAGCCCCTAACCAAAATGAACTCAGACTGAGCCCCTAACCTTAAAGGGACACTGAGCTATCAGAGAAAATATTAGAATCATAGAAAGGTTACAGCATGGAAGGAGGCCATTTGGCCCATCGAGTTCGTGCCGGCAATATTGCACTGCTGGAGGTGCCATTTTTTGGATGACATCAAATGTTTGCCATCAGTTGTATGTGAAAGATCTCATGGCATTATTCAAAGAAGAGCAGGGGAGTTCTCCAGGTGTCCTGGCCACTGTTTCTCTCTCAACCAACATCACAGATTATCTAGTCATCTATCTCATTGCCGTTTGTGGGACCTTGATGTGCGCAAATTGGTTGCTGGGTTTCCTACATTACAACAATGACTTATAACTCAAAAGTACTTCATTGACCCCTAAAGCACTTTAGACTATCCTGAGGATGTGAAAGATGTTATAAGATGCTGAAAGTTCATTCCTGTTTATATGTTTCTTATACTGAAAACATTTTTAAATCCAAGCTAATACGTCACTATCTAAAGCGGGTGTATTGATCCGCTCCCTCCACTCTCACTCACTGATTGCTCTTCCCTCTCCTTCACTCCGACCTCACTCTCACAGGCACTGAGCGCCAGCCATTTCTTCCGGGTCAGAGGTTCCTGCTCCGGCGTTGAGTTTCCCGGGTTAAAGGTTAGTTTCGGAGCGAATCTGCGTATTTGGAGAGAACCCGAGACGGTGAAAGCTGAGGAACGGACCGAGCAGCGCTGGGCCCAGGGCACGGCGATCGGCACCACATCGACACCCATGTCAGCGGACGCGGAGAACATGACGAAGGAGGCCGGCGCGGGCAATGCGGGGCCCGGCGAGGACGAGGAGCACTGGCTGTACGGAGGTAAGAGAGGTGCAGCATGCGGCCCAGGGCCCGGCCGATCACTGCCGGTGAACGAGGTGGTGAGGCAGGAAAGAGCGGCCGGGCCGGGCCGGGCCCGACATCTGAGGCGCGGCCCGACCTCGCCTGTCTCACAGCCCCTCCACAGCTTACCCGGCGTCACCAGACTCCAACCCGTGGGGCCGGGCAGCGGGGGCCTGACTGTCGGTCAATGTCTTTCCATTTGATCTCTTTAATCGATGATTATTTTGGTTTCAGATGAAAACGACCCAAATAAACAGGAGGAGGAAGCGCCTGTTGACAAGTGAGCGATTTAATTACATTTCTTAACATTTGGTCCAAGCAAATTTTTCCCCTTCAAGTATTTATCCAATTACATTTTCAAAGTTATCTGTTTCCTCCACCCTGTCAGGCAGTGCATTCCAGATCGCAACAACTCAATGCGTAAAAAAAAAATGTTTCCTCATCTCGCCTCTGGCTCTTCTGCTGATCACCTTAAATCTGTTGTCCTGTGGTTACCGACCCTTCTGCCAATGGAAACAGTTTCTCCTTATTTACTCTATCAAAACCGTTCATGATTTTGAACATTTCTATCATAAGAACAGGAGTAGGCCATTCAGCCCCTTGTGCCTGCTCCGCCATTTGATAAGATCATGGCTGATCTGTGATCTAACTCCATATACCTGCCTTTGGCCCATATCCCTTTATACCTTTGGTTGCTAAAAAGCTATTCTATCTCAGATTTAAATTTAGCAATTGAGCTAATATCAATTGCTGTTTGCGGAAGAGAGTTCCAAACTTCTACCACCCTTTGTGTGTGGAAATGTTTTCTAATCTCGCTCCTGAAAGGTCTGGCTCTAATTTTTAGACTGTGCCCCCTACTCCTAGAATCCCCAACCAGCAGAAATAGTTTCTCTCTATCCACCCTATCCGTTCCCCTTAATATCTTATAAACTTCGATCAGATCATCCCTTAACCTTCTAAACTCCAGAGAATACAACCCCAATTTGTGAATTCTCTCCTTGTAACTTAACCCTTGAAGTCCGGGTATCATTCCAGTAAACCTATGCTGCACTCCCTCCAAGGCCAATATGTCCTTCCGAAGGTGCGGTGCCCAGAACTGCTCACAGTACTCCAGGTGCGGTCTAACCAGGGTTTTGTATAGCTGCAGCATAACTTCTGCCCCCTTGTACTTTAGTCCTCTAGACATTGCTGCAGGAGTTCCTCAGGGCAGTGTCCTAGGCCCAACCATCTTCAACTGCTTCATCAATGACCTTCCCTCCATCTTAAGGCCAGAAATGGGGATGTTCGCTGATGACTGCACAGTGTTCAGTTCCATTCGCAACCCCTCAAATAATGAAGCAGTCCGAGCCCGCATGCAGCAAGACCTGGACAACATCCAGGCTTGGGCTCATAAGTGGCAAGTAACATTCGTGCCAGACAAGTGCCAGGCAATGACCATCTCCAACAAGAGAGAGTCTAACCACCTCCCCTTGACATTCAACGGCATTACCATCGCCGAATCCCCCACCATCAACATCCTGGGGGTCACCATTGACCAGAAACTTAACTGGACCAGCCATATAAATACTGTGGCTACGAGAGCAGGTCAGAGGCTGGGTATTCTGCGGCGAGTGACTCACCTCCTGACTCCCCAAAGCCTTTCCACCATCTACAAGGCACAAGTCAGGAGTGTGATGGAATACTCTCCACTTGCTTGGATAAGTGCAGCTCCAACAACACTCAAGAAGCTCGACACCATCCAAGATAAAGCAGCTCGCTTGATTGACACCCCATCCACCACCCTAAACATTCACTCCCTTCACCACCGGCGCACTGTGGCTGCAGTGTGTACCATCCACAGGATGCACTGCAGCAACTCGCCAAGGCTTCTTCGACAGCACCTCCCAAACCCGCGACCTCTACCACCTAGAAGGACAAGAGCAGCAGGCACATGGGAACAACACCACCTGCACGTTCCCCTCCAAGTCACACACCATCCCAACTTGGAAATATATCGCCGTTCCTTCATTGTCGCTGGGTCAAAATCCTGGAACTCTCTTCCTAACAGCACTGTGGGAGAACCGTCACCACACGGACTGCAGCGGTTCAAGAAGGCGGCTCACCACCACCTTCTCGAGGGCAATTAGGGATGGGCAATAAATGCTGGCCTCGCCAGCGACGCCCACACCCTGTGAATGAATAAAAAAAAAATAAAGGCCAGCATTCCATTAGCCTTATTGATTATTTTCTGCACCTGTTCATGACACTTCAATGATCTATGTACCTGAACCCCTAAGTCCCTTTGGACATCCACTGTTTTTAACTTTTTACCATTTAGAAAGTACCCTGTTCTATCCTTTTTTGATCCAAAGTGGATGACCTCACATTTACCTACATTGAATTCCATTTGCCACAGTTTTGCCCATTCACCTAACCTATCAAATCTCCTCTTAACCTTCTCTGTTTTAAGGAAAACAACCCAAGCTTCTCCAGTCTCTCCACATAACTGAAATTCCTCATCATTGGTACCATTCTAGTAAATCGCTTCTGCATTCTCTAAGGCCTTGACATCCTTCCTAAAGTGTGGTGCCCAGAGTTGAACACAATACTCTAGTTGAGGCCTAACCAGTGCTTTATAGTGGATAAAGGGGATCCTGTGGGTGTGGTGTACTTGGATTTCTAGAAGGCATTTAACAAGGTGCCACATCAAAGGCTACCACACAAAATAAGAGTGCATGGTGTAGGGGGTAACCTATTAGCATGGATAAAGGATTGGTTAGCTAACAGGAAACAGAGAGTAGGCATAAATGTGTCATTTTCAGGTTGGCAAGATGTAACAAGTGGAGTGCCACAGGGATCAGTGCTGGGGCCTCAACTACTTACAATCTATATCAATGACTTGGATGAAGGGACTGAATGTATGGTTGTTAAATTTGCTGATGACACAAAGGTAGGTAGGAAAGTAAGTTGTGAAGAGGACATAAGGAGTCTGCAAAGGTGTATAGATAGGTTAAGTGAGTGGGCAGAAATTTGGCAGATGGAGTATAGTGTGGGAAAATTGAACTTGTCCACTTTGGCAGGAGGAATAGAAAAGCAGTATATTATTTAAATGAAGAGAGATTGCAGAACTCTGAGGTACAGAGGGATTTGGGTGTCGTAGTACATGAATCACAAAAAGTTAGTATGCATGTAAAGCAAGTGATTAGGAAGGCAAATTGAATGTTGTCATTTATTGCAAGGGGAATGGAATTTTTTTAAAAGTAGAGATGTATTGCTACAGTTGTACAGTGCATTGGTGAGACCACATCTAGAATACTGTGTGTAGTTTTGGTCTCCTTTAAGAAAGGACATAATTGCTTTAGAGGCGGTTCAGAGAAGGTTCACTTGACTGATTCCTGGGATGAGGGGATTATCTTATTCGGATAGGTTGGTCCTGTATACATTGGAGTTTAGAAGAATGAGAGGTGATCTTATTGAAACGTATAAGATCCTGAGGGGACTTGAAGGGGTAGATGCTGAGGGGATGTTTCCCCTTGTGGGAGAGACTAGAACTAGGGGCCACATTTTAAAAATAAGGGGTCTCCCATTTAAGATGGAGATGAGGAGAAATTATTTCTCTGAGGGTTGTGAAACTGTGGAACTCCCTTCCCCAGAGAGTGGTGGAGGCAGGGTCATTGAATATTTTTAAGGCTGAATTCTGATTAACAAGTGAGTCAAAGGTTATAGTAGGTCGATGGGAAAGTAGGGTTGAGGTCACGATCAGATCAGCCATGATCTTATCAGATGGCAGAGCAGGCTCAAGGGGCCGAATGGCCTACTCCTCTTAATTCGTATGTTTATTAAGATTTAGCATAACGTTCTTGCTTTGGTACTCTATGCCTCTGTTAATAAAGCCAACAATCCTACGTGCTTTTTTTTAACAGCCTTCTCAACTTGTCCTGCCACCTTCAAAGATGTGTGTACTTACACCCCCCAGGTCTCTCTGTTCCTGCACTTCCTTTAAAATTGTACCATTTAGTTAATATTGCCTCTCTTCATTCTTCCTACCAAAATGTATCATTTCACACTTCACTGTGTTAAATTTAATCTGCCATATGTTTGCCCATTTCACCAGTCTGTCTATGCCCTCCTGAAGTCTGTTACTATCCTCCACATTGTTTACTATATTTCTGAGTTTCGTGTCATCTGCAAACTTGGAAATTATACCCAAGTCCAGGTCATTAATATATATCAAAAAGAACAGTGGTCCTAATACTGACCCCTGGGGAACACCACTGTATACTTCCTTCCAGTCTGAAAAACAACCATTCACCATTACTCTTTGCTTTCTGTCCCTTAGCCAATTTTGTATCCATGCTGCCACTGTCCCTTTTAATCCCATAGGCTTTAATTTTGCTAACAAGTCTATTATGTGGTACTTTATCAAGCGCCTTTTGTAAGTCCATATACACAACATCATCCGCACTACCCTCATGAACCCGCTCCATTATGTCATCAAAGGACTCAATCAAACTTCATCAAGCACAATTTTCCTCTAACAAGTCCGTGCTGACTTTCATTTATTAGCCCATACTTTTCCAAGTGCCAAATAATTTTGTCCTGGATTATTGTGTCTAAAAGTTTCCCCACCACCGACATTAGGCTGACTGGCTTTTAATTGGCAAGTTTATCCCTCCCCTTTTTTGAACAGGGGTGTAACATTTGCAATCTTCCAGTCCTCTGGCACTGCCCACATATCTAAGGAGGATTGGAAGATTGTGGCCAGAGCCTCCACAATTTCCACCCTTCCCTCAGGAACCTAGGATGCATGCCATCTGGAACAGGTGACTTTTCTACTGTGAGTACTGCCAACCTTTTAAGTACCTCCTCTTTATCTATTTTTATCCTCTCCTATATCGCTACTGCTACCTCCTTTATTGCTACGTTGGCAGCATCCTCTTTTTTTTTAATGAAGACCGATGCAAAGTATTCATTTATTACCTCAGTTGTACCCTCTGCCTCCACAGGAAGATCTCCTTTTTTGTCCCTAAACGGTCCCACGCTTACTTTGACTGCCCTTTTATTCTTTACATGTTTATAAAAGACTTTTGGGTTCCCTTTTATATTAGCCACTTATCTATTCTCGTACTCTTTGCCTCTCTTATTCCCTTTTTTAGCTTTCCTCTGTAATTTCTGTATTCAGCTTGGATTTCTACTATGTTATGAATCATAACATAAGCTTATTTATCATAAGCCTCCTTTTTTTGTTTCATTTTAATCTCAATATCTTTAGTCATCCAGGGAGCTCTAACTTTGGATGTCTTTCATTTCCCCTTCGTAAGAATGTGTCTACTCTGTACCCGAACCACCACCTCCTTGAAGGCCTCCCTTTGTTGAATTACTGTTTTGCCTATTAATTTTTGATTCCAATCCACCTGGGCAAGATCCCTTTTTAACTTGCTGAAATTAGCCCTCCTCAAATTAAGTATTTTTACGCTTGATTGTTCCTTGTCCTTTTCCATAACTAATCTAAACCTGATGATATTATGATCACTGTTCCCCAAATGCTCCCCCTTTTCATTTCCCAGAACTAGATCCAGCACTGCTTCCTTCCTTGTTGGGCTGGAAACACACTGATCAAGAAAGTTCTCAGGAATTTCTCCTCTTTGCCCTTTACACTGTTTCTATCCCAGCGTATATTGGGATAATTGAAGTCCCCCATTATCACTACTCTATAGCTCTTATGTAATTTTCCTCCTTTATCTCCTTCCCATTATTTGGTGGCCTATAGTATGCAGCCAGTAATGTAATAGCTCCTGTATTGTTCTTTTAATTCTAACCAAATGGATTCTGTCTTTGACCCCTCAACTCCATAATCCCTTTCTCGTGCCATAATAGTTCCTTTGATCAATTGATGGAGAGGATATGGGGTCGGAATCTCAGATTGGGGTCAAATAGGACGTCAAGATTGAGAACGGTCTGGTTCAGCCTCAGACATTGGCCAGGGAGAGGGATGGAGCCGGAGATGTCACGGCTAAGGAACAGAGTTTGTGTCAAGGACCGAAGACAATAACGTCAATTTTTCCAATATTTAATTGGAGGAAATTTCTTCTGATCCTAATCTGGATGATGGACAAGCAGCGTGACAAGTCAGAGGCAGTGGAGGGGTCGAGAGAGGTGATAGTGAGTTAAAGATGAAACCTGATGTGTTTCCTGATGATGTCACCGAGAAACAGCATGTAGATGAGAAATAAGAGGGGGCCAAGGATAGATACTTGGAGGACTCCAGAGGTAACAGTGACATCCGGATTGATCCCATTACGTTGCTTTAATGTCTGATGTCCCATGGAGCAGTTATCACTATGGGTAAGCTACTCATATCTGCAATACTCTTAAAAACACTTCCAAATGCTTTTCAAAAAAAAAGGGGGAGCATGTATGCATACATAGCCAACAAAAAGACCATCATTTATGTTTATTATCTGAGAGTAAGTCACATTTGCATCAAGTAGGTAGTCATTATCTGTACAGTGCTACATAAACAGGGTAAAAAGGATGCAATAACGTCGTGTTAGATGCTTGGATGGATGTTCTGTAAGGCAGGTCAAAGGTTTGAGCAATTCAACACCGTCTTGACCGAAGCCAAAGGAGGCAGTGATTGGTTATCCCTGATGGCACTGGGTAATTTCACAAGTATAAAAAGTTATGGTGCCCCTGGAGGTGGGGAAGGAGGATCGAGCTAGTTTATAGGACAGCAGTGAAGAAACAGGTTCCCTGGAGATCCTCAACTTGTTTTTTCCCCGCCCCCAGACCCGACCCTCAACAGAGGTTTGAGGTACCGTGGTCTTTTCTGCTGCCTGTGCAGCGCATATTCTTAAATGTTAAAGCAGTTCAGCTTGGACCACTATCATCTTTGCCAATTCTTCAGTAATTTCTGCCCATTTCCTCTCTATCTCTTACGAAGATGTTTTAATGACCTGGATTTTGATATTGCATCGGGGTGGGGTGGGGGGGTGGGGAAAGAAAGGTCATGATGTCAAAATTTGAAGATTGCTTAACAATAGGGAGCATGGTTAAGCAGAAGACCATGCAACTTCAGAATGATATAGACAGGTTAGTAGATTGGTTAGATACATGTCAGGTGAATTTTAATGCAGAAAAATGTGAGGTGATCCATTTTGGGTGGAAGAATGAAGAACTATATAGTAAATGGTAAAACTTTAAAAGGAATAAAATAGAGACTCTCAGAGCTTAGATACACAAATCTTTAGAAGTGGGATGGCAAGTTAATAAATGGGAACCTTGGTTTTATTAGTAGGGGCTTAGAAGCAAAGACGTAATTTTAAACCTATGCAAATCATGAATTATGTCACAGTTGAAATATTGTCTCCAGTTTTGGATACCCTTTGGGAACAATGTGAAGACCATTGAGAGAGTACAGAAATTACTTTATGATACCAGAATGTGAAGTCTTATTTATAAGAAACGACCAAAGAAATTGGGGCTTTTTGACTAGAACAGAGAAGGTTAAGAAGCATTCTAATTGGCATATTCAAAATTGAATGGTTTTGATGAGGTAAATAGACACAAACTATTTCCACTGGTCAGAGAGTTAGTAATTAGAGGGCATAAATTGAAGATCATCACCAAAAGGAGAGTTTCAGAAAAAAATATATTCTCAGCAGGTTCTTAGGACATGGAATGTGTTGGAAGTTAAATGGGAAGTGGATAAATATTTTTTAAAATAATTACAAGGTTATGAGGAAAGGGCTGGGAAATAGGATTAAGTGGATAACTGCTTCAGTGAGCTAGTGTAGGTGCGGTGGGTTCAATGGCCTTTATCTGTTTTGTAAAGTTCTATGTTTCTAAAAAAAAATCACCAGTAGCCTCAAACGTGGGCAGTGAGTCAGTTACTTGACAAGTCCTTTTAGGGAGGAAAAGTTTGTCAAATCCATTTTTCTGGAAAAGAGCGAAAGTGCCTGGTTGCAAAACAGAGTCCAGAGCTTCCATCTTTCTTTGAATAGAGTTCATCCTCAATATACAAAGTTGCCTCCTGCGAGCCCCTTGATTCTCTCTCTTATGTGAAGTGTTTAGAGTTTCCTATTTGTGTATGTTTTTTGCTTTGTCGTATTTAGTTTATTTTTGGTCTACATTTCTCTCCCTCCCCCTGTCCACCCAACACATTTTCTATCCTAATTACACCTTTCCTGAGGTTATTGGTTCCATCGGCCCCAGCAATCTTTTGTACCTTACAGATGTATGAACCTAGACAGTGAGTGTCAGCAGGGTATTTGACGATGGAAAACATTGCAAGTCTCACTTCTCTTCATCTGGTGTCCCGCACAGATGCAGTTTCCAGCAGGGAAAACGAAGTACCAATTTGGAACCTTTGCTGATTTCTTCTCCCCCTCACCACCCTAGTCTATGGTATGACCAACTCAGCTGAGACTAGCTAACCTAGCACAGAATGGGGAACGAACCTGGGACTTTCTGGCTTGTTTTGTTTATTTCAGTATCCCAGAGTATATGGGCTAAGCACTCGGCTATTAAGAGAGTGTACTGCATTGCAGCAGCCTCCTTCAAAATATCACCTGCTTTACAAGATAAAATCTATATATAGTAGGGGGCTGGGTGAAGAGTATATGCATATGCTGTGTGTGTCAACAAATTTCAAAAGCCAGCACCTTCCCCTCAAATTGAATACAATGTAAAGAAAGAACTTGCCTTTTATATATTGTATCCTATCGTGCCCACATGAAGTCCCAAAGTGCTTCTTCACATCAGCGAATTACTTTTGAAGTGCATTAGCTATTGCTATGTGGGCAAAGGGTGCAACGGGATCCCAAAAGCCAGCGGATGAAATGAATAACTAGTTAATCTGTTTTTAGAGGTGGTGTTGTTGAAGGAGGATCGTTGGCCAGACACTTCTTCATATAATGCCATAAGATCTTTTATGTCCACTTGAACAGGCAGATGGGGTCTTTGTTTAATGTCTCATTTGAAAGACACACCTCCCACAAAACAGCACTCAGTGCTGCATTGAAGCGTCAGCCTAAATAAATCATGTGTTAAAGTTTGAAAATGGGTCTTGAATGCACGACCGCCTGACTCAGTTGAGTGTTATTAACTGAGACAAGCTGATGTGTTCATTTGTAACGTGTGCTCCCTCAAAAAAAACGAGGAAGGCCTTTCCAAACGTACGTAATCGGACATTTTCAATTCAGAAGTATTTTACCAAGTTTCAATCTGATTTGTACCAAAAGTGTTACATTCTGAAACAAGTTACCTATGTGTGCTATTTTTATGTTTGAAAATTTGTATCTCTTCCTATCTGCTTTTCTGTCTTGGTTTAGTTTTGAAGACTGCTCTTTCATGTGAAATGTATCTTGAGATACTAATAGTTTATCTTTCTCTTTTTAGTGCTGATGCACCTCCTCCAGCTGTTGCTGTAGAAGAAACTAGGGGTAATGGAGTAATGAGAATGGTAAAGTTTTCAGTTGACTTTTCTTTTTGAGGTTAAGACCATCAAAGTGGATAGTATAAATGGGTTCAAGAAACAATTGAGTGTCTTTGGAGAAAGAAAAGATAGAAGTATGTGGCAGACTGGTGGGGTGTTTATTTTAAAATAGAATGGGTTTGGGTAGGCCTGAAGACCCTTTCCTATTCTTAAAAGTTCTTACATTCTTAAGCCATGCAATCTCTAGAAGAGAGGCCAGGGTAGATGGTGTGTTTCAGGCCACTGCTATTCCTCCTCTTAGCTGACTGCTGTGAGGGACAGAACATTCCAACGGGGATCACTTTGCCCAGTTTTTTCCCCTTCATTCAGTTCCTCCCAGTACAACATGGCAATGATGAGTGTCATCATTGAAAATTGTAGATGAAAACCTAAAATTACAAAGTGATATTGATAGATTAGGTGAATGAGCAAAACTGTGGCAAATGGAATTCAATGTAGACAAATGTGAGGTCATCCACTTTGGATCAAAAAAGAATAGAACAGGGTACTTTCTAAATGGTAAAAAGTTAAAAACAGTGGATGTCCAAAGGGACTTAGAGGTTCAGATACATAGATCATTGAAGTGTCATGAACAGGTGCAGAAAATAATCAAGAATGCTAATGGAATGCTGGCCTTTATATCTAGAGGACTAGAGTACAAGGGGGCAGAAGTTATGCTGCAGCTATACAAAACCCTGGTTAGACCGCACCTGGAGTACTGTGAGCAGTTCTGGGCACCGCAACTTCGGAAGGACATATTGGCCTTGGAGGCAGTGCAGCGTCGGTTTACTAGAATGATAACTGGACTTCAAGGGTTAAGTTACGAGGAGAGATTACACAAATTGGGGTTGTATTCTCTAGAGCTTCGAAGGTTATGGGGTGATCTGATCGAAGTTTATAAGATATTAAGGGGAACAGATAGGGTGGATAGAGAGAAACTATTTCCGCTGGTTGGGGATTTTAGGAGTAGGGGGCAGAGTCTAAAAATTAGAGCCAGACCTTTCAGGAGTGAGATTAGAAAACATTTCTACACACAAAGGGTGGTAGAAGTTTGGAACTCTCTTCCGCAAACGGCAATTGATACTAGCTCAATTGCTAAATTTAAATCTGAGATAGATAGCTTTTTGGCAACCAAAGGTATTAAGGTATATGGAGTTAGATCACAGATCAGCCATGAAGTTATCAAATGGCAGAGCAGGCACGAGGGGCTGAATGGCCTACTCCTGTTCCTATGTTCCTTTGTTCATATTTTCTGGATTTTTTGGCCATATTTTCATGGACAGGATTGAGATGTGAGTTATTTTAACGTTTTTAAGTTAAATCTGGCTTTAAAGGGTTAACTTCACAGGTCAGCAGAGTTGGCATGTTAGTTAGATTTCAGGTGGGGTGTCCGAAATGGCATCTTGGAGACAATAAGGGATAATTTGACAGTCCAGCAACCGTGCTAGGAGTTAGTTTGAGACTGCTGAAACTCATGCAGAATTCCTATAACAGAAACGAGAGGAGACATTCATTCCATCAGTTTCTGCTGAATTTTAGCCTTAAGATTCTAAAGGTGAAAGGCAATATTGTATTGCCAGATTCTAGGACTGGATTTTCAGACTAAAGACTAAAATAAGTTTTGATTTTTTTTGTGCTTTTTTAAAAAAAAATTAATTTGTCTTCAATCTGTGTATAGTACTGCATCTTATCCATACTAGCTAGTTTAATGTGAAATGAGTTATTAATTTTGTTAGGGAAACAAGAATATTAATGGTTGACCAGTGAAATATCCTGATTGTGTTTATTTTGTAGTTTATTAAAAATGAAACAGAAAGGAAATTGTGTAGTAAAAGAATCTTCATTGTTCAGTTACATGTGTAAGATAGTTGGCAATAGCTTGGGGAACTCTTATTGTTGTCCTCTGTATTCTTCAGTATTGTGCAAGTGGATCTGTAGAATTGCTACAGTTGCCCAGTAAACATTGGGTGGCTGATGTTTTGAAACTGAAAAACAGCAAAAAGGAGAGCATTGCACTTTGTATATTTTGGTGATGTATGTGTTTTCTACTTTCAACGTATGTTTGCAATAGGGAAGGGGATTGAAAATACTATGTTTGACATTCAGCCTAGTTCTAAAAGCAATTGTTTACTCTGTTTTTAGAATCCAGCAGCCGATGGGGAGGATGAAAGTGACAGCGATAGTGACGATGATGATGATGATGTTCAAGTCACCATTGGTGACATTAAAACTGGAGCACCACAGTACACGTAAGTTCCTATGTTTCTTCCTGTATATTTGTAAATGTTGCACTGTTCCTTGAGATGAGTAATACAGTTTTAGTTTACATTGGGTGACCGTGCCAGTATCTGTATTGTTTACAATTGCATTACTGTGATGAGGAACTTAAAGTGCAGCTTCTAAAAACTTACTTGTAAAACGAGGATATTTCTGCTTCACATGCTCTTACCCTTCAGGGTTTTCAACAACAACAACTTGCATTTATATAGTGCCTTTAACGTAATAAAACGTCCCAAGGCATTTCACGGGTGCGTTTTCAAACAAAATTTGACACCGAGCCACATAAGGAGATATTAGGACAGGTGACCAAAAGGTTGGTCAAAGAGAGAGGTTTTAAGGAGCGTCTTAAAGAAGTAGAGAGGTTTAGGAGGAAATTCCAGAGCTGAAGGCACGGCCGACAGTGGTGGAGCGATTTAAAATGGGGGATGTGCAAGAGGCCAGAATTGGAGGAGCGCAGAGATCTCGGAGGGTTGTTGGGCTGGAGGAGGAGGTTAAAGAAATAGGGATGGGTAAGGCAGTGGAGCGATTTGAAAACAAGGATGAGAATTTTAAAATCAGACCTGGAGCCCAGGTCAGCGAGCACAGGAGTGTTGGGTGAACGGGACTTGGTGCGAGTTAGGATAAGGGCAGTAGAATTTTGGATGAGCTCAAATTTACGGAGGGTGGAAGATGGGAGGCCGGCCAGGAGAGCATTGGAATAGTCAAGTCTCGAGGTAGCATAGGCATAAATGAGGGTTTCAGCAGCAGGTAAGCTGAGGCAGGGACAGAGACGGGCGATGTTAAGGAGGTGGAAGTAAGTTTAAGTTATGAATGGTCATGGGAATATTTGTTCCAGGGATGTGGGCGACACTGGCAAGGCCTCATTTCTTGTCCATCCCTAGTTGCCCTGAGAAGGCGGTGGGAGTGGGCTTTCTTCTTGAACTGCGGCAATCCCACAATGGTGCTGAGTAGGAAATTCTAGATATCGACCCAACCACAACGAAGGAACTGCGCTTTTTTTTCCAAGTCGGGATGGTGTGTGACGTGGAGGTGATATTTGAGATGATGGTGTTCCCACGACATTGCTGCTGTTGTCCTTTTCAGCGGCAGAGGTCGCAAGAGAGGGAGGAGCTGTCTTAAGTAACTTTGGTGAGTTGCTGCAGTACATCCTGTAGATCGGACATACTGCAGCCACAGTGCACATCCGTTGGTGGATATTGAGTCCATTGCTAGGAGCACCTATCTCAGCAAACTGTTCTCTCCTGGATGGTGTTGATCTTCTGCACCCATCCAGACGAAAGGTGACTATTCCATCACACTCATGACTTGAATCTTGTCGATGATGGATATGTTTTGAAGGGTCAGGTCATAGAGTACACAGCCTCTGCCTTGCTCTTGTTATCATGGTGTTGATATAACTTGTCTAGTTAAGCTTAAGTGGTGACCTCCAAGATGTTGGTGGGGGTACTTGGCAATGATGAATGTCATGGGGAGGTGGCTGGGCTTTCTCTCATTCAAGATGTCATTACCTGGCACTTGTGTGGAGTGAGTGTTACCTGCCACTTGTCAGCCCAAGTCTGGATGTTATCCAAATCCTGCTATGGGCTGCTTCATTATTGGAGGGTTGTGAATGTAGCTGAACAGTACAATTGCATTGAACAGCCCCACTCCCAACTTTATGTCTAAATTAGAATTCGTGATTACATTGATACACAAAATGGTGGTCAAATTGTGTCTTATGCCAAACTTCAAATTAAGATTGTACAACTGATAGCAACTTTTCAGATCAGCTTTGTCATTTAGGCTCATGTCCAGAAGGAACTGACAAAATCTTTTTCATTTCATTTAGTAAGCCAATGTTCAAACATAGAGTGGCTTATTCTACAAATAAGTACTTAGTGCTATGCTGCAAGGCTATCACAGCTGGTGTTTACATGGAAACAAGCTCAGGAAGGCTGCAAATAAGTGTGTGTGTGACTTACAATGCAAACTTTATATTGAAACTCATAAACAGGAACTTTTAATGTCAAATGTGAAACTAAATATTTGCTTTCACAAAATTCAAGTGAAGAATATTAAATTAGCATTGCATCTTGTGATCATAAATAATCTCTGGTACAATGAAATTTAGACCTTTTTATGTCCTAAATTGAACAATGTTTTCTGTCCAATAGCTATGGAGTAACACCTGTAAATCTCAATATCAAATCCTCAGGAAGACTTTATGGATCTGGTAAGAAATGTTATCTATTATTTTCTCTGAACTACTTGCCAATTGCAGCCAAGAGAGTGAGTGACTTCATAAGCTAGGTGCTAAGCATTGCTCGAGAGTGGCTTGGCAAAGACCCTCATTCTTTCCTCTCCTCTACCACCATGTGGAGAAGTATATAGCCTCACCTGGCCCATTCTCACAACAGTGATTGCTTATGAAGAAATCTGGAGCATGGAGAAATCAACGCTACATCCCACATTCTGACTCTGGGAATTTTATATTTAAGCAGAGTACTTTAGCTGTTGAACTGGTATATCCTGATGTAAAGGAGTTTCTTTTATTGATCTTATTAGCATTGCAGAGTGGCATTTGTAAAACGTACAGTTTATATAGACCCTTTAGCATAATTACTAAGTATTTTGGAAACATTGAGGTCAAAATAACCAGCAACAGAAAACCAATATATTAAAGGGGGAGAATACCTTCAACAAAAAGTTCTGTCCTGTCATCTAAAGTTTTGGGGAAAGAAAACCTCCTGCATGATGGGAATTTATTTTAATATATGGGAGTCTATAACAAGGGGGCATAGATTTAAGGTGAGAGGGGAGAGATACAAAAGGGTCCAGAGGGGCAATTTTTTCACTCAAAGGGTGGTGAGTGTCTGGAACGAGCTGCCAGAGGCAGTAGTAGAGGCGGGTACAATTTTGTCTTTTAAAAAGCATTTGGACAGTTACATGGGTAAGATGGGTATGGAGGGATATGGGCCAAGTGCAGGAAATTGGGACTAGCTTAGTGGTATAAACTGGGCGACATGGACATGTTGGGCCGAAGGGCCTGTTTCCATGTTGTAACTTCTATGATATTTTCCTTTCCCTGGTTCACAACTGCCATTTCAGGTCTCCAGCAAGGAGCCCTCAACTGACATCTCTTTCAGCATCTGATAGTGAATTGCTCCATGGAGAGTAAGGTGTCTTGGTATTCATTTTGGTTCTGAATGCCAGTTGGGAGGCACCTGAGCTGGGAAACTTCATTACTGGCTGAGTCTCATGTTTGCTTGGAAATTTGGAATGAGGGGTTCCCTATATTACCTTCATAATCACCTGATTGTAAGTAATTTTAGTTTAAACTGTATGAGCATGTTTAGCTGCAAATACTTGGTGACATGAATGAAGTGGGTGTAGACAGAAACTTTTTCCTCCTTTTTCCACTTTTGTTAACAACACAGACATTGAATGTGTGTTTCTTTCAGCAATTATCTTATTTGCAATGTGATATTTTTGTATGAGTCACTCTGGAGACAGTTTTCAGACAGTCATGCATCAGTTCTAAAATTTAGAAATCCTTCAGTACATACCTAATTTTTATATAAACTCATTCCTGGCATTTTTCCCACTTTAACAATATATTCTGAATTCATCCATAAATGCACATTTTCAGCACTAGTTTAAATTCTAGGTTGCAACCGTAGTCTTGTCTGAACCATTAAAAATCACTGGTTAGGCCTCATCTGAAGTTTTGTATCCAATTCTGGGTGCCTCACTTTTTAGAAAGGATGTCAAGAGGTGCAGAGGAGATTTACTAGAATGGTACCTGGGGATGAAAGACTTCAGTTATGTGGAGAGATTAGAGAAGTTGGGATTGTTTTTTTTTGAGTAGAGAAGGGTAAGGGGAGATTGAATAGTGGTGGTCAAAATTTTGAGGGGTTTTGATAGAGGACACAGGGAGAAACTGTTCCACTGCCAGGAGAGTCAGTAACCAGAGGACACAGATTTAAGGTAATTGGCAAAGGACCAGAGGGGAGGGGAGAGGAGGAGGATTTTTTTAATGCAGTGAGTTGTTATGATATGGAATGCACTGCCTGAAAGGGTGGTGGAAGCAGATTCAATAGTAACTTTCAAAAGGGAATTGGATAAATACTTGAAAAGGAAAAATTTGCAGGGCAATGGGGAAAGAGCAGGGGAGTGGGACTAATTGAATAGTTTTTTCAAAGAGCCAGCACAGGCACGATGACCTCCTTCCGTGCTGCATGATTCTATGATTGTCATTGTTCAACCTGTGTAGAAGATTAATTTTGTGCATTATTCAAATTGGCTCACTCTTACTGTGGTATCACAATGATGGAATATCACTGTAAATATTGCATAGGGTCAGTTCTTCATCCTGAGATTAGCTTTTTGAATTGTACAACTCAGAAACCAGTACTTAGTGTGAGGTGAGCAGGTACTATATTCACTGGCCTTTTCCAGCACTCTGTTACACTATACCACAAATTACAGTGGTGGAATTTATCAAATGATGGCAAGTACCTTCAAGCCTTATGTACCTATCAGTCAATTCACATATGATACACTGCTTCTGCCATTGTTAGTGTGCTGACCTATTCTTTAAAAAAAGAGCAAATTAATGCTTTGGAAGATGGTTTTTGTTTTAAAACCACAGTAGTTAGGGGGTTTAAGACTATACAATCTTAATTTACTAATATTCATAAGCTCCTTGAGCATTTTGTAGTTAATATCAAAATCACTTAATGGATAGTGAGTTACAAGTCAACAAATTAGCTATTATTTGAATTAATTATTTTTTATTTGTTTTGTCTTTGCATCCATAATGCTGAATGAGAACTGCAACTGATCTGGAATTAGGTGGCCGATGAAGAAATGTTATATGGCTAGTTTGAAATGTTTTAGTATTTTGCTATGGTAATAGAAATGTATTGTTACTTATGTCAATCTTTGAACTTTTATTTCCTAGGAACAAAAGCTGGAAAGGGGGTTGATCTCGATGCCCCTGGTGACATCAATGGAATCCCAACATTAGAAATAGACTTGGATTCTTTTGAAGATAAACCTTGGAGAAAACCAGGTGTAGTATTTTCTGTCACCAGTTGAATATTCAAATTTATGCATTAATTAAAAAGCTGTTTTAGTGTTTTTGTCATCTAATTCTTGATTTTATTTGTTTGTATTGTCTCAAATAATTGTCATGCTCTTTGTAAGAAATTGCAGAAAATGAGTGGTTATGTTCTTAATATAGTGGCCTATTATGTTCATGCAGCTCACAAAATCTGTGTATATGGGAGAAAAACAATTGGCATTACATAATTATTGTAATTATACTGCTGTTCGCTCATGCTGCTGTTTTCCCCTCCATTTAAGGTGCTGACCTTTCTGATTACTTCAATTATGGGTTCAATGAGGAGACCTGGAAAGCCTACTGTGAGAAACAGAAGCGACTGAGAATGGGCCTTGAACCCCTTCCTCTTACCTCAACTACAAACAGAATTACAGTTAGTATTCACTGAAATGTTAGAATTGCAATCTACAATATGAATGATCAGTGCACATCACAAAACTATTAAAATGCAGATCACCGTGCATTCGAAAAAATCGTAACAGACTATCCCCCTCCCCCGAGCCCACACTCAAACCTGCGGTGTTATTATAAAATCTTAGTAAGAAAGGACTACGTTTTGATTTTTACTGCCAGTAAAATGAAGATGTGAGAGGAGTAGGACCACGCAGAAACTCTCCTGATCAATGGGAGTTACATACGAAGATGAGAACAGAAATAGACCGTTCAGCCCCTCAAGCCTGTTCCACCATTCAATTTGATCATGGCTGATTTGTACCCCAACTCCATTTGTCCATCTTTGCTCCATATTTCTTGATACATTTACCTAACAAAGATCTCAGAATGGAAATTTAAATTGACCCGGCATCCACAGCCTTTTGAAGGAGAGAGTTCCAATTTTCTGCTACCCTTTACGTGGAAAAAGTGCTTCCTGATTTCACCCCTAAATGGCCTAGCTCTAATTTTAAGATTATGCCTCCCTGTTCTGGATTCACCCACCAGAGGAAATAGTTTCTCTGTATCTACGTGATCGAATGTCTTCATCATATTAAACACCTAAATTAGATCAACCCTTCAACCAACTACCTCAAGGAAATATAAACCAAGTTTATGCAACCAGTCCTCATCATTTAACCATTTAAGCCCTATTTTCATTCTGATGAATCAGCGCTTGTATGCCTTCCAAGGCCAATATATCTTTCCTCAGGTTCAGTACCCAAAACAGAGTGCACTTCTCCAAGGGCTCTGACCAACTGAAGCATCGATTCCTCACTTTCTTTTGTATTCCAACCCCGTTGAGATAGCGGTTGACATTTGATTCGTTTTTGTACTTGAGCACTAGATTGTAATGATTTGTGTACATGAACACCTAAATCCCTTTATTCCTCCATAGCTCATTGTCTCTCACCATTAAGAAAATATTCTGATTTGTCTTTCTCAGATCCAAAGTAGAAGACCTCTCCCTGCGTCACATTGAACTCCATCTGCCAAACTTTTGCCCACTCACTTAGTCTGTGTATGCCCCTTTGTAACTTCCCATCCACACAACTTACTATACCTCCTAACCTCGTGTCATCTGCAATCTTGAATATACAGCTCTCTATTCCTTCATCCAAATCATTAATATATATGGTGCAAAAGCAGAGGCTTTACTACAGATCCCTGGGGAACACCACTTGTCATATCCCGCCAAAACATTCCCTTTATCCCTATTACGACATCCTATGTGATTGTGACCGTGGTAATCTATTCCTTCTCAACCTGTCTGCAGTCTTTGACACAGATGACCACGCCATCCTCCTCTTACGCCTCTCCTCCATCATCCAGCTGTGTGGGACTGTGCTCGCTTGGTTCCACTCTTATCTATCCACTCGTAGCCAGAGAATCATCTGCAATGGCTTCTCTTCCCGCACTGTTACCTCTGGAGTCCCCCAAGGATCTATCCTTGGCTCCCTCATATTTCTCATATTACTTGCTGCCTCTTGGCAACATCATCCGAAAACACGTGTACGTCTACGACACCCAGCTCTACCTCACTGCCACCTCTTTCGACTCCTCTACTGTCTTGTTTGTCACACTGCTTGACCGACGTCCGGTACTGGATGAGCAAAAATTTCCTCCAACTAAATATTGGGAAGACCAAAGCCAATGTCTTCGCTTCCCACCACAAACTCCGTACCCTAGTCACCGACTCCATCCCCCTCCCTGGCCACTGCCTGAGGCTGAACCAGACCGTTCGCAGCCTTGGCGACCTATTTGACCCTGAGATGAGCTTTCGACCACGTATCCACTCCATCACCATGACCACCTACTTCCACCTCTGTAACGTCGCCAATCTCCGCCCCTGCCTCAGCTTATCTGAAACCCTCATCCATGCCTTTGTTACCTCGAGACTCAACTATTCCAATGCTCTCCTGGCCGGTCTTCCATCTTTCACCCTCTGTAAATTTGAGCTCATCCAAAACTTTGCTGCCTGTAATCCTAACTCGCACCATGTCCCGTTCACCCATCACCCCTGTACTCGCTACATTGGCTCCTGGTCCGGAAACGCCTCTATTTTAAAATTCTCATCCTTGTTTTCAAATCCCTCCATGGCCTCGTCCCTCCCTATCTCTGTAACCTCCTCCAGCCCTACAACCCTCCGCGATCTCTGTGCTCCTCCAGTTCTTGGCTCTTGTGCATCCCCGACATTAATCGCTCCACCATTGGCAGCTATGCCTTTAGCTGCCCAGGCCCTAAGCTCTGGAATTCCCTCCCTAAACCTCTCTGCCTCTGTACCTCTCTCTCCTTTAAGATGCTCCTTAAAACCTACCTCTTTGACCACCTGTCCTAATATCTCCTTATGTGGCTTGGTGTCAAATTTTGTTTGATAATCGCTCCTGTGAAGCACCTTGGGACATTTTACACGTTAACGGTGCTATATTAATGCAAGTTGTCGTGTACTCTCTGTCTCCTACCACCCAATCAATTACCAATGCATAACACTAGGTTAATTTGAATTCCGTGCATTTTAATTTTATGCTAATAATCTTTTGTGTAGAACCTTATCAAATATATTCTGGACGTTCATATCAACAACATCCAAAGACACTCCCCTATCCACCATGCTAGTGACCTCCTCAAAAAATTAGCTAGGTTGGTTAGACATGACCTACCCATCACAAATCCATGCTGAGTCTCTTTGATTAGCTGATACATGTCCAAGTGCTGATGATAGATTCCACTAACTTCAGTGATTCATTTTGGTAGGAAGAATGAGGAGAGGCAATATAAACTACATGGTATGATTTAAAGGGGCTGCAGGAACAGAGTGACCTGGGGGTTTACATACACAAATCTTTGAAGTTGTCAGGACAAGTTGATACGCCTGTTAAAAAGGCGTATGGGATTCTTGGCCTTATAAATAGTTATAGAATATAAAAGCAAGGAAGTTATGCTAAGACTTTATAAAACACTGGTTAGGCCCCAGCTGTAGTATTGTGGCCAATTCTGGGCACCACATTTTAGGAAGGATGTCAAGGCCTTGGAGAGGGTGCAGAGGAGATTTACTAGAATGGTACCAGGCTAGCAGGACTTCAGTTACGTGGAGCGACTGGAGAAGCTGGGATTATTCTCCCTTAGTACAGAGAAGGTTAAGTGGAGATTTGATGGAGGTGTTCAAAATCATGAAGGGCTTTGATAGAGTAAATAAGGAGAAACTGTTTCCAGTGACACACAGGTCAGTAACCAGAGGACACAGATTTAAGATAATTAGCAAAAGAACCAGAGGCAACATGAGGGGGAAAAAAATTACGCAGCGAGTTGTTATGATATGGAATGCACTGCCTGAAAGGGTGACGGAAGCAGATTTAATGGTCCCTTTCAAAAGGGAAGGGGAAAAATTTATAGGACTACAGGGAAAGAGCTGGGGAGTGGGACTAATTGGATAGCTCTTTCAAAGAGCCGGCACAAGCAAGATGGACTGAATGACCTCCTTCTGTGCTGCATCATTCTATGATTCTATGAACTTATCCATAACTTGTGTTAAACTGACAGGTAATTACTGGTTTCTAAATCCTTCCCTTCTTAAATAATGGAGTGACATTTGCAATTTTCCAATTCAAAGGCACAATTTCTGAATTTAGAAATCGTTGGAATATTATGATTAACCGATCTACAGATTCCTCACAATCTCTTTTAATACTCTGAGGTGGAAACCATCAGGTCCTGGAGATTTGTTTATCTTAAGTCCTATTATTTTCTCCATTAACTTTTTTTATTTGTGTTAAATCCACTGAGTTCCTCCCCTTGACTTATCTTTAGCTTCCCTTGTAGTGGTGGCATTTTATCCTCTTACTCCACTGTGAAAACAGATACAAAGTACTCATTGAAAATGTCTGCCATTTCCTTATTGTCCTTTGAGTTTTGATTGCATCTGTCTTTAATGGGCCCACATTCTCCTTTATCACTATCTTTCTCAATATATTTATAATTCCTTTTGCTGTTGGTATGATATCATGCAAGTTTCTTTCATTGCCAGTCATTGGACTGTACTTTTATTGTTTTAAGTGTATTAGATTGATTGCGTATGACAGAGAACAAGGAAGAGAAAGGTGGAGGTAAAGAGATAGGAAAGAAACAAACCAGACCTATATTACAAAACATAACTGATGTTTTGCAAGATGTTCTCTTTTTTTAAAATGTTTTTTTTCCATATGATACACCAGAAATTTAAAATTTCTAAGTGTAGAAATCAGTGAGCAGGGAGTTTAATTTACGATCTATACTTGGTGCCTTTCAGTAAATATTGTAATGCTTTTTGTTGTCTCGTGATTTTTACATGTATCATTTCTTGTAAATGTACAGTTTAGAATATTATGAGCAGAGGGAACAGATAGAAAACTCTGTCCTTAGTAATTTGGTCTTTATATAGCATATAGTGGGCAAATCATGTTAGCACCTGCAATAAGCAGTGGGGACTGTCCTTGAAATTTTGCACTGTTATTGAAATTTTGCATTTTTCAGGTACAGCAGGGTAGAACTGGAAATCCTGAGAAAGAGCCAGAGATACCACCCCCTAAGATGGATTTCCCTTCTCCTCCAAATCGTTTCAGGGCAGGACCTCCGCCCAACAGGTCAGAACCTAGGCAAAGGCAGGTCCAGTGGAAATTTTGCATTTTCTTCTTGTAGTTATTGTTTAGTGTTTTGATAAAGCATAATAGATATGTTACATTTTTTGCGCTATGACCACTTGAAATGTGTTTCCAAACTTGAGTTGTGTCTAGAGAAAACATTTTGGGCTATGAGCATGAACGAGGGTGAAATACTGGTGGTTGAGGTTGAGAGCTACTGTATTTGAGGTGGTGAATTAAGAGAATCTCACAAGAAGCTTATTGATGTAACATTAAAATATACTGTGTTGGGGTAAATAAATTTCTTTCAACTTTTGTGTATGTGCTTGAAGCTGTATATATAAGAATAAATAAGCTTACTGACTACACTGCTCAGAAAGCAGCAGTTTATCCATTTGATTGGTAATGGTGTGCATGGCAAGATGGGGGACCCTGAGCAGAGGAAATAAGATAAAATTTGAGGTGTTTTTCTCAAACATATTTAAGTTAATTTTACTTTTTTATTTGACAGCATCTTTCCAGCATTTCATACCACATATATGTAGTAGGTACAGCACAAGATGAGGGTTTTTGGCCCATTGTGCCTCTTTGAAAGAGCTATCCAGTTAGTCCCATTCCCCTGCTCTTTCCCCATAGCCCTGTAAATTTTTTCCCTTCAAGTATTTATCGAATTCCCTTTTGAAAGTTACTATTGAATCTCTCCCACCACCCTTTCAGTCAGTGCATTCCAGATCATTACAACTCATTGCGTTTTAAAAAAAAATGTTTCCTCATGTCGCCTCTGGCTCTTTTGCTGATCACCTTAAATCTGTGTCCTCTGGTTACCAACTTTTCTGCCACTGGAAACAGTTTCTCCTTATTTACTCTGTCAAAACCTTTCATGATTTTGAACACCTCTGTCAAATCTCCCCATAACCTTGTCTCTTCTAAGCAGAACAACCACAGCTTCTCCAGTCCCTCATCCCTCGTACCATTCTAGTAAATCTCTTCTGCACCCTCTCTAAGGCCTTGACATCTTTCCTAAAGTGTGGTGCCTAGAATTGAATGCAATACTCCAGCTGAGGCCTAGCCAGTGTTTTATAAAGGTTTAGCATAATTTAAGAAGAACATTAAAAATAGGAGCAGGAGTTGGCCATCCAGCCCCTGGAGCCTGCTCCGCCATTCAACAAGATCATGGTTTATCTTTCACCTCAACGCCATTTACCTGCACTACACCCATATCCCTTGATGCCTTTTAATATCTAGAAATCTCTGTTTTGAATGTACTTAATGACTGACCCTCCACACCCTCTAGGGTAGAGAATTCCAAAAATTTCCTCATCTCAGTCCTAAATGGCCTACCCCTTATTCCTTAGACTGTGGCCCCTGGTTCTAGACTCTCCAGCCAGGGAAACATCCTCCCTGCATCTATCCTCTTGAGCCCTCTACGAATTTTGCATGTTTCAATGAGATCACTTCTCATTCTTCTAAACTCGAGAAAATACAGGCCTAGTTTACTCAGTCTCTCCTCGTACGACAATCCCACCATCCCAGGAATCAGTCTGGTGAAACTTTGTTGCATTCCCTCTATGGCAAGTGTATCCTTTCTTAGGTAAGGAGACCAAAATTGTACACACTACTCCAGGTGGGGTCTCACCAAGGCCCTATATAATTGCAGTAAGACATCTTTGCTCCTGTACTCAAAATTCTCTTGTAATAAAGGCCAACGTACTATTTGACTTCCTAATTGCTTGCTGCACCTGCATGTTAGCTTTCAGTGACTCATGTCCAAGGACAGCCAGGTCGCTTTGAACATCAACATTTCCCAATCTCTCACCATTTAAAAAATACTCTGCATTTCTGTTTTTCCTACCAAAGTGGATAACTTCACATTTTTCCACATTATACTCCATCTGCCATGTTCTTGCCCACTCACTTAGCCTATCTATATTCCCTTGAAGCCACTTTGCATCCTCCTCACAACTCACATTCCCACCTAGTTTTGTGTCATCAGCAAACTTAGCAATATTACATTTGGTCCCCTCATCCAAATCATTGATATAGATTGTGAATAACTGGAGCCCAAGCACCGATCCCTGCGGTACCCTACTAGGGACAGTCTGCCAACCTGAAAAAGACCAGTTTGTTCCTACTCTCTGTTTTCTGTCTATTAACCAATTCTCAATCCATGCCAGTATATTACCCCCAATTCCATGTGCTCTAACTTTGTTCACCAACCTCCTGTATGGGACCTTTATCGAAAGCCTTCTGAAAATCCAAATACACCACATCCACTGGTTCCCTCTTATCTAGTCTACTAGTTACAGCCTCAAAGAATTCCAATAGGTTTGTCAAACATGATTTCCCTTTCATAAATCCATGTTGACTCTGCCAAATCCTATTATTTTCTAAGTATCCTGTTATCACACCCTTTTAAAATAGATTCTAGCATTTTCCCTACTACCGATGTCAGGTTAACAGGTCTGTAGTTCCCTGTTTTCTCTCTCCCTCCTTTCTTAAATAGTGGGGTTACATTTGCTACCCTCCAATCTGCAGGAACCGATCCAGAATCTGTAGAATTTTGGAAGATGACAACCAATGCATCCACTATCTCTATAGCCACCTCTTTCAAAACCCTGGGATGTAGATCATCAGGTTCTTGGGATTTATCAACTTTCAGTCCCATTAATTTCTCTCATACTTTTTTTAAATTATTAATACTAATTTCTTTCAGTTCCTCATTCTCGCCAGACCCTTGGTTCTCTAGTATTTCAGGGAGGTTTTTTGTGTCGTCTTCTGTGAAGACAGACACAAAGTATTTGTTTAATTTCTCTGCCATTTCCTTATTCCCCATTATAAATTCTGCCGTCTCTGTCTGTTAGGGGATCCACATTTGTCTTCACCAGTCTTTTCCTTTTTACATACCTATAGAAGCTTTTACACTCCGTTTTTTATGTTTCTCGCTAGTTTACTCTCTTATTCTATTTTCCCTTTCTTTATCAATTTCTTGGTCCTCCTTTGCTGAATTCTAAAATGCTCCCAATTCTCAGGCTTACTGCTTTTTGTAGTAACTTTTATATGCCTCTTCTTTTGATTTAATACTATCTTTAATTTCTCTTGTTAGCCACGGTTGGACCACTTTTCCTGTTGGGTTTTTGTGCCTTAAAGGAATATATATTTGTTGCAAATTATGTATTTGCCTGTCTACCATCATACCTTTTTAATGTAGTTCCCTAATCAACCACAGCCAACTTGCGCCTCAAACCTTCATAGTTTCCTTTGTTTGGATTTAAGACTCTGATTTTGGATTGAACTACGTCACTTTCAAACGTAATGAATTCTATCATATTATGGTCGCTCTTCCTTAAGGGCTCCTCTACAACAAGATTATTAATTAACCCTTCCTCATTACACAATACTAGATCTAAAATAGCCTGTTCCCTAGTTGGTTCCTCAACACACTGATCTAGAAAACCATCTCGTATACATTCCAGGAATTCGGGAACTCGTCCTTCCTTGCTTTTGTACTCTGTGCCTCTTAAGAAAGCACATGTGATCCTGGGTTTTATTAACAGCCTTCTCAACTTCGCCTGTCACCTTCAAAGATTTGTGTGTGCGCACACCCAGGTCTCTCTGTTCCTGCACTCCCTTTAAAATTGCACCATTTAGTTTATATTGCCTCTCCTCATTCTTCCTACCAAAATGCATCACTTCACACTTCTCTGCATTAAATTCCATCTGCCATTTGTCTGCCCATTTCATCAGTCTGACTATGTTGTCCTGAAGTCTGTTACAATCCTCCACGGTGTTTACTACATTTCCAAGTTTCGTGTCATCTGCAAACTGTGAAATTATATCCTGTATACCCAAATCCAGGTCATTAATATATATCAAAAAAAGCAGTGGTCCTAATACTGACCCCTGGGGAACACCACTGTACACTTTCCTCCAGTCTGAAAAACAACCATTTACCGCTACTGTCTGCTTTTTGTCCCTTAGTCAATTTTGTATCCAAGCTGCCGCTGTTCTATTTTCAAACATTTTATTCCTTTTTGAGGAGATAATGATTTTGCCCTTCTTGTACTTTGTTTCTGTGTTTTATATGCAATTGCGGTATGTGTTATGAAGGAATAAGAGACGGCCTGATAATTCAAGGGGTTCTTTCCACCCGCATCAAACGTACTGGAATTGTTTATTACGATAAATGTTTAATTGTGGAATTAGCTAAGCTTGCTCTGCGTATAGATGATCACCGCAAGTTAGTCCTTAGTGAACCAAATGCGCTTTTGCAATTTAACAGTCATGTAATTTCAAACAGCGCATTACCATCTTATTGCATCTTGAACTCTTCTGGTATTGGGCAATTGTGTTCCATCTTAGAATCATGTATTCTAATGATAATTAATGGAAAATAGAACTTAGGGTCACTTATATCCAAGTGAGCTTGAAACCGAAGCACTGCAATTTTTGGTGACGCTGTAGTTATTGGAGCAGAAGAAACTTGTGTTTCATTATCTTGCAAATTGTAGCGCATATTTTATGAACATTTTTTTAAAAAAAGTTTTTGTACAGATGCTGTAATTTTCTACAGCTACATGTAGCATAAATCTTGCGTTGAAACATTATTTTGCTTTGGATGAAATGTAGCAATGTTGCAATAATGTAATAACATCACTAAGATTAACAGTGCCTCATGTTAAAAGCATATTTCATGGGAGGCTCACAAAAGTTGCATTTTTGAGATTTACTCAGACCTGCTTGTTCCTTGAAGTTTTAAAATTTTATGGGACTGATACATTTTTTAGTATAGAATCATGGAAATTAAAGCACAGAACGAGACCATTTGGCCCTTTGTCCCGGTGAAATACCAGCTCTCTTCAGTTGCAGCTATCTCCAATCTCATTTTAAATGATAAGTCTGCCTCAGTAACCACTTGTGGTAAAGCATTTATATCCTAATGATGCTCTGTGTGGAAGAACTTTTCTTCTAACTCGTCCCTTGTTTCTTTGTGATATTCCTCAGTCTATGCCTCTTTTACCAATTCGCCAAGCAGTGGAAAAAAATAACCGTTCACTGTTTATGCTCTTAAAACATGAGGGTTAAATTTGAAAGCGCCCATCCTTGGGCATCCCCCCCTGCCAGCTGCGCACAAATGGTAAGGTCTGATGAGCCCCAGTTATTGGGCCTCTGACCTCATTACAATGAAGCTGACATTGTGGGAGGAGGCAGCTCAAGGTAAGTGCTCCACAGGTATACCGTCAGGTCTTACGACTTGTCAGGGAGGGATCGGGACCTCGGACCTGTTGGGATTGGGGAGGGATCGGGGTCTTTGGACCTTTTGTCAGGAGTTTCGGGGGGCCTGAAATTTGTTTTCAGGCGGGATTGGGGGCTTTGGTGGACCTGGAGTTGGTGGTCGGGAGAGAAACCTAATGCCTGCTTCAGCCATGGGTAAAGGACACCTCATAAGAACATAAGAAATAGGAGCAGGAGTAGGCCATCCGTCCCCTCGAGCCTGCTCTGCCATTCAGTAAGATCATGGCTGATCTTTGACCTCAATTCCACTTTCCCGCCCAATCCCCATATCCCTTGATTCCCTTCGAGTCCAAAAATCTAGTGATCTCGGTTTTGAATATACTCAACGACTGAACATCCACAGCCCTCTGGGGTGGAGAATTCCAAAGACTCACAGCCCTCTGAATGAAGAAATTTCTCCTCATCTCAGTCCTAAATGGCCTTATCCCAAGACTATGCCCCCTAGTTCTAGATTCTCCTGCCAGGGGAAACAGCCTCTCAGCATCTACCCTGTCAAGCCGCCTTAGAATCTTACATGTTTAATTGAGATCACCTCTCTTCTAAACTCCAGAGTATAGGCCCATTCTACTCAATCTCTCCCCATCGGACCACCCTCTCATCCCAGGAATCAATCTAGTGAATCTTCATTGCACCCCCTCTAAGGTAAGTATATCCTTCCTTAGGTAAGGAGACCGAAACTGTGCGCAGTATTCCAGTTGTGGTGTCACCAAAGCCCTGTACTATTTCAGCAAGACTTCCTTACTCTTGTACTCCAACCCCTTCGCAATAAAAGGCCAACATACCATTTGCCTTCCTAATTGCTTGCTGTAGCTGCAGGTTAACTTTTTGTGTTTCTTGTACGAGGACACTCAAATCTCTCTGAACACCAACATTTACTAGTTTCTCACCATTTTAAAAAATATTCTGTTTTTCTGTTTTTCCTGCCAAAGTTAATAACCTCACATTTTCCCACATTATACTGTGTTTGCCACCTTCTTGCCCACTCACTTAACCTGCCTATATCCCTTTGCAGACTCTTTGTATCCTCCTCACAGCTTATTTTCCCACCTAGCTTTGTATCATCAGCAAATTTGGATACATTACGCTCGTTCCCTTCATCTAAGTCATTAATATTGATTGTAAATAGCTGAGGCCCAAGCACTGATCCTTGTGGTATCCCACTAGTTGCAGCCTGCCAACATGAAAATGATCCATTTATTCCTACTCTCTGTTTTCTGTCCTTTAACCAATCCTCTATCCATGCTAATGTAGTACCCCCAACTCCATGAGCCCTTATCTTGTGCAACAACCTTTTATGTGTCACCTTATCGAATGCCTTTTCCAAATCCACTGATTCCTCTTTATCTACTCCGCTAGTTACATCCTCAAAAAACTCAAATAGATTTGTCAAACACAATTTCCCTTTCATAAAACCATGTTGATTCTGCCTAATCATGTTATGGCTTTCCCAAGTACCCTGATACCACGTCCTTAATAATAGATTCCAGCATTTTCCTGACTACTGATGTCAGGTTAACTGGCCTGTAGTTCCCTCCTTTCTTGAATAGCGGGGTTACATTTGCTACCTTCCAATCCACGGGGACCGTTCTAGAATCTAAGTAATTTTGGAAGATCACAACCAATGCATCCACTATCTCTGCAGCCACCTCTTTTAGAACCCTAGGATGTAGGCCATCGGGTCCAGGAGATTTGTCTGCTTTTAGTCCTGTTAATTTCTCCAGTACTTTTTCTTTACTAATATTAATTACTTTAAGTTCCTCACTCTCATTAGCCCCTTTGTTCCCCACTATTTCTGGTATGTTTTTTGTGTCTTCTATTGTGAAGACAGATACAAAATATTTGTTTAACCTCTGCCATTTCCTTGTTCCCCATTATAATTTCTCCTGTTTCTGCCTCTAAGGGATCCACTCTTTAACTATTCTCTTCCTTTTTACGTACTTGTAGAAGCTCTTACAATCTGTTCTTATATTTCTTGCTAGTTTACTCTCATTCTATTTTCTCCCTCTCTATCAATTTTCTGGTCATCCTTTGCTGGTTTGTAAAACTCAATCCTGAAGCTTACTACTCTTGGCAACATTATAAGCCTCTTCTTTTAATCTTAATACTATCTTTAACTTCTTCAGTTAGCCACGAATGGATCACTTTTCCTTTGGAGTTTTTATTCCTCAATGGAATGTATATTCTTCGAGAATTATGAAATATTTCTTTAAATGTTTTCCATTGCTTATCTACTGTCATATCTTTTAATTTAATTTCCCAATCAACCTTAGCCAACTCGCCCCTCATACCTATGTAATTGGCTTTATTTAAGTTTAAGACTCTAGTTTTGTACGTAAGTACGTCACTCTCAAATTGAATGTGAAATTCCATTATATTATGATCACTCTGCTCCAGAGGATCCCTTACTATGAGATTACTAATTAATCCTGTCTCATTACACAAGACAAGATCTAAAATAGCCTGTTCCCTGGTTGGTTCCACGACTTATTGTTCTAGGAAACTGTCTTAAATGCATTCCATGAAGACGTCCTCCAGACTACTTTTGCCATTTTGATTTGCCCAGTCTAGATGAAGATTAAAGTCCCCCACGATTATTGCATTACCTTTGTTATAAGCTCCTCTTCTTTCTTGATTAGTCATACTGTTGGACAGAGTATTACTGTTCGGGGGCCTATAAACTACTCCCACCAGTGTTTTCTGTCCCTTGTTATTTCTTATCTCCACCCATATTGATTCTACTTCCTGTAAATTAATGGCACAAGGAGATACGTGGGTTTGATCGAGTGGCCATTACTGAGATGTGGTTGAAAGGTGACCAAGATTGGGAACTAAATATTCCAGGGTACTTGACTTTTTGAAAAAACATACAAAATGGAAAAGGAGGGGGGTGGCCCTGATAATAAAGGATGAGATAAAGACAGTAGTGAGAAAGGGTCTTGGCTTGGAATATCAGGACCCTTACCTGAACCAACCCCCTCCCCCCACTTTTTTAGTTTAAAGCCCTATCAAGTGCCCTAGTTATTTGTTTCGCCAGGACACTGGTTCCAGCCCGGTTTAAGTTGAGGCTGTCCCAATGGAACAGCTGCCTCTTTTCCCAGTACTGGTGCCATTGCCCCATGAATCGAAACCCCTGTCTCCCACACCACACTTTGAGCCACGCATTTAACACTGATCTGCTTGACCCGATGCCAGTTTGTGTGTGGCTCAGAAAGTAATCAAGAGATTATTACCTTTTGGGGTTCTGCTTATTAATTTGGACCCTACCTGCTCAAACTCCCTCCGCAGATCCTTATTCCTAGTTCGACCCGAGTCGTTGGTTCCTACGTGGACCACGGCAACTGGGTCCTCCCCCCTCATGCTCCAAGTTCTTTTCCAGCCCCAAGGAGACGTCCTTAACCCTGGCACCGGGCAGGCAACACAGCCTTCAGGACTCCCAGTCGTGGCTGCAGAGAACAGTATCTATTCTCTACCACTACCTCATTCCTTTTTACTCCCCCCCCCCCCCCCCCCCCCCCCCCGAATGGCCTCCTGTACCACGGTACCGTGGTCAGTTTGCCCATCATCCCTGCAGTCTCTTTTCTCATCCACACGGGTAGCAAGTACCTCGTGTCTGTTGGACAAGGTCAAAGGCTGAGGCTCCTCCACCACTGCATCTGGGGTCCCCTTACCTGCCTAACTCACAGTCACATCCTTCTGTCCCTGACCACTGACCAAATCTAAGCTACTATCTAACCTAAGGGGTGTGACTGCCTCCTGGATCAAAATGTCCAGATAACACTTCCCCCTCCATGATGCATCACCATATCTTCAGCTCGGACTCCAGCTCAACAACTCTGAGCCGAAGTTCCTTGAATTGCAGAAACTTACTGTAGATGTGGTTGCTCGGGATCTCGCTGATCTCCACATACTGCAATTGCGACGCACCACCTGCCCTGCCATCCCTATGTAACCTTGTTTTAGTTGATATTAATTGATTTATTAGTGTTAATTTAGTTCTGGATATAATACAATTATTTGAGATCTAGATTATATTTAGTAGATGGATTTAGCTTGATTTCAGATTAATTTGTAGCTAATTACCCTTGTTTTTTGCTAATTTCCTTAACTCCTATTTATTATGTACCAGATTTTAATTTAATAAAATTCAGAATCTTTCAGTTTTAGCATCCTCTATTTAGTTAATTTTAATTTATCCTCTTAGATCTGATTAATTAAACACTTAGCGTAATATAATTAAACACTTAATTATATAATAAATTAAACACTTAGCTGCAATTCCTTGGGCTCTTCCGTTCCTCCCACTGCTCTGACGTCACTTTTTCAGATTCAGTTTTCTCTGCATTTGTTTTATAGTGCTCCTCTCAGCCGCTTCTCCCGCGCTTTATAGTGATCTTCTCCTGCACTTTATGTTGTCAATATGGTGGGTTGGGCACTTCCGGTTGGAAGTATGCACTTCCTGCCCGCCATTTTGGGGCCTTAGGAGGCCATGTAGAATTTGTTGCATGAGAATTAATTATTGTGGATGTCCTCCAACAACAACAATTAGTTGCATTTATATAGCACCTTTGATGTAGTAAAACGTCCCAAGGTGCTTCACAGGACCTTTTTATAAAACAAAATTTGACACCGAGCCATAAAAGGAGATATTAGGACAGGTGGGTCAGAGGTGGGTTTTAAGGAGCGTTTTAAAGGAGGAGAGAGCGGCGGAGAGGTTTAGGGAGGGAATTCCAGAGCTTACGCCCTAGGCAGCATTGGAGCGATTTAAAATCGGGGATGCGCAAGAGGCAAGAATTGGAGGAGCGCAGTGATCTTGAAGGGTGTAGGGCTGGAGGAGGTTATAGAAATCGGGCGGGGCAAGGCCATGCAGGGATTTGAAAATAAGGATGAGAATTTTTGAATCGAGGCATTGTCTGACCAGGAGCCAATGTAGGTCAGCGAGCACAGGGGTGATGGGTAAACGGGACTTGGTGCGAGTTAGGGTACAGGTAGGAGAGGTTTAGATGAGCTCAAGTTTATGGAGGTGGAAGATGGGAGGCCGACCAGGAGAGCATTGTAATAGTCGAGCCCAGAGGTAACAAGGCATGGATGAGGGTTTCAGCAGCAGATGAGCTGAGGCAGGGGCGGAGACGCGCGATGTTACGGAGGTGGAAGTAGGCGGTCTTGGTGATGGAGTGGATATGTGGTCGGAAGCTCATCTCAGGGTCAGATAGGACGCCAAGATTGCAAACGGTCTGGTTCAGCCTCAAACAGTGGCCAGGGAGGGGGTTGGAGTCAGTGGCTAGGGAACAGAGTTTGTGGCGGGGACCGAAGACAATGGCTTCGATCTTCCCAATATTTAGTTGGAGGAAATTTTTGCTCACAGACAAGCAATGTGACAAATGAGAGACAGTAGAGGGGTGGAGAGAGGTGGTAGTGAGGTAGAACTGGGTGTCGTCAGCGTACATGTGGAATTTGACGTTTTTGGAAGATGTCACCAAGGGCCAACATGTGGATGAGAAATAGGAGGAGGCCAAGGATAGATCCTTGGGGGACTCCAGAGGTAACGGAGCAGGAAGAGAAGCTATTGCAGGTGACTGGATAGATAAGAATGGAAACAGGTAAGCACAGTCCCACCCAGCTGGACGATGGAGGAGAGGCGTTGGAGGAGGATGCTGTGGTCAACTGTGTCAAAGGCTGCAGACAGGTCGAGAAGGATGAGGAGGGATAGTTTACCACGGTCACAGCCAATTCTAGGTTGAGCACTGTGCTCATTTTATTCAGCTTGTTAGGTGTGACCTTTTCAAATTGTTAATGTTACTGCAGACTAGATTTGGATATACTTTGCTCACCATAACATCCAATGTATTATGTCAGTGTGAATGTTAGTTTTGCTCAATCGTCTGAGAAGAAGTGCACTTCTCCAGTATGACTGATCTGCCCATCTCTTTACTATCCCCCTCCCCTGCTACAATCAGCCCAATATAAAGGATTGTTTTCATTGTGCAGAGCTTCATCTAACAGAGTAGAGAGCTTGTGAAACATCCATGAAAGATTCACGATTGCAATTCACACTAAGCATTCTGAAACCAAGACTGCCTACTTCCACCTCCTGTGATATCACCCATCTCTACCTCTGCTTCAGTCCATCTGCTGCTGAAACTTTCATCCATGCTTTTGTTACCTCCAGAATCAACTATTCCAATGCTCTCCTGGCCCACCTCCCATCTTCTACCCTCCGTAAACTTCATCTCATCTAAAACTCTGCTGCCCAGATCTTAACTTGCACCTAGCCCCGTTCACCCATCACCCCTGTGGTCGCTGACCTACATTGGCTCCTGGTCCAGCAATGTCTCGATTTTAAAATTCTTATCCTTGTGTTCAAATCCCTCTATGGCCTCGCCCCTCCCTAATGTCTGTAACCTCCTCCAGCTCTACAACCCTCCGAGAACTCTGCGTTCCTCCAATTCTGGCTTCTTCTGCATCCCCGATTTCCTTCATGCCACCATTTGTGGCGTGTCTTCAGCTGTCTAGGCCCTAATCTCTGGAATCCCCCCCCCCTTAAACCCCTCTCTCCTCTTAAGGCGCACCTTAAAACCTACTTCTTTGACAAAGCTTTTAGTCACCTGTTCTAATAATTCCTTGTGTGGCTCGCTGTCAAATTTTGTCTGCTAACACTCCTGTGAAGCGACTTGGGATGTTTTACTACCTTAACAATGTTGTATAAATACAAGTTGTATGAGAAGTGAACAGGAAATGAGTGATTAAGAGAATTTAGGCAGAACTATTTCAGAAAAGGTGTAATTGACAAATGGAATTAATTACCAGGGAATTCTATTGAAGCAAGTATCATAAATGGGTGGGAGAAAGCTGGATGTATTTCTGGGGGAAAGGAGGGTAGAGGGTTTTTGTGGAAACATGGCATTGGGGTCAGCCAAAAAGCGGCAGATTTGTTGGGCCCATGATCTTGTCCTGTGCTTTAAAATTTGTTTCCCATTTCTTATTCTGAATGAGAGTTCATTACTGCAAAAATGTTCAGGTTAGCGAACCTTTTTATTAACTTTCATTGGATTGGTTAAATGAGCTTGAAATCTGCAGTTTGTGAAGGATAACTCCTTATTATAATACATTTGGGATCATTGTTCAGTTTACATCAACATATTAGTAAATTAATATTTTCTGTTTACAAAATCAACCATTATATGTTTGTTGCCACTAGCTTAATCTATAACCTGTTTTTCAGAAGGCTGTCTGGGTCCATAGAGGTTATTGGAGGCCAGTTAATTACCATTGCTCGTGTGGAGGGCCGACGTCGGGACAGGGGTGGAGCAGATGAAAATGCCATCCAGGTTTGTATAATATTTGTGTACAAATAATCCAACAATTAATTTGATGATTTATATAATATGCCTTAAATATTTTATGGCTTTAATGGAAGTTCCATTGTAGTTTCATAGTGTAGTGAGCGGAGGAAACTCAAATGATTTGCTGTTTAAGAGGAAGTCTAGCCGTTAGTACATTTTAAAAAATCCAAAGTTGCAAACAGTTTCAATAAACTTGAACTTTTTTTTTATTTCAACATTTTTGTTGGAAGTGGTAGGTGCTGATGACATTAGTGGTATAACTGGCTGGGAGGATTTGTTCTTTGTTGAAAGTCTCAGGAGTTGACTTTAATGTACACAGTTCTAGAAGTGTCTAGATTCAAGTGCAGAGATTGTAATTGAGGAGGAGTGTGAAATAATGGATGGGATAAATATAATGAGAGAGGAAATATTAAGGGGTTTAGCATCTTTGAAAGTGGATAAATCGCCAGGCCCGGATGAAATGTATCCCAGGCTGCTAGGAGAAGCAAGGGAGGAAATAGCAAAGGCTGTGACCATCATTTTCCAATCCTCCCTGGCTACAGGTGTGGTGCCAGAGGATTGGAGGACAGTTAACATTGTACCGTTGCTTAAAAAGGGAGAAAGAGATAGGCCAGTCAGTCTAAGCTCGGATGGGGATAAATTATTGGAATGGATTCTGAGGGATAGCATAAATCGTCATTTAGAAAAGCACGGGTTAATTAAGGACAGTCAGCATGGATTTGTAAAGGGAAGGTCGTGTCTGACTAACTGAATTTTTTGAGCAGGTAACAAGGAGGGTCGATGAGGATAAAGTGTTTGATGTAGTGGACATGGATTTTAGCAAGGTTTTGACAAGGTCCCACATAGCAGACTGGTCAAAAAAGTAAAAGCCCATGGGATCGAAGGGAAGGTGGCTAGTTGGATCCAAAATTGTCTCAGTGGCAGAAGCAAAGGGTAATGGTCGACGGGTGTTTTTGCGATTGGAAGGCTGTTTCCATTGGGGTCCCACAAGGCGCAGTACTAGGTCCCTTGCTTTTTGTGGTATATATTAATGATTTGGACTTGAATGTGGGGGGCTTGATCAAGAAATTTGCATATGATACAAAAATTGGCCATGTAGTTGATAGTGAGGAGGAAAGCTGTAGACTGCAAGAAGATATCAATGGACTGGTCAGGTGGGCAGAAAAGTGGCAAATGGAGTTCAGTCCAGAGAAGTGTGAGATAATGCATTTGGGAAGGGCAAACAAGGCAAGGGGGTACACAATAAATGGGAGGATACTGAGAGGTGTAGAGGAACAAAGGGACCTTGGAGTGCATGTCTACAGATCCCTGAAGGTAGCAGGTCAGATAGATAAGGTGGTTAAAAAGGCATACGATATACTTTCCTTTATTAGCAGAGACATAAGAAATAGGATTAGGAGTAGGTCATCCGGCCCCTCGAGCCTGCTCCGCCATTCAACAAGATAGGAACATAGGAAGATCATGGTTTATCTTCCACCTCAACACCATTTTCCTGCACCATCCCCATATCCCTTGATGCCGTTAATATCTAGAAACTTATCGATCTCTGTTTTGAATTAACTCAATTACTGAGCCTCCACAGCCCTCTGGGATAGAGAATTCTAAAGATTCACCACTCTGAGTGAAGAAATTTTTCCTCATCTCAGTCGTAAATGGCCTACCCCTTATTCTGAGACTGTGACCCCTGGTTCTAGACTCTCCAGCCAGGGGAAACATCCTCCCTGCATCTACCTTGTCGAGCCTGGTAAGAATGTTGTATGTTTCAATGAGATCACTTCTCATTCTTCTAAACTCTAGAGAATACAGGCCTACTCTACTCAATCTCTCCTCATACGACAATCCTGCCATCCCAGGAATCAGTCTGGTGAACCTTTGTTGCATTCCCTCTATGGCAAGTATATCCTTTCATAAGTAAGGAGACCAAAATTGTACACAATACTCCAGGTGCAGTTTCACCAAGGCCCTATATAATTGCAGTAAGACATCTTTACTCTTGTACTCACATCCTCTTGTAATAAAGGCCAACATACCATTTGCCTTCCTAATTACTTGCTGCACCTGCATAGAATATAAGAGCAGGGAGATTATGCTGGAACAGTATAAAACATTGGTTAGGCCTCAGCTTGAGTACTGCTTACAGTTCTGGTCACCACATGACCGGAAAGATGTGACTGCACTAGAGAGGGTATAGAGGAGATTTATGAGGGTGTTGCCAGGGCTGGAGAATTTTAGCTATGAGAAAAAATTGGATAGGTTGGGGTTGTTTTCTTTGGAACAAAGGAGGCTGAGGGTTGATTTAATTGAGGTATATAAAATTATGACGGGACTAGATAGAGTGGATAAGGAGGACCTATTTCCCTTAGCAGAGGGGTCAGTGACCAGGGGGCATAGATTTTAAGTAATTGTTAGAAGGATTGGAGGGGAGCTGAGGAGAATTTTTTTCACCCAGAGGGTGGTGGGGGTCTGGAACTCACTGCCTGAAGGGGTGGTAGAGGCAGAAACCCTCAACTCATTTAAAAAGTATTTGGATGTGCACTTGAAGTGCTGTAACCTACAGGGCTATGGACCAAGTGCTGGAAAGTGGGATTAAGCTGCTGGCAGGCACTGACACGATGGGCCGAATGGCCTCCTTCTGTGCCATAACTTTCTATGAAGTGTCTTGGTTATACTTCCATTCTCTCTCATAATTAGCCTACTATCCTCATGTGGGATTCCTGTGTTTATGATCAGCACTTAGCAGTTACGTGACATTTTAAAAGAAAAATCAACTGAAGGAGTGGATGCCATTCATAATAATCATGTTGAAACTCAGAAGTACATTTTGTTTGAGGTGGGGGGGGGGGGGGGGTGAAGGGAGTGAGAAAAGGAAGCGGGTTAGTAAATTTTGTCGCAATTTAATGTAGAATTCAGGGAGTTACTTATCATTAAATCTAACATTAAACTTCAAAATCATTGCAGCCGCCTCTCCAGCATACCAGTCACTTACATAGAATTTTACAGCACAGAAACGGGCCATTCGGCCCAACTGGTCTATGCCAGCGTTTATGCTCCACGAATCTCCTCCCTCCCACCTTGCATCATCTAACCCTATCAACATATAAAGTCTGAACTTTGTTAAATAATAGTAATGGTTTATAGAAATTTAATTGAAATCTAGATATAGATTTATTCTGACAATAGCATTGAGATGATCTTTGTGTATCTAAATGGAGTTGATCACTAGAGCTCTGCACAAAGTTACATCAAATTGTACGGGCTTCAATGAAATCTTTTCTCATTCATACTTCTAAAATAACGGAAGAGGAGTGAAAATCCATAGGCAAGATCCATAGGCCCCTTCAATCCCATCCCTCTAGCACCTTAACTGTCCCTTTTTATAAGCTTTTAAAATAAACAAATGCACGTGAAGCTGGCCTTGCTAACGAACAGACTAGCTTAGTCAAATTCATAAGATTAAATAATGATAATTCCAGTAGCTTCTTTCTAGGTTTACCATAATCTTTTCGAGTATGTTAATTCTGAATTTAATTATGTTTTCTTTTGCCCAAAAGGTTCTTGGAGACCACGCAGTACCAGAATTTAATAACAATACTGCTGCAAAACGCCCTCCGTTTATGCCTCCAGGGGCACCTCCACCTCACATGACTGGTCCACCTCCCCCATTCCTGCCCCCTCCTCCACCTGTCAGTACAGGACCTCCAACTCTTCATCCACCAGGTCAGAGTTCTGCACTAAGTTTTGGTATGGAAAAGTACATTTTCAGTTTGGTGTTTGATTTCAGTGTCAGCTTACACAAAGCTCAGAAGAGTCTGAGAATTTTGTATCCTGATTCTGCTTGGAGTACTGCATGCAGGTTTAGACCTCGGCATTTGGCTAACTAAAGATAGTTTGAATTGTTATTGAACTCAGGCGGAGAGCTCATTTTGTAGTTGGAGGGGAAAGGGAAATGAAGTACTTTCAATGTAACATGTTTGATCTCCCCTATGCCATTTGGTTAATATACTAAAGTAGTTTACTTTCTCCCAATTTAGCTGACTGGCTCTAACACCCAAAATGGCAGGTCTTCATAATGATAGGAAAAAATTTGTCTGCATTTTCTTGGTCCAGCTTCATGGAAACCTGCCATTCCAGGCCATACAGCCAGTTAGCTAGTATTAATAGTGGTTCAGTTAGTAATCAATTCCAATAGAATTGGGGTTGGAGTGGGGGGGGGGGGTGTCAGGATCCAATTTTTATCTCAGGTGCTATTTCAATACCTTGTTTTAAAAATAAAAACTAGAATGTCATCCAGAACCAAAAAAAGATCAGGCTAAAGAGATTCTAAGCCACTGTGGCATGTTAACTAACTGTAGTACTTTTATGTTGAAAGTACTTTTTCACCCTCGTTTTGGTTATGTTCTCCTTCAAGAAAAAGCCCTTAATTGAAAATGCATGTTGATAGTGGCTGTGCTCAGTAGGGACAAGTGTACAGGGTTCTGCAAAATTCATAGATTCATTGCAGATTTTTGTCAGTATTTTCAGCTGATTGTTTTTGACAGTGGATTTCCTTGGAGAGCTTCAACTGATAGGATCTCAAACGACTTACGATTCTGTGATCACTGTATGGAAAGGTACTAATCACTGACCCAAGGCAAAAAATAAATTTCTTCCTTATAAATATGCAAATTTGGAATGAAAGGATTGAAGAACACTAGTAAGATTTTTTTTTAATAAGTGCATATTTTATTTATTTATAAGGCTTAAGAGCCTGATGCTTCAAATTGGCATCTGCTGATCAGTTATGTGGATTTGGCTCATGACTGGCTGTATTTTAATTGTGCTGTTTCCAGTGCTTAATCTTCAAAGCAGTTTCTAAAATAGAGCTTAAAATTTGTTGGGTTCAATGAAAAAAGACTGCTGTTACCTATGAATAGTATGCCTGTGCCAAAATCTTTAAATCACTACAAATATAAAACATCCTGTGGAAGACTCTTTGAAATCTGTATTAAACACAGCACCACTTAATCAAACTTTATTTTATTGACTTTCTAGTTTGTGATTTCCAAGTTTTAGCAAGCTTTATTTTTTTTTAAAATTAAATGTTTTCATGTACTTTTTGCTTTTATATATAGGCTATTTTACATTTTTTTAGACAGGATTTACATCCATTTCACTGATATTGGAGCATTTATGTTGTATTATATTTACTGTTGTATAAATTAAATTTTTGTGGCTTTGTAAATAAAGAACCGCTCTACCTGAATTTTAAAAAATTTAAGAGTGTGGACGCTCCCTATTGCAGACTTTCATTGTCTGTCAGAAGTGGAGATTGCGGTAAGTACATTGCAATATGTGGGTTTGGATGGCTGTGTCAGGCCCAATTTGGGTTACAACAATTCTGAAGCAACTTACTTGCAGATGATTGTCTTTTTTCACACTGGAGATTATTGTAGTCAGGTTGAGGGTTACGGCTACATAGCACATTAGTACTGAACATCTTTGATATGATCAAGATAATTTGATGTTTTTTAAGGTTTCCATATAGTCTGTATAATTAATAAACTTTATTAATAAAACTAATGCAGTGGCAAAGTTAATTATCTTTTTGTTACTCTGGAGTTTATGCTGGATTAATTTGGGTGCATAGTAAAGTATCTTTTTTAAACTCTCCACTATAGAAGTGTGCATGTATTTATTTTGAATCTGTAGTCTTTCGTAGAAGTGTTGGTCCATTTTTTAAGTACCTAGGGGAAGCCTGTCTTGCCTGAATTTTTTTCTTTTTTTTTGCCCCCATAGCTTAGTTATTTAGTAAACATTGATTTTAAGTGCCTGCTGAGTAGTTCAAGTAAAACAGAAGATGTTGGTCATCCATAAAATCAGTCCTGTGGTGGCTGTATCTTCAAGTATAGCTACCGGCCAATTTTGATCTGCTTTCAGATCTGATTTTGTTGTTTCGCTTATTTACACAGAAATAAAGCTGGAAACTGCACTAAATAAAGCATAACCAGAAAGAGAAATTTATATTTCTGCAAGCACAAAGTTAATCCCCTTAATATATCCAACTCTCTGGGATTTTCATGGCCATAAAATGAAACATCCTGTGGCACATGTACGGTTATTTATATTTCACCACAATTTTAAGTGAAAGTTATTTTTTGTCCTCATAAATGCAAGGAACATTGGTTAAAATCAAGATTTCATTAATTCGTAAACTATTCATTTATAAAGTGGAGAAACGGTCAAGTAAATAGTTTTGAGTATAGCCTTTTAACAAAAGCTTTTGTACCTGCTGTTACAGTATCGAAGATGCACATCTGCCACCCTGTTAAAGAAATAATAAATTGTTCACAGATGGCTTTCCTCTGATGTTGAACATTTGAAACTGATTGCAACTTCATATTTCAAACAGTCTTTTCAGTTCCATTTGATCCATAAAGGTTGTTATCCAGTGACACAAGCTGCTTTGGAAAAAGATGTAGAATTATAGAGTTTGGGCTGCATTCCTTGTTAAAGTTTTAAAAAAAAATTCTTAAGAATTTTGTTATGATTATGTTGCTGGAGTTTCAGAATTACTGTAACCTGTCCATGTATTGTGAAGTTGAAGCAATAAAATCCCTCACTGTTCAAAATGTGTTGCACAATTTACAACTAATTGCTATTCAGAAGGTTAATTCTAGTTAATAGTTTTACCCTGAACAAATAGAAGCTCCGGGTGCTTCTTCCCTTCTCTTTCCTCACCCCCCCCCCACCCCAAGCCCTCAATTCTTTTACTCCTCTCTCCTGAAGGAGCGGAGATATGCTGGGGCAAGGTTCTATGGGCACAGGCCACCATCTGCCATCTTGTCTAAGTGACCATTCTAACGTAAGCCAAGCTAGTGAGCGTCAGCTGGCTATTTTATCATGGGAACGGAAATCACAGGAGTCCGACATTATTCTTGTCCTGCCCACGGATATGCAGGATGATAACCAGGCGTGCAAACACTAGTCTTTTGATTTCTTTCTATCCCCACATCAAGTCAGATAAACTTAAATATGCCTGGCTTGGTCCACATCGAAATGGTAAAACATTTGCTATTTAAACTTGCTTTAGCATTCTTTTCACAAAAACACTTAATATTGAAGGCCCAAAACGTATGTGCCTTTTCTACCTTTTTTGTGCGTTTTTTTGTGCCTATGAAAAGTAAAGGGTGTTAACATTGGATATTGGGACATTTCAGTATTTGGAATCACATTGTCAGCATTGAGCATTCCTAAGTCAAGTATAGCACAGGTTAGGAACAGAGTAAAACTTCCTATACGCTAGTCTAACAACGTGCCTTGAATTTGACCTTGGAGAGTGCTTGCTACTGCCCCAGTATAATAATAACATTTATCGCCCTAGCCACCTATGTGTCTGAATTACTTTGCCAGTTCATGCCAAGTTGGGTGTATTTTAGTTTTCATGCCCATTGAAACTCAGTTGAGGGACATTTTGGTCTCATCAGTACATGCTGCACTTGAATCCAGGCCTCAGGGTGAAAGAATAAAGTGCTAACCCATTTTGCTACTTGGCACCAATCTTTTACATTTTATATGTACAGAAAAAAGAAAGTACTGATGTACTATATGGTGTTAGTGACTTAATTCTTCTCTTCTTAGGAATGCCTTTAACTACACCACCACCAGGTATGGTTGCATATTTCTACCTTAACTGCTGTCATAATACTGTACTGTGTATTAAAGTAGAATTCCTACTGCGTATTTATATTTATAGCACTCTGTTGGTGCATATACTTTATTCAGTCTGTTGCCTTTCAGTTCAGTACATCCCTTGTGTGTGCATGTAGGTATTTGACAAATGACTCTAATTTTCAAGTAATAGCTATAAATGTGAGAAATAGAGCCTATGGTTAATTCATCAGTGCAAGTAAAACATAATTTTTCAAGGGCAGTATCAAAATCTTGCTACATTGCAAATCTAGTGAATTAATCCTTCTCCTTAAGTAGGCACATGGTGCATTTATGTAGTTGGTGCCATAACTTCCTAATAATTTAGGATCTTTTGTGAATTTGCTTAGAGTTAAATTTTTTGTTTAAAGTTACTTTAATGACATTTTTCAGGTTTCCTGCCTCCACCTGGAGCTCCACCACCTTCACTTGTGCCATTAGAAAGGTAAATAGAAACTATTTACAGCTTTTTCAAAATTTAATTTCATCCAAATGCAAGTAAGTACCATGTAGTTTCATGTATAATGTACTTCAATTGGATATGTACACCATTCCATTTCCATTTTTTTTCTCCCTTTTTCATATACCTGTTTCTTACCCTTTTTAACTACAAGGCAACTTGGTTGTGTTTATGGCTTTTGATTCTACTTAGTGACCAACTGGTAGGTGGACAACGTAATAGAATCACAGAAATTACAGCATCGAAAGAGACCATTTGGCCCATTGTGCCTGTGCACTTGCCCTTTTCCCATATTCTTTTTATATTCTTCCTTTTCAAATAGTTATCCATTTTTCAAAATGTTGTTTACTTATAATAAAGCTTTCCACGTTCTATTAACTTTCTGTATGAAAATATTTTTTTCTAACTTCTTCCTTTGTTTTTGTGACAATTCTGAGTCACTGCCCCTTGTTACCAATTTGGCAACAATTGGAAACTATTTTTCACTATTTACCATCTCAAAACCGTCATAATTTTGAAAATCTCTAGTTGCCTCTTTAATCTTTGCTTCAGTGGGAAAGCCCCATTTTTTTCAAGATTATAATCTCTCATTTCCAGTGAATCTTTTCTGTGCCATTTTCATGGCTCCAATATCCTTCTTATAATGGGATCCCAGAACTACATTTAACTACACAGTATTCTTTACTATGCCCTCTCCAATGCCTTCAACAAATTTAACATAATTTCTTGCTTTTATATTCATTGCCCTAAAGTTCATCCAACATGTATCTGCCCAATTTACCAACCTGTCTGTGTCCTCCTGAAGCTGCATACAGCCCTTTTCATAGTTGGTATCGTCTGCAAATATGGAACATAGGAACAGGAGTAGGCCATTCAGCCCCTCGTGCCTGCTCCGCTATTTGATAAGATCACGGCTGACTCCATATCTAGCTCCATATACCTATTTTTCACTATTTACCATCTCTTTGGCCCATATCCCTTAATACCTTTGGTTGCCAAAAAGCTATCTATCTCAGATTTAAATTTAGCAATTGAGCTAGTATCAATTGCTGTTTGCGGAAGAGAGTTCCAAACTTCTACCACCCTTTGTGTGTAGAAATGTTTTCTAATCTCGCTCCTGAAAGGTCTGGCTCTAATTTTTAGACTCTGCCCCCTACTCCTAAAATCCCCAACCAGTGGAAATAGTTTTTTTAAAATTCGCTCATGGGATGTGGGCGTCGCTATCAGAGAAATAGTTTCTCTCTATCCACCCTATCTGTTCCCCTTAATATCTTATAAACTTCGATCAGATCACCCCGTAACCTTCTAAATTCCAGAGAATACAACCCCAATTTGTGTAATCTCGCCTCGTAACTTAACCCTTGAAGTCCAGGTATCATTCTAGTAAACCTACGCTGCACTCCCTCCAAGGCCAATATGTCCTTCCGAAGGTGCGGTGCCCAGTGAGACAGAAACTAAACACTGACCCCTAATGGTCAGCTTTCTGCAACAATATGTTCTCGAACCAACAAGGGGGCTGACCATATTAGATTTAATAATAAGCCAGATTTAGTTAACAACCTAACGGTGCGTGAACATTTATCTAATAGTGATCATCGTATGCTCGAGTTCAACATGTTTGAAAGAGAGAAACCTGTAACTGCTACTAAGATTCTAAATTTAGGCAAGGCCGACATCAATGGGATGAGACAGAGACTGTCCACAGTAAACTGGGCAAATCAGTTAATGGGTAAAACGACATGTTCAGTGGGAGGTGTTCAAAAAAGAATTTAACATGATGCAGAACCAGTTTATGCCCCTAAGGGGCAAGAGCTCCACATACCAAAAAAACCAGCCATGGATGACAAAAGAGGTAAAGGACAACATAAAAGTAAAAGAAAAAGCATACAAAAATGCAAAAAATAGCACAGATCCTGGCAAGTGGGAGAGATACAAAGAACAGCAAAGGGTGACAAAACAGATAGTAAGAGCTACAAAAAGGGAGTATGAAAAGAAATTTGCAAGGGATAACAAAATCAACACAATTTTTACAATTATATTAGGAAAAAGAGGGTGATCAAGAGCAATGTGGGCCCCTTAAAAATTGATAATGGTGATATTGTAAATGAAAATAAGGAAATGGTGGACATGTTAGTTAATTAATTACTTTGTGTCAGTATTTACAGCAGAGGAAGAGGATAGCATGCCGGACACCCCAAGGAAAGTAATTTTGAATCAGGGAACAGAGACTCACTATAATTAACATAAGCAAATTATCAGTAATGAAGAAAATAATGGCACTAAAGAGTGACAAATCCCCAGGACCAGATGGTTTCCATCCCTGGGTTTTAAAGGAAATAGGTAAGAACATTGCAGCAGCCCTAACTGTAAAGTTCTCTCGATTCAGGAACCATTCCTTTAGATCGGAATATTGCATGTCACTCTGCTATTTAAGAAAGGTGAGAGAGGGAAACCAGGGAATTATAGCCCAGTTAGCCTAACATCTGTTGGGAAATTACTAGAGTCTATAATTAAGGATAGAGTGACTGAAAACCTTAAATTTTCAACTGATCAGAGAGCCAGCATAGATTTGTAAAGAGAGAGGCCGTGCCTGACGAACCTGATTGAATTTTTTGAAGAGGTGTCTAAAGTAGTGGATAGGGGAATATCTGTGGATGTTGTTTATCAAATGCCTTCTGGAAGTCCATATAAAGTCCCTTATAAGAACTGTTAGCTACAGATGAAGCTCATGTAATTGAGGGCAAATTATTGACCTGATTAGGAAACTGGCTGAGTGGCAGGAGACACAGAATAGGGATAAAAGGCAGGTACTCAAATCGGCAGGATGTGACTAGTGGTGTCCCACACGGATCTGTGTTGGGGCCTCAACTATTCACTCTATTAACGGGATAGAGAATCACATATCTAAGTTTGCTGATGACACAAAGATAGGCAGCATCGTAAGCAGTGTAGATGGAAGCATAACATTACAGAGAGATATGAATAGATTAAGTGAATGGGCAAAACTGGCAAATGGTTTTCAATTTAGGCAAGTGTGAGGTCATCCACTTTGGACCTAAAAAGGATAGAGCAGAATACTTTCTAAATGGTGAAAAGCTTGAAACAGTGGAGGTCCAAAGAGACGTAAGGGTCCATGTACATAGATCGTTAAAATGACATGGACAGGTACAGAAAATAATCAAAAAGGCTAATGGAATGCTGACCTTTATATCTAGAGGACTAGAGTACAAGGGGGTAGAAGTTATGCTATAGCTATGCAAAGCCCTAGTTAGACCACACCTGGAGTACTGTGTTCAGTTCTGGGCATCGCACCTTAGGAAGGATATATTGGTCTTTGAGGGAGTGCAGCGTAGATTTATTAGAATGATACCTGGACTCCAAGGGCTAAATTACGAAGAGAGATTACACAAACTAGGGTTGTATTCCCTGGAATTTAGAAGATTAAGAGATGATTTGATCGAAGTTTTCATGATATTAAGGGGAACTGATAGGTTAGATCGAGAGAAACTATTTCCACTGGTTGGAGAGTCTCGGATTACGGGACATAGCCTCAAAATTAGAGCCAGGACTTGCAGGAGTGAAATTAGGAAACGCTTCTACACACAAAGGTTGGTAGAAGTTTGGAACGTCCACAAATGGCAATTGATGCTAGCTCAATTGTTAAATTTAAATCTGAGATTGATAGATTTTTGTTAACCCAAGGTATTAAGGGATATGGGGCTAAGGCAGGTATGTGGAGTTAGGTCACAGATCAGCCATGATCTCATTGAATGACGGAACAGGCTCGAGGGGCTAAATAGCCTACTCCTGTTCCTATGATCCCTGGGGGGTCACCACTGTTTACACCCTTCCAGTCCCAAAAACATCGATTGGCCACTACTTGTTGTTTTCTGTCGTCTCAGTCAACTTCCAATCCATGACGCTGCATTCCCTTGAGTGCCTTGCGCCTTCATTCTATCACAAAGCTGCCTACATGGCACCTTATCCAATGCCTTTGGAAAATCCACTTACACAACATCCACTATATTTCCTTTCTCAATACGCTCATTTCCTCTCTGTTGATTTGTCAGGTTTGCATTTTACAAATCTGTGCTGGCTGTCCTTATTAAACCCATAGCTTTCTGAATATTAATTTTATCCCATATTATGACCTCTAGATGCTTGGAAAGAAAGCACTTGCATTTATATTGCCCCTCTCATGACCTCGGGGCGTCCCAAAATGATTAATAGCCAGTGAAGTACTTTTTGAAATGTAGGCACTGTTGTCATGCAGTGAAAAGCATCAGCCAATTTGTGCACAGCAAAATCCAACTACAGTGAGGTAAATGATCAGATCATTTGTTTTAGTGATGTTGAGGGACAAAAATTGGCCAGGACACCAGGAGAAGTCCCCCACTTTTCTTCAAACAGTGCCATGGGATCTTTTATATCAACCTGAAAGGGTGGATGATTTAACGTCTCATCTGAAAGCTTACTCAATATCAATAAGATTATTACTTAACAGTTACCTGGTTTATCCCTTTTTCCCTTCTTGAACAGAGGTATTATATTGGCAGTCCTATAAGCACCTATCCAAGGATTTTGAAAGATTGTAATCCGTGTCTCCCGATTCCTCTGACTTCCATCAGCATTCTAGACCGCATGCCATCAACGCCTGGTGTGTTTGAGTACTATCCTTATCTAATTGTTCCACTCTTTCATTCCCACCATTTAACTTCAATAAAGATTTCCCTTTTCATCTAATTAACCCTACTTCACTTTTTTGTGTGTGTGTGCGTGCTTAGAAAATTTCACTTTACAGTTTCTCTTTGCTTCCTGCTGGTCTTTATTCACGCTTCTAAATATTTTTTTGCTTCCCCACTATATATTTGATGCTTCATATGATGGAATTCAATGTGGGGAGGTTTGGGGTCATCTGAGAGACAAATCCCCATCTGCTTAATAAAATCAAATACAGCAACTTAGTAATCCCTCAAATATAACTTTAGACTAACTGCATCTTCATGCTGAACTCCACACGCTACTGACCCTTCGCATTCTACTGCTGCTGAAGGCTAATATTAGTAGTAAGTTCAGATTGATACTCTGTTTTCACATTATAGGTATTAGGGAACAGCTAATCACACCACTTACTTAACCCATTAATTAACTTATTATCGGCCACAGGTAAGGCAACAAATGAGGAATTTTAAACTGTTCCTTGAGCAGCTAAAATGAAGTAAATTGAAGTCAAAATACAATGGTACAAATTTCAGTACTTGCTCCAATCATGCTCACTGAAGCTAAACTCTACACTCAATGGGTCCTTTACACTTTACTGATCTCTTGCTGTTCAAGTCTGCAAGATTATGTATCTGTAACCCTAGGTGTTTCAGTTCCTCCACTTTAAGAACATAAGAAATAGGAGCAGGAGTAGGCCATACGGCCCCTCGAGCCTGCTCCGCCGTTCAATAAGATCATGGCTGATCTTCGACCTCAACTCCACTTTCCCGCCCGATCCCCATATCCCTTGATTCCCCCAGAGTCCAAAAATCTATTTATCTCAGCCTTGAACATATTCAACGACTCAGCATCCACAGCCCTCTGGGGTAGAGAATTCCAAAGATTCACAACCCTCTGAGTGAAGAAATTCCTTCTCATCTCAGTCTTAAATGGCTGACCCCTTATCCTGAGGCTATGCCTCACCTAGCTCTAGACTCTCCAGCCTAAGGGAAACAACCTCTCAGCATCTATCCTGTTAAGTCCCCTTAAAATCTTGTATGTTTCAATGAGATCACCTCTCATTCTTCTAAATTCCAGAGAATATAGGCCCATTTTGAATCTTATCATTTTGGTATACTTCCTTTCATTGTTCTTTTCCCCAAAATTTACCACTTTTGTCTGCATCTGCCACTTAATCTGCTCACTCTACAAACTTGCTAATACCCTACTGCATTACTCACAGTTCGCCATGTTCCCTAATTTGCTATCATCGGCAAATTTAAAACAAAGCCTGTGTGCAAATCATTTTATATAAATGGAAAACAAAAGAGATCTCTCCTCAGATTCATGGGATATACACCACTATCCACATCCTGCCAATCCGGAAAACATCCATTTTACTGTTACCATTCATTTTCTGTTCCCTAAACATCTCTTTACCCATGCAGCTACATTCCTTTAGTACAATGAAGTGTAATTTTCATAATGCAACTCTGGCACCTTATCAAATGTCTTCTTAAAAACTTCTCCTAGGACAGTTTCAATTCCTGTGTTTTATTGTTACATATTCCAACATTTTATGCAAGACATAAACTGTTGCACTACAAGATTAAATGACCCAATTGCTAAAAGACTACATTCTATGATTTAACAGAGAAGATTGGTTAAATAAATCTGCCTCATAAACAAGTCCATCTCAAACTCTTGCATTGTACCAAATAATGTCCGAATCACTAGGTCTTAATAGTAGGATATTGTGCTTGACTTCTATTCTAGACATCCTGAGTTCAAATATCAGCCTCATCTGTCCCCATTGAGGGAGAGGAAACTCATCCAATGGGAGCAGTTTAGGATCGGATTTCCTCAAGGAGGAAGACGCTACATATATTGTGAAACAGAAGTGTTGAGTCTCACTTACAAAAGCTACTGAGTTCAATGTTCTTTTATGTAAAATTAACATTATGTCTGAGGCAGATTTCAGTAAACGTCTCCTTTTGTTGAATGTGGTCTTCTAACATCGGAACATTTCAGTGTGCATTCAGCAGTTGGTTTTCAGACATTCCAAAATTGCTAGTAAGACGAATTGTACTGTATCAGGAAAGAAATTCCTGACATTTCACTACTGTGCCTTGCGACAGGCAGAGAAAAGAAAATTTTAAAACATACACACTGTTGATAACATTTCTCTTCTGGCAAGCAAAAAATAATTCATGACCATGTGGATAATGGGCATAGGAATGCATACTCCTAAGCAAATAGTTGTTTCATAACCTGATACTATAGCACTGTTGCAAATAATTTTAACTATTGTGCAAAAGCAAATTTGTGAGGAAAGTAAGATATCGAACAAGACAACTTGCAGTTCTGGAATTACTGATCAAACTTATCCGTGGAAAAATTTAAGCTTGTCAATTTTTGCCAATTTTGTATATCATTTTCTGCTAATCCAAGCTTCATTTCATATGAATTTCTAAACCAATATAGGGTCATCCTGTTACTTTCTAGCACTTAGGTTGTTAAAATTTTGACTGAGGGAGAATGCAACCGTATATTGCAGATAACGTTCCATCTTGCCAATTTTTGGGCTTCTTGTGCTGGATGTCAGTTGAAATGGTCAATTGCGAAATGAGTTCTGTGGACGTGAGTTGCTTCCTCCCTACTATTGAAATGAGAGTGATTTGCCACTGGGAGGCAGGGCTATCCCACTTTTCTCAGTGACGTGAAATTAGTTTATTGTCATTATTGGAAATTGACTGCTTTAGCAGCCAACAAGTCTAGTATAACCTCACTTCCTAGAAATGTTCCTGATTTCTTAATCAGCATTGTTTTACATGGAACTGTGTGAGCAGTTGGGAAAGGTAAATGTTGGCATCCTGTGTCGTCATCAAGCACTCTCCTATCAGGTATGGCACAGATTAGAAGCAGAATAAGATCTAACTATATACATTACCCCACATTTCATAAAAACACTAACAGTACCTGTATGACATTTTTATGACTGACTGACATACAGTTTGTATTAAATAATAGGTTATTTTGCAGCATGGACTTGCATCCACAAGCGACTAGATTGGGACTACCCAAACTAATTTCAGGTAGCAGCTTATGTCTTTCAGAGAGAAGACTTCCATTCCATCAGTTTGAGCTAGACTGAAATCCACATTCCAGTGGTGAAAGGACAGTTAGTTTGCTGATCCTTTATCCTGTTGTATGGCCTGCAAGAAGGCTTCCATTGCACTGAAACTGCCCTGGTCCGTTGACTCTCTCCCTACCGTAGTGCAACAGCAATCTCCCAGAGATACTCGCTGCAAGTGATTTTAAGGCATAGCACGAGAAGGGCTACGCTGTATTAGGCAATTTGCGCTTCAAGGACATCAAGTTCGACATCACACAACAGCACTACATCTGTATCTCCCTATCCAACACTACCCCAAGGACTCGTTTGTGCTGTCCAAAACCCAGTACAAGTACCAGATTAGCACTATCCTCCAAAGTGCAGAACTCTCCCATAGTCAGATCTCTTACATAGAATGTACAGCACGGAAACAGGCCATTCGGCCCAACTGATTCATGCCGGTGTTCATGCGTCACATGAGCCTCCTCCCACCCTCTTCATGTAATGCTATCGTCATATCCTTCTATTCCTTTCTCCTTTTTGTGTTTATCTAGCTTCCACTTAAATGCATCTATGCTATTTTTTTATTTGTTCATGGGATGTGGGCATCGCTGGCAAGACCAGCATTTATTGCCCATCCCTAATATTCGCCTCAATCACTCCTTGTGATAGCGAGTTTCACATTCTAACCACTCTCTGGGTAAATAAGTTTCTCCTGAATTCCGTATTGGATTTATTAGTGACTATCTTATATTTATGGCCCCTGGTTTTGGACTCTCCCACATCTTCTTTACCTCTACCCTATCAAACCATTTCATAATCTTAAAGATTAGGTCACCCCTCAGCTTTCACTTCTTGGGGCTTCATTCTGCTCGCCATGACAATAGAAAATATAGGGGTAAATTTTAACTCCACAAACGGGTGGGAAGGTAAAAATCGTTTATATAAAAAAGTAAAACCAGACCCCAACCCCCCCACTTCCGGTTATAACGCAGGCGGATCGGGGGGGGCGGTGACCAGAACAAATACGCTCTGTTTCACACCACGTAAGAGAAGGCGTTAAGGCCAGGCTCAGCAGGTAGGTGCCTTTATGGCACTGCTTATGGGCCAGGAGGAGCAGGAGTGTTTCCTCCAGGCCCAACAAGCTAATCTGCTGCGATCGCACACAGGCGATTGGCTGGCCCACCCCCCCAAATCTGTCTGGCCTGTCGGGGCGAGAAACCTACAGAAAAAAATGAAAGACATCCTTGCACCAAAATTGTAAGGATGGCCGGGAAACCTGTACTGCCGGATTTCCCGTCAGGAATCCCCCCAACACCCTCTTCCCAGCACCCCGTTAAAATTTACCCTATAGCTCAAACCTGGACCAACTACTTCTAAGAGGACTGAAGGAGGGCATAGAAGAGAACTGATGACTCCTAGTAGCAACAGAATAAGAGAAGGCCAGTTCAGATTCCTACATTGAATCTATCTCACCTCATCCAAATTCCACCTTGCGGTGAAAGATGAATGATCAACAGGAAGGGACATTTCAACTCTCAAGGTATGAATGTTTGTGAGTGTCTGAGACAAGGTAACAACTCCCCTTGTCCCCATTCATCATATGTAGTGGTTTCAATGCCTGGCTCATTCACATACCAATCTGCTCTTTGCAAGCTCTAGAACTTGGTTATTGATGAGTTTTAAACTTTTGTGAACTCACTTTAATTTAAAAAAAACACTTTTTAATAACAAAAATTATATCCCAAAATGGACAAAAGTCCCAAAATATGAGGGGCATCTTTAAAGTGACCAGGTGCACCATTGGACCCCGCTATCCTCACTCCTCTCAGACCAACTTTGTGCCTACTTCCATTGCTCCCAAAAGGAGAAGCATCCCTTGCAATTAGCCTGATTCCCACTTTTAGCAGTGAAAAGCTGCATTCAACATCCCCCAAAATAAACTAAGAACATTGGCTAATCTGAGCAAGTGGTACATGACCTGTGTATAGAAGTTGGGAAATGCCCTCTTCAGCTGAATGGTTCCAGAGACTATTGGATGACTGGAGTGATCCACACCTCTTGTTGCTTGCAGCACTTCCTTCCCAGGTCACACACTGATGCACACTCTGACCCAAGCGCCTCTCGCCCCTTTCCCCTGCACTTTGGACACGCCCTGATGTAGCTGACAACAGCCAATATGTCATACTAATAAATTGTATGAAATACTGACTATGTCTGCAGTCACTACTTAATGTACTTCAACCCAATAAAGCAGCAATTTTTACATACAACAAAAATGTTTATTAAAAATATTTTTTGCAGAGGTTAGTAGTGTTAAATGTAAAAACTTCAGGGTGGGGGCGTAGAATTTGCATATCAGACTGCTGGCTAGAAATCACTGATAAGTGGACGAGTGTTTTAATGTGTTTGTATGATATTCCTCTCTGCTGTTTTAACGGAGTTATTGAGAGTCATAATATTTTACAGCACAGAAAGCGGCCATTCAGCTCAGCATACCCATGCTAGTTCTCTGAAACAGTTATCTACTGAGTCCAATTCCCCTGTCCTCTTCCCAGGTGTTTAAATGTTTCTTTTTCAAATGTTTATCCACTTCTCTCTCAAAAGCTTTTATGGATTTTGCTTCCCCTACTGTTTCTGGTAGGGCATTCCATGTCTTAAATCCACTATGCACAAAAAATTAATTCTCCAACCATCTTCATTCTTCTGGTGATGCTAAATTCATGCTGGCTTGTTACACTGAGCTAACGCTTACTTGAGTCAGTAACATTCCCACCTGAGTCAAAAGGGTATGGGTTCGATCCCCACTTCAGACAGCCCCCCGGCGAACGGCGACAAGAGTTTGCATCTCTGAATACTGGGTTGACATCCGGCAGGGTACTCGTGTCTGATGGGAATGGAGTGGTGACCCCCCTCCCCCATGTCAGGCTAATGACCTGCCCACATAAAAAGGGTCCTTTGTTACAGAAAAAATGCAAAGCATGATCTGCTGAATATTAAAGCTGTGGAAGAAATGGGTTACCTCATGTGCTGCTAGGCACAGAAGAGAAGTAGTTGTTACCAACTCACAACTAGTGGAACTAGTTTTTAAATTTAAATAGTGGACAGAGGAAGACCATACATGTTAATTGTTCGCTATTATTGATAACAAAAATTGTTAGCTGTAGTGAAGCCTTTATCTTTCAGTGGAAACTGAAATGAAAGCTTCACTCGTGACTATTGATGTGCTTGCTGCAGCTCATTCATGTGCCACCCACATATGTTGGCTACTGCTGCAGTGCAGAGTTTGGTAAATGTGAATCTGATTTAACAGTATATTTATAGAACAATGGATTAATAGCCCACCTGTTTATAACTTGAATTTCTTGGATAAGTTTACCTACATTAATGCGCTACCGGAAGGATATATGGAAGTATTCAATCGACAGTCGGCTTATTGCCAACCTGTTAGGCAGTGAGTACGGTAACCTGCCAATTCTCCAGTGCGTGCGTTTCTAAATCCAACCTGCACCTTGAGTTCTAAATTGAAGCCAGCCACATCAAAAGGTCGAGGAAAATAGTGTTCTAGTTCTGAGGAATCTTTGATGCACATAACACACTTAAAAGCTATTTTTAGCTATGTTGCCCCTAAAATATGGATTTGTTTTAACTTATGAGCCCACTTTTTAATTGCATTTATTTCTAATGAGGTGTTCAAAAGATTTTTTCCACCTTTTTTTCTTCTAAAGAATCTTTTTTCAAACCTTTGTCTATCTACATTATAATAGTAACCACACTTCAAAAGTATTTCATTGGCTGTAAAGCACTTTGGGATGCACTGAGGACGTGAAAGGCACTGTTGTCCTTTCGTAGGAGAATCTTTCTAAAGAACTGACGATGGAATTTGAAATCCTAGTTGGCAAATTAATGAGCTTGTAGGATAGAATCTTGTTGGGTCCACCAATGGTGAGTTTATCCAGCCATTATCTCAGCCATACGGAACAGGAAGGCCCCAGATATGGTCCTTGGTCTTTGCTGAATTAGTTGATCTCAGCTGAGATGTTGGTAAGGGTGCTATAATTTGGCCTCAGCACCCCGAGTTAGGGAGGGGAATGTGGTTCAGGGTTCCTAGTCCTGACTGCAATCAAGAACAATTTCTGGGAGTGCATGTGTGTGGACATCAAAGGAGTGGTTGGCTGAAGTATCAGGGGGTGACTAGCACCTATTAAGCACCACACTACCTTCAGGAAGAAAATACAGAAAATTTGGCAGTATTTTTTTCTCCAAAACAAACAATCTTGCTACATTGTTAAAATGCTTTGATTGCTTTAAAACTCTTTCCCCCCCCAAAAAAAAAACCAGGTGCAAATTACCTCTTTAATTCTAACTATTTGGTATTTGTTTTACACATTACAGTTCACTACTTATTTCCACATTCTATTTTTCTGTGATACTGACTGCATAATCTGAAATGGTACAGTGGTATCCTGTTGTATACACCAAGAAGTTGCCTGTATCTGCACTGGTTATATATACAGAGCAAAATTGAGATTTGGGAACAGTCCACATATTTGGATTATAGTTAGGAATTTGTTTGAATTAGGATATAGTTATGTTGATTCAACTCACAAGATAGTCATAAATGAAGAAGGTTATTCTGCCCTGCCCCTCTTAGTTCATCCATTTGGAGAGATTCTAATGACCCCCACCCCCCCAATTGCAGTATCCAATTGTTTCTGAATTGATTCTAGGGTTTTTGCCTCCACCACTCAATCTGGATGTTAGTCGATTATTCTTTGTACGAAGAAGAATTTTCTGATATCAATTCTAAAATTACCATTTACTAGTTTGAATCCAACTCTCCTAGTTCTACTTCTGCAGTTTAATTTATATTAATATTCCTGTTTAACTTTTTCTATACCCGTCACAATATTACACATCTAAGCTCACTTCTCAGATGCCTCCTTTCTAGGCTGAAAACCCCATGTTGCTCCAGTCTTTCTTTATAACTCAGACTCCTGACACCAGGGATCAGTTTTGTGACTCTTCTCTGCACTGCCTCCTGTGTTTGAAATAGAATCGTACAGCACAGGAGTTTATTCGGCCCATTGTGCCTGTGGCGGCTCATTAAAATAGCTATCCAGTTCATCCCACCCCCCTGCTCTATTCCCATAGGCCTGCAATTTTTTTCTTTTCAAGTATATATCCACTTCCCTTTTCAAAGTTACTATTGAATCTGCTTCCACCACCTTTCAGGCAGTGCATTCCAGATCATCATAACTCGCTGCATAAAAAAAATTCTCCTAATCTCCCCCCTGGTTCTTTTGCCAATTATCTTAAATCTGTGTCTTCTGGTTACCAACCCTCCCGCCACTGGAAATAGTTTCTCTTTATTTACTCTTATTCAAATCCATCATAATTTTGAACACCTCTTAAATCTCCCCTTAATCTTCTCTGCTCAAAGGAGAACGATCCCAGCTGTCTCTTAGCCAATTTCGTATTCATGCTGCCACTGTCCCATTAATTCCATGGGCTTCAATTTTGCTAACAAGTCTATTATGTGGCACTTTATTAAACACCAGTCTCTGAATACTGTGATCAGTTCTGCTCGTCAAAAAAAATCAAAGTGCAGTCTGACTGCAGGCATGTTGTCATTGATGGATAATTTAGATAGATAGTCATAAACTGGTAATTACAACATAATGCTTCAGGATGTAACGCAAAGTGAGTGAAACTGGAAAACCAAATGTTAACTGCAACAGTCTTCTTGGTATGGATTGTGATTGTGTTGTCCTTTTCCTGTTCCCCTCATCCCTGGTTTTGTCATCCAACCAGTGTCAAATGTTTTCAGATCAAGAATAGCACAGCCAGACGGAGCATACAAAAAACCTTACATTTATATAACCTCTTTTAACATAGCACACAGATTAATGTACTTCACAAATCAGCCACCACATGTGAAGGAGGAGAAGAACTGGGCATGGTGACTCCTTCTGTAATGCTCCCTCTGCTGTGCCATAGTGATGCACCTTAAGTGTAATCTAAGATATGCACTCACTAGTATACCAGTCAACATGCACTCTGGTGCACCAGTCATACCCATTGCCTATCCGAGAGAGATTCCCAGTTTAATAATTTGTGCCAAATTGTGGGGAATGTGGTGCTTTGGGTTGTGCCCACTAGAAACTGAGTTGATATTGCTTGAACATCTTTCATGAAAGGCCATATGAAACAGGACTCTGGTCCCACCAATCTGGGCTGAATTCAGAGGTGAAAGGACAGTATGCTGACCCGTTGTGCCATTGAGTTCCTATGTCTGTAATTTTAAGGGTGGCATATTTTTTATGTAAAGATGATTATGTACTGCTGTAATGAATGTTCTGTTGCATGTGTGATTTCTCACGGCGTCTGTTGCAGTATACGCATAATAACATGGTTTTGTTCTTGTGGTTTCCAGTGGACCTCCAACATACAACAACCGTACTGCTCCTCCATTTGGTTATCCTACCAGTGGTAAGTGCATCCTGTAGTTTTACCATATATTTTAAGTTATTTGGAAAAAAAATACATACTTCTGAACATTTTGTGATCATCAAGTTCAAAGATTTTCCTACGGAATTCAAGGTGAATGTGAGTGTGGCAACTTTTCATACCATCTTTTTATTTGGTCCAGAGTAGTTTTTTGAAACACAATTTTTTTTATTTCAGTGCTGAGTGATTGTGATGTCATTTGAGGGCTGCTGACTTGGAAGAGATATTGAATCTGATGGTGTGCAAGATTGGAATTAATGTAAATTGTTGTTGCTGACTCATTGCTGACTTCATGACTATACCTTTGTTAATAATAATTCACTAGGATGCTATCTGGTGTGAAAAAATACAAATCAGAAGAAAGATTTGGAAAAATTAGAGCTGCTAATTAAGAGAGTAAGGGGTGATTTAAAGGGATGGGACAGAGTAGATAGAAACAGGCTGTTTCCAGTAGTTGAGGGGTCTAGAACAAGGAGATGTGGATATAAGGTTAACTGCAAGAGATTAAGGACAGAGAGCAGGAGAAACATTTTTACACAAAGAGTACGAGAGTTAGTGATTGAAACAGAGAGCATGTCAACATTTAAAAATAGATTAGATGGGTGGTTGAAGGACAGAGTAGTAAAAGGATTTGGGAACAGAGCAGGTACATGGGATTAGGACTACTGCTCATGTGGAGAATAAACACCCACACAGACAGGTTGGGCTGAGCGACCTGTTTCTGTGTTGTGATTCTATGACATACCCTATTAGTTGGTATCAGAAGTTCTTTCAAACTAGTACACAGATGATGTCAGAAGCGCTTCTGATTTAAATAAAATATACTTTAAAAATTTGCATCGGAAGTGAAATACTCAGACTAAAGATCTGCACACATTTAATCATTGAGAAGTGATGTGTGACATACATTTTTAGGTTACATACCAAACCTTGCATAATGAATTTGTTAATGCATACGTATGTTTTTTTTTGCCTGAAAATGTGGTGGGCAGCTTAGCTGATTGTTTTACAGCTCAGTGGCTTTCTAGGCTACAGCAGAGGGCACTAACGGTCAACCAAGTTCTGTGGAACTGGAGTTATATATTGACATAGATATAGAGAGGGAGATCGATATAGAGATATATACATCTGACCAGATAGGGGTAGCAGGTTCCCTTCCCTGAAGGCTATTAGTGAACAGTTGGACGTCTACAAGTGTGGTCATTTTTTCCAGTGCTAGCCCACAAATGATAACATTTATTGAATTTGAACTCAGTCTTTGGGTTGTTAGTTCATTACCTTAGTCACTATGCTACCATACCTTATATCATCTATTACAGTGATAACCAAGCAAATGTTCCATGCATAGGCTGCAAAATACCTGCAGTTTGATAGTGCAGTCATTACTATCTTTCTTCCTTCACACTTCTGCCTTTCAGATTATGGTAATCTGACATATCCCAATATCCCAGTTTCTTCTTCCTGGAGTACCTTAATTGACAACAATAACAAGCAACCGCCGCAACAACAGCAACCGCACTGGGATTATTATCCCCGGAGAGAGAGGGAAAGGGAGCGTGATCGTGAACGAGAGCGCACCAGGGAGAGAGAACGAGAGCGGGACAGGGAACGGGAACATGAGCGAGAACGTGACCGCAGTCCCAGTTCAAGTGTTTATAATGGGTAAGTTACCAAAAATCGTTTGTGCTATTTAATGCATTTGGTGTTTGCAGTGCAACTATTTACCATATATCTTTCACCTACAATATACTATTCATCTGCCTTTTAGTTTCCATGTCTGTTGCTTTGGGACCAGTCTGCTTTTTGACAATTTACTATATGCTTTCATGTTCATTTGTGCCAAAGTCGATTTTTAATTTAGACGAGCTAGTGGAAAACGTATTATGACATTGCCTTTTAATGGATTGACTGCTGAACTTCAGGCTGGACCAAATGACTTGTAGTAATTGAGCTGTTAACGAGTAATAACGGGAAGGTTGGTGATGCTGCGTCCCTGCTATTAGGCCAGAACACTCGTGCAGTAGTACTTTTTCTATTCTTTTGAGACGACAATTATATAACACTACTGGTCTCAGATAACTAGCATTGGAGTGCAAAGTGCAGCCAGTGAGACTAAGGTTATATTGGTGGGCTTTGACTTGCACTCTGCCCACCAGTATAGAGCTCCACAAAAGTGAAGAACTCTGTTTCCTTGCTGGCTACTTTTTATTGGGGATGCCAGATGGCATTGTCTGCATACACTTGCTAAACAGACTTGGTACTAAATTTATACAATAGAAGCAAAAGTGGCAGTATAACTGGCCTTAATATAGGACCGGAGCTATTAACAAAGGTTTGTGAAAATGATGGATTGCCCTGAGATGGTCTGACAACAGAACTCTTACTTCATTGAAGTCCCAGACTGGCAGATTCTGATGTTTTTGGCTGCACCATTCTACTTTGCTACTTATGGATTAACATGGATGGTGGTCTTGGAGAAGTCCATGATACGTTTGTCTCCTGACCGAGGGAGGTTATGTGGAAGTATGCAATTCTTATGGGGAAAGAAATTTAGAGGGAAAAAATTGACTCAAAGATGAGTTAATGACTTGCTTTTACAGGACGATCACTGCCAATTGGGATGTGTACACATAGTTTCATTGTTATTTGCTTAATAAGAACAGTTGGGCCAAAATAATGTTTTACTTGCTACAGGATATTAGTGTTAAGAGGACTCTTCTGCACAATATGTAGATAACTTTTTTTATTCCTGAAAATTGCAGAATCATTTTAATAGGTAGCATTTTCAAGGTTTGTGGATGTAGTTGGATAACTACGAGGGGACATTTGTGGTGTTTTACAAAAATATTATATGGATGTAAAGATATTATCATAAAAGATTATATTTACCCTATGGGGGACTAAGAGCCTACTCTAGGTAGTTAACTGGTAAAGCAATAACTGAATGCTCGGTTTAATACGCTTGAGTATGTAGACCTATTCACTACTAGATACTAAATTCGCATACGCACATTTGTAGTAACATTTCAAAACTGCAAGTTAATCCTATAGACTGTGGAGTATCCATGAGGACCCAGCATCTAAAATCGAAGAGAAATAGTGAATGCCTGTAATTTCCACTTGTGCTAGGATTATAGGAACAGGAGTAGGCCATTCAATCCCTCAAGTCTGTTCTGCCATTCTATTAGATCATGGCTGATCTGTACCTCAACTCCATTTACTCCACCATTGCTCCATATCTCTTGTTACCCTTACCTAACAAAAATCTGTCGATCACCATCTTGAAAATTTCAATTGACCCAGCATCCATAGCCTTTTGGAGAGTGAGTTCCAGATTTCCACTATCCTTTGTGTGAAAAAGTGCTTCCTTATTGGTCCTGGACTCCCCAACCGGCAGAAATAGTTTCTCTCTATCCGCCCTGTCAGTTCCCCTTAATATCTTCAAAGCTTCGATCAAAATCATCTAAATTCCAGGGAATACAACCCTAGTTTGTGTAATCAATGAGCCTAGCGACGAGTGTCACCGATAAACCACTTAATCTCATTGCGTTTCCTTCCTGAGGAGTCTGCAAAGGGATAGAGACAGGTTAAGTGAGTGGGCAAGAAGGTGCCAGATGGAGTATAATTTGGGGAAATGTGAGGTTATTCAATTTGGTAGGAAGAATAGAAAGACAGAATATTTTTTAAATGGTGAGAAACTATTAAATGTTGGTGTTCAGAGGGATTTGGGTGTCCTTGTATACGAAATGCAGAAAGTTAACATGCAGGCAATTAGGAAGGCAAATGGCACGTTGGCCTTTATTGCAAGGGGGTTGGAGTACAAGAGTAAGGAAGTCTTACTGCAATTGTACGGGGCTTTGGTGAGGCCACACCTGGAGTACTGTGTACAGTTTTGGTCTCCTTATCTAAGGAAGGATATATTTGCCTCGGAGGCGGTGCAATGAAGGCTCTCTGGATTCATTTCTGGGATGAGAGGGTTGTCCTTTGAGGAGAGGAGAGGCCTATACTCTCTCGAGTTTAGAAGAATGAGAGGTGATCTCATTGAAACATATCAGATTCTGAGGGGGCTTGACAGGGTAGATGCTGAGAGGCTGTTTCCCCCTGGCTGGAGAGTCTAGAACTAGGGGGCATAGTCTCAGGATAAGGGGTCGACCATTCAAGACTGAGATGAGGAGGAATTTCTTCACTCAGAGGGTGGTGAATCTTTGGAATTCTCTACCCGAGGGCTGTGGATGCTCAGACGTTGAATATATTCAAGGCTGGGATCGATAGATTTTTGGACTCTAAGGGAATCAAGGGATATGGGGATCGGGCGGGAAAGTGGAGTTGAGGTTGAAGATCAGCCATGATCTGATTGAATGGCGGTGCAGGCTCGAGGGGCCGAATGGCCTACTCCTGCTCCTATTTCTTATGTTCTAATTTTATTCCTAAATGGCCTAGCTCTAATTTTAAGATTATTGCCCCTTGTTCTAGATTCTGTCACCAGCATAGTTTCTCTGTATCGAATCCCTTTATTACTTTGTGGTTCTGGATTCTTAGTACTCTAAGAATGAATTGATTTCAAATACTGACACTGGAATGTCCTCCAAATTGTACAAGATGACCTGTGCTGTATTTCAACACTCAGTCATTTACCCAAAAGTTGAACAATTTTACAAAACCTAAAATATTTTATAAAAGAATTCATAAATAAGCACATGCTCCCATTAGCAAGGAGGTGGGATGATCAGATCTGCAATACTGCAGCACTTCTTTTGCTTTCCTGCTGGATGGAGGATCTCATCAAAATGGGTTGTTCTGTCCAGCGGACAGAGTTGGGACAACTTCCAAGCAGTGACAGAGGAGCTGGAGAAACGTGCAGCTCTGTGACTCAAAGCCTGTAGCCATCTGCTGTAACAGGCTCATATCCACCTCCAGAAATGTTATTGTGGTTGTATGTATGTTAAGGCTTCAGCATTCAGCTTTATCAAATGTTCACAGATTATTAAAACTCACTTTGATTGCAAACTTCTTCATTGCTGTTTCCCTACGTTAACCATTTAGGTTTCTTTTTAATCCTGTTCATTTTGTTATTCACAGTTTTGTATTTGTAATTGTGGGATTTTCTGAGCAAAATACTACCATTATATCATTTCCTGGATCAGGAACTTGGAGAATGTGCAGAGAATTCACAGGGAATCGAATCTGTTTTAGATTCAATATAAGCACATACACGTCTGCACTGTTTCATTTGAGTGCATTAGGTGTGTTTTGTGTTTATGCAAATAAAAAAAGTAATAGGGTGTGAGGGCATTTTGTACTTTTTTGTGGAGGCATGAAGATTGCTGCAATGTGAATGTGTGTAATGTATGCGTGTGTTACAAATTATAGGGTGAAAGCAAATGAACTAGGGCATATAGGACATCTGTTTGTCGGACAACTTCCAGGGGCCAGGAGGGGGGCTGGTTACTGATAACTGGCCAAAATGAATCTTAATGACTACCAGCCCAGGAAAAGTCTCTGTGCTGATGCCAAAATTGTTCTAAATGGGGGAGGAGGGCTCAATTTGGATGAAGCTGAATTATTTACCATCTGTGCCAGAGCTGCTGCCACATGTCTTGGGGAAGAAAAGTAAGAGGCCCTTAATTCATAAAAGCTGGGTTTGAAATAAGAGAAAAGGTGGAAAGGAGCTCCAGATGTCAGGTAAAATAGAAAGATTAATATAGAAACTTCAGGATATCATCTCCTTGGACTGTTGTGAGCACATTAGGAAGAGGAAAACAGGATGCAAGGCATTTTAAGGATAATAAATGAGATTCATGATGTAGATTTAAAGCTCTGCAGTTTTTTTGGCAGGTGTAGCAAATCTTAGAAAGCATATCACCTCTTGAGCAAGTTAATTTTTGCTTTAAAATGATTACACTAATGCCTCTGAAATGTGTGTTTTGCAAACTGGGATTATTCACAATCTTTTGTTCTCTGTGATCATTGGTTTTTTTGGATCGTAGTTGCATTTTTTTTCCAAACAAAAGAACATAAGAAATAGGAACAGGAGTAGGCCATACAGCCCCTCGAGCCTGCTCCGCCATTCAGTAAGATCATGGCTGATCTTCTACCTCAACTCCACTTTCCCGCCCGATTTCCCCCTATCCCTTGATTCCCTTAGTGTCCAAAAATCTATTGATCTCAATCTTGAATATACTCAACGACTGAGCATCCACAGCCCTCTGGGGTAGAGAATTCCAAAGATTCACAACCCTCTGAGTGAAGAAGTTTTCCTCATCTCAGTCTTAAATGGCCAACCCCTTATCCTGAGACTATGCCCTGTAGTTCTAGACTCTCCAGCTAAGGGAAACAGCCTCTCAGCATCTTCCCTGTCAAGCCCTCTAAGAATTTTATATGTTTCAGTGAGATTACCCCTCATTCTTCTAAACTCCAGAGAATATAGGCTTATTTTACTCAATCTCTCCTCCATAGGACAACCCTCTCATCCCAGGAATCAATCTAGTGATCCTTTGTTGCACCCCCTCCAAGGCAAGTATATCCTTCCTTAGGTAAGGAGACCAAAACTGAACACAGTATTCCAGATGTGGTCTCACCAAAGCCCTGTACAATTGCAGCAAGATTTACTTACTTTTGTACTCCAACCCCCTTGCAATAAAGGCCAACATGCCATTTGCCTTCCTAATTGTTTGCTGTACCTGCATGTTAACTTTCTGTGTTTCTTGTACAAGGGCACCCAAATCTCTCAACGCCAACATTTAATAGTTTCTCACCATTTCAAAAAATATTTTGTTTTTCTATTCTTCCTACCAAAGTGAATAACCTCACAGTTCCCCATATTATACTCTATCTGCCACCTTCTTGCCCACTCATAACCTGTCTATATCCCTTTGCAGACACTTTGTTTCCTCCTCACGGCTTACTTTCCCCACCTAGCTTTGTTTCGTTAGCAAACTTGGATACATTACACTCAATCCCTTCATCTAAGTCGTTAATATAGATTGTAAATAGCTGAGGCCCAAGCACTGATCCTTGCGGCACCCCACTAGAAACCTGAAGAATGCTCACAAAATGCCCCATTAAAAGTAATTGGACAAGGTAGAAATTCTTCATATAGCAGAGTCAAAGTGTGTTGAGAATAATATATGTAAATCTATCAGTCTTGGGCAAAACACATCTTCAGTTTATCACTTTTCTAAAATAGAGCAGTTTGTTTTGGGGGTAAAACCTAAATTGATTTCATGCTTCTTAACTATTTTAAAATCGTATTGCATTGCGACTTGGTTTTAGCAAAAATCAAACCTAATGTAATGGTAAGGGGTTAAAATTACTAGCACACAAAAGCAAAGTTCATTTTTACTGTTAACTATTTGGTCTCCTTTGACATTGCTCACAGTCAGTTGGGAGATGTGCTGGTTTGAAATGGGTGTGTGAAATACGTGTGGGAAGTATGTGATGCTCAGCCAAAACATTCAGTGGAAACAGCTGATCTGGGCATTGCTCAGTGCTTTGTGATTGGTTTAAGGGTCTCTGTTTTTGCAATTTAATTGGTCGGAGGACCTCTGCTACATTATATGCAATAGTAGATTTCATTCTTTTTCCTTGATCTTTCTCCCTGATGTATGTTTGTGTGTGTGTCTGTCTGTTTCATCTTTTTCTCTCTCTGCTCCCGTTTCTCTCCTTAGCCCAATTTTTCTCTCTTCTAACCCAATCTCACAATGCCCCCTATCTTTTTATCTGCCACAGTTGGTGAAATTTAATACTGTTCCCTGTCCCTGGCTGGTAACTTAAGGCCATAGTCAGGTGATCAAATAAAAATCAATGCTGCTTGGCTGAACAGCTAAAGGAAAAAAACATAAAACGTTGTCCTGGCCCATGACTGGCAATGTGAGAACCAAGAACTCTACCAAAGAAAAAAAATTTAAATTGTTCCCCACCGGGAACTTATTGGCATGCTTTCTGATGGTTAAAGACCGAAAGGCTTCAACGGTGCAATCAGAGTTAGGAAATTCAACAACAGATTTGGGAGAACCAGCTGTCATATGGGAAGAACAAGCCAGTCAGAAGCAAGGTAAGTAGAAACCTTGATCCAAAGTGGACTCCTGGATGTGAGAAAACACCAAAATGTTGATACCTTCTGTTTCACAATTACACATACGACAACAGGAAGTGTTCACCGTTACAAGACTTTTAGTATATCGCTAGCAGATCTCTCATGGCATTGTTCAGTGAGTTGAGGACTTTATAAGAACATGGGTATTGTGCCAAATAGTATTATCCGCTTTGGAGAGGGTTCTGGGAGTATTAATATGGGATCTAGTAGTACTTTGAGGGGTGTCACAGGGTCTGGGAGCATAGTGTTGTCAAAATGAGCAGTTCGTAATGGAAAAGGAGAGTTGTTTGTATTTTAAATGTCAAGACATGCCTGAAATAGTAAAAAAAGAGCTAATGGATTGTTGGCCTTTATCTCAAGGGGATAAGAATTCAAAAGTGAGGAAGAGATGCTTCAGTTGTACATAGACTTAGTCAGACCCCCATCTGGAGTACTGTGCTCAGTTTTGGGCACTGAATCTGAGGAAAGATACATTGGCCTTGGAGTGGGTTCAGTGCAGATTCACCAGAATGATACAGGGCCTAAAGGGGTTAATAATGGGTAAATCTAAAAGGGTTGCATAAATTTGGCTTGTAGTCCCTTGAGTTTAGAAGGTTGAGGGGTGAAGTGTTTAAAATAAAGGGATTTGATGGGGTAGATACGGAGAAGCAATTTCCTCTGGTGGGGGAATCCAGAACAAGGGGGCACAATTTTAAAAGTAGAACTAGACCAGTTAGGAGTGAGATCAGGAGACTCCGTTTCACACATAGGACAGTAGAAATCTGGAACTCTATCGTCCAAAAGGCTGTGAATGCTGGGTCAGTTGAAATTTTCAAAACTGAGATACAGATTTCTGTTAAGTAAAAGTATCAAGGGTTATGGAACAAAGACGGGTAAATGAAGATGAGGTATGGATCAGCCATGATCAAATTGAATTGCGGAACAGACTCGAGGGGCTGAATGTCGTTCTTGGACTAGAAAACTATATTTATCCATAAATCTAAAACTCTGATGGTACTTGCATCAGCAGTAATGTTTTCTTTTCAAGGCGGCATATTGTTGCAGATCTATAATCTGACGTGAATATTTTCTAACACAGCAATTTCCAAGAGGGTGCTTGAGAGGTACTTATAACATCATTTTCACAAGTTCAATTTTGTATGTTGGTGAGGAGAGGTATTGTTACTCTTTGCACACTATAAAATTAGATTAGTCTCCGTCTTGCAGTACAATTTTGAGGGGCAGGGAATCTAGAAAATGTTGTTTTCCTTTGACAACCGCTCCTTCAATCCAGGCGTGAACGTAAGAATTACTGATCTTACAACAAAGTTGGGATTTCCCCATCTACAGCATATAGCCTGATCCTGGTGCAAAGAAATTATCAGTAGTGAATGCAGCTGGGGACTGGCACTGAGGAGAGACACACAAGGAAGCAGAGTGCCTCTGAGGACTGCAGGTGGCATCTAGTTGGTCAAATGCCTCTGTTAACTGAGGGGAGGGGGGCTGTAGAGAAAGAGATTGCCTCTGTGAACTGGAGATGGAAGTTAGGGGCTGATAAATCCAAATGTTGTTCATGTTTTTAATAGTTAAAATGTAACATTCATGAAGTAAAAAAAAAAGTGTTTAAAATTAACAAGCATGCACTAGTTTTAATGTAAAAATTCAAAATTTTCCACGAACTATCGCCCACCAGACCTTTCTACAAACGTGAGCACCAATGAGTGCAGGAAATTGGGGACAACATTTGGAAGGAGTGTGTACAGTTTTAAATTTGCTACCTACAGCCTGGGTCAGGCAGTGGGAGTGTGATGGGGGGAGATGCAGAGGTCCTTACTGAGATGTGAGCTTTATACAACTTCACCCCAGATGCATGGCATTAATGTGACTGATTCATGGCACTGAGCTGAAAATGGTCTGTTTGCAAGCTGTGAAGGCTGAAAACCTCGTTTTTTACAGAGGTTAATTCAGAGCCCACGTTGAGCTGCTCTCTGAACAGATGCATTTGTTGAGGATATTTCAAACATTCCCAGGATCTTTGACTTCACTTTGACCTATTAAGATTTTGAACTTTATTGTCTTAGGCATGCACCCCTGCTCATTTCACAACATTGGCTAAATGAGATTGTAGCAAGGTAGGATGGGGGGTAGAGAAGGGTGGCTGGGAAAATAAAACTGAAGCCAGAGGCTTCAAATAGGCCTTGATATGTTATTTTTGAGGCATTGTATGTGTAGAACTTTGCTACACTTGCTAACATTATAGTGTTTAACCTTTTTGCTGCATGTCGTCCCTGCTCAATGTCATTACTGGTGCTTCTAGTTAACGATCACCATGAAAGCAACCATGAATCAGCCATGAACCCCTTCAACAAGTGGTTCTTTCACAATTGTGTCACACAATACAGGAATGGTCAGAGATAGGATCAACTTTACATTCATAATCTTAATTTGCATGATATTCCTGGAATCTTAACTGAATGCACAAGGTAAACATCATATTGCACAGTTTACAACAAAAATTAGTCTTCCACTTCTGATTGTTCATGTAGTGCTGAACACAATGATAACTGAACTGTTCATTTATGGCAAATAAAGAAACACTGGCTGATACACAACTACCTTCACAATATCTTAATTTGCTGGCTGGGAGCACCAGTGAGTCCTTTCTTTTTGTTTTAAGTATTTCACAATGTCAGATTTGTCATTTTTTTAAAAAGTAACATGTTCCCTGCTATGCGTAATTAGAAATAAAAAAATTACGACACAGAAGGAGGCCATTCAGCCCATCGTGTCTGTGTCGGCCGAAAATGAGCCACCCAGCCTAATCCCACTTTCGAGCACTTGGTCCATAGCCTTGTAGGTCACAGCACTTCAGGTGCACATCCAGGTACTTTTTAAATGAGTTGAAGCTTTCTGCCTCTACCACCCTTTCAGACAGTGAGTTCCAGACCCCCACCACCCTCTGGGTGAAAAATATTTTCCTCTGCTCCCCTCTAATCCTTCCACCAATCACTTTAAATCTATGCCCCCTGGCTATTGACCTCTCTGCTAAGGGAAATAGGTCCTTCCTATCCACTCTATCTAGGCCCCTCATAATTTTGAACACCTCAATGAAATCACCCCTCAGCCACCTCTGTTCCAAAGAGAACAATCCCAGCCGATCCAATCTTTCCTCATAGCTAAAATTCTCCAGTCCTGGCAACATCCTCGTAAATCTTCTCTGTACCCTCTAGTGCAATTACATCCTTCCTGCAATGTGGTGACCAGAACTGTACACAGTCCT